>NC_141687.1:1518389047-1518954047 GCF_964263255.1 Lissotriton vulgaris | reverse complement strand
CACTTTCATCAGGGGAACATGGCTGGGCGGATGTGAATGGCAGCGTCCGTCTTCTTTTAGTAAAAAACACGGAGTGTACTTAGTAGTACAGGATCCCTTGCGCAGCATTCTGGGATTGATAGTTCAGCCAAAAGTTCATAACCATAGTGGGTTCCGCCAGGGCATGTGTAATTTACAAGTTGCAGTGTCCTATTTTCGGCTCACCATCTAATTAGGTGCTTCAGTGCACCCCGGTTGTGCTTTTCTCCTCGGTAATTTTCGCTCCTGCAGTCACCTTAGTAAACAGGGAATTCCCTGTACTTGGCTCCTCCACCGACGGCTCCCTCCTCCTTTCCGAGGCGGTGCTTCCTTCCACGACGCAGCTGTCGTGCAAAAATGTGGAATTCAAAAGATGCTCTGCTTCGAAAGATCACACAACTGCAGGTAAGTTTTCACTTATGTTTATTGCCTTGCCGAGTTAGAAAGGCCATCCGTCATTGTTTCACTCGTCCCAACGCGTTTCAGTGCTTCCTGCACTTTCATCAGGGGAACATGGCTGGGCGGATGTGAATGGCAGCGTCCGTCTTCTTTTAGTAAAAAACACGGAGTGTACTTAGTAGTACAGGATCCCTTGCGCAGCATTCTGGGATTGATAGTTCAGCCAAAAGTTCATAACCATAGTGGGTTCCGCCAGGGCATGTGTAATTTACAAGTTGCAGTGTCCTATTTTCGGCTCACCATCTAATTAGGTGCTTCAGTGCACCCCAGTTGTGCTTTTCTCCTCGGTAATTTTCGCTCCTGCAGTCACCTTAGTAAACAGGGAATTCCCTGTACTTGGCTCCTCCACCGACGGCTCCCTCCTCCTTTCCGAGGCGGTGCTTCCTTCCACGACGCAGCTGTCGTGCAAAAATGTGGAATTCAAAAGATGCTCTGCTTCGAAGGATCACACAACTGCAGGTAAGTTTTCACTTATGTTTATTGCCTTGCCGAGTTAGAAAGGCCATCCGTCATTGTTTCACTCGTTCCAACGCGTTTCAGTGCTTCCTGCACTTTCATCAGGGGAACATGGCTGGGCGGATGTGAATGGCAGCGTCCGTCTTCTTTTAGTAAAAAACACGGAGTGTACTTAGTAGTACAGGATCCCTTGCGCAGCATTCTGGGATTGATAGTTCAGCCAAAAGTTCATAACCATAGTGGGTTCCGCCAGGGCATGTGTAATTTACAAGTTGCAGTGTCCTATTTTCGGCTCACCATCTAATTAGGTGCTTCAGTGCACCCCAGTTGTGCTTTTCTCCTCTGTAATTTTCGCTCCTGCAGTCACCTTAGTAAACAGGGAATTCCCTGTACTTGGCTCCTCCACCGACGGCTCGGCAAGGCAATAAACATAAGTGAAAACTTACCTGCAGTTGTGTGATCCTTCGAAGCAGAGCATCTTTTGAATTCCACATTTTTGCACGACAGCTGCGTCGTGGAAGAAAGCACCGCCTCGGAAAGGAGGAGGGAGCCGTCGGTGGAGGAGCCAAGTACAGGGAATTCCCTGTTTACTAAGGTGACTGCAGGGGCGAAAATTACCGAGGAGAAAAGCACAACCGGGGTGCACTGAAGCACCTAATTAGATGGTGAGCCGAAAATAGGACACTGCAACTTGTAAATTACACATGCCCTGGCGGAACCCACTATGGTTATGAACTTTTGGCTGAACTATCAATCCCAGAATGCTGCGCAAGGGATCCTGTACTACTAAGTACACTCCGTGTTTTTTACTAAAAGAAGACGGACGCTGCCATTCACATCCGCCCAGCCATGTTCCCCTGATGAAAGTGCAGGAAGCACTGAAACGCGTTGGGACGAGTGAAACAATGACGGATGGCCTTTCTAACTCGGCAAGGCAATAAGCATAAGTGAAAACTTACCTGCAGTTGTGTGATCCTTCGAAGCAGAGCATCTTTTGAATTCCACATTTTTGCACGACAGCTGCGTCGTGGAAGGAAGCACCGCCTCGGAAAGGAGGAGGGAGCCGTCGGTGGAGGAGCCAAGTACAGGGAATTCCCTGTTTACTAAGGTGACTGCAGGAGCGAAAATTACCGAGGAGAAAAGCACAACCGGGGTGCACTGAAGCACCTAATTAGATGGTGAGCCGAAAATAGGACACTGCAACTTGTAAATTACACATGCCCTGGCGGAACCCACTATGGTTATGAACTTTTGGCTGAACTATCAATCCCAGAATGCTGCGCAAGGGATCCTGTACTACTAAGTACACTCCGTGTTTTTTACTAAAAGAAGACGGACGCTGCCATTCACATCCGCCCAGCCATGTTCCCCTGATGAAAGTGCAGGAAGCACTGAAACGCGTTGGGACGAGTGAAACAATGACGGATGGCCTTTCTAACTCGGCAAGGCAATAAACATAAGTGAAAACTTACCTGCAGTTGTGTGATCCTTCGAAGCAGAGCATCTTTTGAATTCTATCTATATATATATATATATATATATATATATATATATATATATATATATATATATATATACCATGTAGCTCCTCCTCGAATCTCTTGGCGTCTCAGGCACAGCCTCGCACACCAGCAAGCAAAGGGAGACGGACCACAACGAATCAGCATCGGTAAGTTTTATTGATGCACAGAGATCAGCTACGCGTTTCTGGCAAGTTATGCCCTTGATCACGCTGCAACATGCACAACAAACAGAATGATTTTTTTATGCAGTGTTTGAAGAAACACCCCCTCACAGTGACGTGATACATCATGTGATGAATAGACAGTGAAGACATACTACCACTGATAGCTAATACAATTAAGTCAGCACATTCAAATATATCCGGATAAATCCAAAATTCACGCGTGTAGACTTCAAAGGTATTGATAGTCTATCTACATACACAATTACGTCATCAAGTTCAACAGAAATTAACTGTATAAATACAAAACACTTATATGACATAACTTTAGACATGTATAATATGGTACACAATGTGCCAATATAGCTTTAAAACAGTGGTAGACAATAAAGTGCTAAGTGAGAGAAAAATATGTGCAAAGACTGCGAGAGAAAAAGTGCAATACCATTCATCATAGAAGAGATAAAAACATCATAATGTAGGAAACTTCTCAAATCCCTGAGATCAGTAGACTGCATGTCATCCATGAGTATAAATCATCTCTTAGCAATAAATAGTATAAAAATATATCAAAAATATGTTAAAAACCCAATAAATACACCTAAACCGTAGTAAATAATATATATACATATATATACAATGAATAATATACATGTATATATATATACATGAGAGTAAAAATGTGATAAATACAATACTTCATTTCATCAATAAATACGCAGTCAAATAGAAAAATAGAAAAATATGTCAAGGAAAAAATTGCATATGAACCACACACATAGATCTCATTTCATATTTCAATACATATGTATACAATTGTAAAAAAAAAACATTTATAAAAAGTGTTAAAATACAAGGATACACATATATGAAGTAAAAATTACACAGAAGGAGGAATAGATACACTGTAAACAGGAAATATAACAAGTACTAATTGACTCTGAAATGTGTGTAGGAGGACAGATATGTGTAGAAAAGAATCTAGACCCAGCCTCAACCTCGAAATAGGGTACCTAACTAAGAGGGAATGGATCTTAAATGCTGAGTACTAGATTCACACTGAGGAAGGAACAGCAAAGCAAGAAAAAGGCATCATAAAAAATGATGCATTTCCTCAATGCTGTTCAATCCATTAGGCCAACGAGTGTCTAATTCAAGAATCATCTTAGTTTCAAGCTGCCTTAGTAATGATTCCCGGTCCCCACCTCTTTTAAGAGGGGGTTTAGCTCCAATCACAAAATATTTCAGACAAGAGAGATCGTTGTTATGGATTCTTTTGAAGTGACGAGCTACCGGATAGGCCGGGTCATTGTGTAGAATAGCGCGTAAATGCTGTAACATCCTGACGTGCACCTGGACCTTTGTACTTCCCACATATCTTAGCCCACAGGTGCACGTCAGGACATACACAGCATAGTCGGTCTTGCAATTAAAATTGCCAATGATAGTTCTAGGTTCTATATCAAATGGAATAGAGTAGTGCAAGGTGTTGATACCGAACCTACACGCGCGGCAACTGGAACATTTAAAAAAAACCCTAGATGGTTTTAACCAGGGAATTTTGGATTTTAATTCAGGGGCTGCTTTGTCCAAAGCAGAACCAATACTTCTGGCCCGTCTAAAGGTAATAGTTGGGTTGGCCGTAGACTAGTGTTCAAAATGTGATCACTGAGAACAATAGGCCAATTGTTTTTTAGTATTGCTTTTAATTTTCTGTCCTCACTACTAAAAGCAGTAATCATGTGTGGACAGTCTTCTCGGATTCCAAGATTAATCTCCTGATCTAATTCTAACTGAGATTCAGGGAAGAGACTCTGTCTGGATCTGAGTTTGGACTTTTCAACTGCCTTGTTCAAAATAGTATCTGAATATCCCCTGACTTTTAAACGCACCAACAACTCTTTGAGGCAGTTTTCATAGTCAGAGGGAGAACTGCAGATTCTTTTGAGCCTGAGAAATTCACCATACGGTATCCCTGCAATGGTATGTTTTGGGTGCATACTTGCCGCATGGAGAGTCATATTCCCGGCTGTGGATTTTCTATACAATGTAGTGTTTAACTTGAAATTGGCAATATAAACCTCTACATCCAAGAACTGCATCTTATTTTTATCAATGTGTGCTGTGAAGTTTAAATCCATGGAGTTGTTGTTAATCCTCTCAATAAACAGTAGTGCATCATCTTTAGAACCTTTCCACGCAATGAATATGTCATCTATATATCTAAGATAACATTTCACATGATTATTCATCCAGGTAGAGTGTAGTACGGTGAGGACCTGCTCCTCCCACCAGCCGACGTGCAAGCACGCGTAGCTGGGGGAGAAACAGGCCCCCATCGCCACTCCTCTTAGTTGTCTATAGATATCTTTGCCAAAGGTAAAATAGTTATTGTGCAGACACCATTCAATGAGTCCCAAAATGACTTTGTTATGTTCATAGAAAGCTATGGGTCTTCTGTTCAGATAATATTGGATAGCATTTAGGCCTTGAACATGATCAATACTGGCATACAACGCCTCGACAACTCGCAAAATTAACCACATGTTATCTTCCCATTCAATATCAGCAATTTTGAGCAAAAAGTCGCTGGTGTCAGGTACATAGCTGGAAAGGTTTTTAACAATGTCCTGGAGGAAAAAGTCTATATACTGGCCAACCTTCTCACCCATACTTTTAATGGCTGACACAATTGGCCTGCCAGGCATATATATATATATATATTTATAACAATTTGGTTCTGCTCAGCGCGCTCAACTGTGCAGGTGCTGGCATGAGGCTGAACCATAAACCCAAAATCAAATTTCAGCTTCAAAGATATGCCGCACTCAAATCTTCGGTAATTTCTTTTTATTCAGAATACCGCTACTCCACTAACGGGCTTCGACCTCACAGGGTCTTTCTCACAGAAGGTCAGTCTTTTTTCTAAATGCTTTTATACTACTCCCACAATTTGCTAATTATGATGCATTATGGGATTTTAAGTTTGTTACATTTTTGCTGTTTTGTATATACATTGCAAATATTGTTTAGTCATTCACAGTATATGCAATTATGTGTGCAATATACCATTTGACTTTGTGTCTGCTCTGCGGTCAAGTACCTATTTCTAGACTTGGTATTTTTAGTAATTGGTTATCATAATTCTCCCAGAGAAGCTTATATTATGCTAGGGAAATATCATTTTTTGCATGGACATACAATAAAGTATTGTTCATCTCTGCACACTTGTCGGTACAGTACCTGTGTCAAATACGGTGCTGAGTTAAATACAATCATATCGATGATCATCTTTTTTCTGAAATGTATATATAAAAAACGTAAGTGTTCAATTTTAAGCAGATTTTAGGAGGACATAATGTCTCATAAATATACATATAGCTCTTTGTCATTGTTCACACCTGTAGGTATCTTGGTCCTGAGTCTGATGATGTAATGTGGTTGAATTATCTTAATTTTTCGGTTCCAACCCCCCATTTTGCTGGAGCATAATTCAAATCTTTGTTTTTTACTTCTCTTATGTGTTCTACCTTTCTCTTTTTCAACATACATGTTGCACTTCCTATATATTGCAATCCACATGTGCTTTCTATTACATACATTAGATAATTGGTATTGCAAGTGTTTTTATGTTGATTATGGATGGTTTTTCCTTATTTGACTCTCAACTTTTTTATGTTGATTACTATTGTACATGCCTTACAGTATTCGCATTTTGGAAAGACATTTTGTCGTTCTTCGAACCAGCTCTTTTTCGGGATCTTGAGCGAATGACTTTGAAACAGTTGATCTTTCAAATCTTTAGCTTTTCTATAAATAACTAAATGCCGTGGCCCTAAAGAAGTGCCTATGTCTAGATTTATTGCCATCAAGTGCCAGATTTTTTGAACTATGTTGATCATTTTTTTGCTTTCTTTTCTGTATGTTATTACAAGTCTTGGCACCTCATGATTTTGTGTTCTGTCATTCTTGCTTGTTTGTCCTTTCGAGTGATTAGCACATCTGCACATGATTTACTTTTTACTCTTCTTATACAGTTTTTTTAGGTCTTTTGTGTGTATCCTCAGTTCTTTAATATTTATGTTGGTTCTGCTAATTTAACTCTGCATCCTCATCTTCGGAACAATTCTGTTGCATTCTAATAAGTTCTCCATATAGGATGCTCTTAATCAGTGTTCGAAAGATTATTACATTATTAACAACAGACCAAAAGGTTATTTGAAACAATACCAGTTCCAAATTTACAATGTGAATTCAAACTGTTAGATACATGCTTGTGTAGTCATGAAATATGAAATACAAGGTGCAAATGCTAACTTCCATGTATGATAGCATATGATACAAGTTAATACAAATATTTGGATACTATTGCTAAGAAACATAGCATAAGAAAGCAACAATGTTGTTAGATCAATGCACCCCCTCACAGTGTAAAATGCCTGTCCTGGCATGGTAAATGCGCAAGATTCTGTAGTTAATGTTGATAGCCATACATAGAAGGAAGTGGAGAGGATGCAGCCTAATGGCTAGGGCGGTCAATCTCAAATCTGGGGAACCGGGTTCAAGTCTCAGCAATGACGCTCAACATCCTGTGATTCTGGGCAAATAACTTAATTTCCCTGTGCCTAACAAAAATGAATGTGTCCTTGTGTAAGCAACTGGTGCTCATGTAAAGCGCTCTGATACTCAATACCTTTGGTTCAAGTTTGTGATATATAAAACTCAGAAAACAAGAAGTGTGACAGATACTGTTGCCCTGACAAGGTGACAAGCCAAGCGTTTTGTATCAAAACTGACATCAGGCTCAGCTCTTTGTAGCTTGATAATGGGAGCCAGAAAGCAATATATTGAAGCCTTGCACCTAGTGAGCAGGATAATCAGAGGTCATTGCCCTGGCACCGGCTGAAAAAACTAATTCACACACTCACTTGCACACTAAGGTATGCACTCACAAATCCACTTATAGACTCACAGACCCTGTCACAGCCCCCCTCAGACACTCATGCAGGCACTCACAGACTCACTTAGAGATTCAAGCAACCACTTACAGACCCACTCAAACACTCACACACCTACTCAGAATCCCAATTAGACACTTGCACACCCACTCACAGATCCACTCAGGCACTCATGCACCCACTCACATACCCCTTCAGAGAATCATGCACCCACTCACAGACCCACTCACACACTCACCCACCCACTCACAGACCCACTCAGACACTTATGCACCCACTCACAGACCCCCTCAGAGACTCATGCACCTATTCACTGACCCACTCAGAGACTCCTGCACTTACTCACACACCCAGTGAAACACTTATGCAGCCACTCCGAGGCCTACTCATACACTCACAAACCCACTCGCACACCCAGTGAGACACTAATACAGTCAGATCCACTCAGACACTCACACACCCATTGGGACACTCACAAACTTACTCACACACCCACTCAAACACTCATGTCCTCACTCACGCACTCATTCTTAAAGGTTACAGGTTACAGTTATGAAATAAAATTGAAAAAACCTTGGAAATACACTTAAAGGTTACAGGGACGTTATAGTTAGGAAATAACATTAAAAACTAAAATTCACAAAAAAACAAAGGTTACAGGGACGCTATAGACAGCATTTTTTTTAAAAACCTTAGAAATTCACTAAAAAACAAAGGTTACAGGGATGTAAGAGTTAGGAAATAGAATTTAAAAAAAAAAATAGAAATTCACTACAAAAATAAAGGTTACAGGATCAATATAGTTAGTAAATAGCATTAAAAACTTTAGAAATTCAATGAAAAAAACAAAGGTTGCAGAGACATCATTGTTAGGCAATACATTTTTAAAAAACCTTAGAAATTCACTGAAAAACAAAGGTTTTAAGGATGTAATAGTTAGGCTCAAATGTTACTCGTACAAAACCACTGAAAATCAGAGTCATATCATTACCTACTCTAACTAACTTATGCCCCCACAATACAACGCTGATGGCCTCACATATTACATTACTCATGACATCACTGAAACCTTTACAAAATACTTACACTCACTGGATGATGTCATTAGTGATATTATTGGAGATGTCATCATGTAGGTGAATTTGTGACTGTGTGCTGTTGAAGTATGTGAGTGTGTGTGAATGCATGGGTTTAAGTGAGTGTACATACATACAGCAAAAAGCTTTCAAAGGCTTAACAAAAGCTACATTTTAGATAAAAGAGCAAACTTAACTGCAAAGGAAAGTAGAGCAACCCCTAAACACTAAAAGAAAATGTTGAGAACTAGAGATTGCTGGATTTTCATGACAGTTACGAAACCCTTTTGAAGAAAAATCACACAAGTGTGCCCCAACTGCTACAACTATTATAAAACAGTACTTAGAGGTGTTAACAGGGATATACAGCACAATCCCAACTTAATTGATGTTGGTTGCACATCAGTATTTTGCAACAATACTGTAAAACCAAAATAAGTCTGAGAATTATAATCAGTTTAAATCAAATATACTGTCTTTACAATTGAATGGTGATCTCATCAAATAAAGCAGATGCCGAATAAGTGAGAGCAGCGGACTAGGAAAGGAATCCAATTTATGGAGTTGCTTGCACTTTTGTAACAGCTTTACCCATTTCCTTTGTTTGATTGATTCAGCCAAAATCATAGAAAGAAGACTGACCAAGGACCTAATCTCCAGAGATTATTCACATGCCTTGAGGGGGTTTCATAGGAGGGGATACAATGGATTCCACCTGAAAATGGGACACTCTCATCAACATTGTTTCCATAAAGGGGAGGTTGTGTATTGAATCCATAATCTAAAATGTTTTTGTGTTACAAGATTACCAGCAAAGGAGGCAGACTTTAACCTCAGACACTTTTCAAGGACTTGTTTTGAAGTGATATATCGAAAAGACCTTGAGAGAAAGAAGCAGACTGTAGGTGAGCATCGCAAGAGAAAAACTTGCAATCTGCAATGCTATAATAGCAAGCAATTGACACATCTCTAGACACCCATATCTAGGAGGAGTCCAAGGGGAACTGTAACTTTAGTGCTTGAGGAATCTAAAAGTGCACATACTTTTTTTTAAATGTGCTGGAAATTAGAGTTGTGCAGAATTTATTATCTGAAGTTGGACAAAATTGAGCATTTTGCATTTTCTGAAACTGTAGCTTGTCAACTTAATGATGACACCATTTTCAGAGGACAAGGGCACAATAAATGACACTGGTGCATGTAAGGTCATAGAAGTTACATGGCACTGTGCTACATTTAAAGTTGAGATTCAGTCATTATTTGAAGTGTGATTCACAATCTCAGGGTAAGTCCACTTTCACCGTTAAGCCTGATTGATTAGTTGATTGTTTTTTAGAGTGAATGTTTATCACCTAGCTGCAGTCGAGGGCAAGAAAGTAAGACAGGAATATTTATTAGCTCACTTCTCTATGACTCTAAATGATCAGTTCATGAAGTTTCGCTTTGGTATGTGGGAATCGAAGTATCTTATTCCTTCCAGGAAAGACCAGAAATAAAACCAATACTGTCAATTGTGTAACTATGAACAAGAATCTTTAAAACATATCCTCTGCTTACGTCTAAAGTTCATGAAAGAAGGAAGAAAATTACTGAAAGAAATTTTTATAAACATGAACATTCAAACATGTAGAGAAGCGGTAACCACATGTTTAGGTGGGTCTTTAATCCCCCTAGTTTACAGGGGGTAATATTTTTAAACCTGAACTTAAAAGAGTTAGGTCAAATGTCTTTTGAACCCTAAACTGATTTTTAGTTATTCAGGAAATTATGGGACAAAGTAACAGTCCGTATAATGCAGAAGCACTTTTTTTTAAGGACAAAGCACTTAATAGAGATGAATAGATCCATCTACATACAATCAAAAAAAGATTGCCCCTGTTTTATATCTTTGATAACAGGTTCATAATGATGATTATTTTATTGTTAAAGCACTTTATGGACAAAATAATTCAGTTTGTGTTCATCAAACATCCATTAATGATCCATGGTTTTATACTTTTTTATCAATTAAGTTTACTAGGATATTTTATGTATGTAAAGTCTGTTGTCTTGGTGAAATTGTTTTAAAAGACTGTACACTTGAATAAACTAACAGCACTTTCAAAGTAAGACAATGTGGATATCAAGTATGTTCCAAAGCACTTCTTAAATAAATGAGTCACAAGAACTTTTCTGAAAGCCTAGATTAGGGTTCTCCAAAGTCGGTCCTGGAGGGCTAGATTCATGCCGGAATTTTAGCATATCCCCATTTATATAAATGAAGTTATCTTAAAATTCTGGCATGGATCCAGCCCTCCAGGACTAACTTTGGAGAATTCTGGCCTAGTGGTTACTGATTTGCGGCAAAATTACACGGCAGTCACTATATATTTTGGAGTACAAAAACTGAAGGAACGATGCTCACAGTAGGACATTGTAATCCAAGTATTCAGTAAAAGCAGGTGATTTCTTGACTCCAGGATCCTCTGTGGATGGAAGTGTTGCAAACAGCCATCCAGGCTGGAAAGCCCAGACCACAGTTTTTATGGGTCCAAACAGAGCGTTTAATACTGAACTCTCTACTTAATCAACAGGCAGTCAATAATTCTATTCTAATCGCCCGCACCCCATTGCTTTGTGCTTGCTAGTGGACTTTATGGACAACCTTGAGTTCACAACTAACTTCGAAAAATCATTCATACTGTCCGGTGGTCTCAAGCATGTTAAACGTACAAGCATTAGAGCTGGCCCTCACTGTCTAATTAGTATAGGCACTTTTTCTTATTTGGGTTTTATGTGCAGCTCATCAGGCTCCAGGGCTCTACAACTATCCTCGAGCAGAGAAAAATTGTCAAGAACAGTTGAACTACTTCTTAGTCTTCCTTGCCTCTCAGGGTAAAGGGCATTAATTCCTCTGTTGCAGCTATACACTACCCATTATGTCCGGATAGCATCAAATGGGGATCAAATCTGGGGTAGAAATGGCTGCAATCAAAAAGAACGGAGAAAAACGTTTTCTCAGGAAAATCTTGGAAGTTCCATTATCTACCTCCCATTATTTGTGCCACAGGGAACTGGGTTTCTTTTCTTTAAGTCAATGAAATTGGGTAGATGCACAGCTTGTATTTGTTGAAACGGTGAACGCACTGTGTTGAGTAATGTTAGTTAAGGTTTACTGGTGCTCCGCAAGGTGACTCCGAGGGCCCAACGGTGTCTTACTATGTACAAGAAAAGTGAGGCTAGAGTTGTCTCTAGTCTCATCCCTTAGCAGGCACACATATTGTTGTCTTTGTGAGAACAAAAGACTTCCACTCAATAAGCTTGATTTACATCTTGTTGTATTTCATGTAAATTATATTATCAATTTCTTCAATTTTTCAAAGTTCATTTATGCATTTTCAGAATCGTTGTAAACAATTTATAGTTCAGGCAATGTCTATATCATACATCCAATGCATTTCGGGCATTTCTCTATGCCCTTCATCAGGGATTTGACACTGTAAATAATAATATGAACGACCATTAGTGTGGTTTCTAAAACAGTGAATAAACATATGAATAATCTCAATTATACAAAGCATGCATTTAAAACAAACGTGCTGTAGACTTTAAAGCATGTGTATAAATGGAAAAGCGTTTGGAACCGGTTCAACTAAGAGACGCTAAATGGAAATGTAATGTCGGCGTGTCACTTACATGCCTGTCAAAAAAGTCGGCTGGATTCTGTGAAAAAAATGAGGAGAGTGCAATCAGGGTAAAAAGCTTGCTCGCTTAATGAAAGCGATTGGATTTAAAAGCCGCCTGGTAACTGAAACTAACCTGGGATGAGGTTGGGATGTGCTCCGATGCGGTGTTCGTCTTAAAAAACGCCAGCAAGAAACAGCTTGCTGCGTTTGTCTATTTTGAAAGTTTGCCGATCACGTGACGCAGTCCCATGACGCGTCACGTGTGGGGAAATGATAGAGCGATTAGGCTTCTATTGCATTGGGTAGATTAGTATAGTAATACCGGCGAGGGAAAACATTTACACAAGCAAAGATGGACTAAGTGACAATAATGTGGGGCAACCTGGTGTAAATGTGGAAAATAAAAAACAATTTGAAAAAGTAACGAGAGAAGGAGGGTCCAGGACCGAACTCATGAGGTTGGGGGTGGAAGTACGCATCACGTACGTGTTGAGGCAACTGCTAGGTGGGTGAAAACTGTGGAAAATGGGTTAAAGTAACGTGTCAGTGTCTAAAGTATACATAAACACACACAGTAATAACACAGTTAGTCTATTGAACAAATATTTACAAATAGCAGGAAAGTTCGATTCTATCATTTAAACCCATCGGTTTCTGTGTTGACAATTTCTGAATCCAGTAGTTCTCTCTTTTAAGGAGGTGTTTGTTGTTATCTCTTCCCTCCAACTTGTCAACAGTTTCAAGAATGATAAATTTAATTTGTGAAACATTATGATGTTCTTCAACGAAATGTGAGGATAGTGCTGATTTCAGATTTTTCAGTCTGATGTTTGAATTGTGTTCCGTGAGACGCACTTTGATGCGTCGTTCAGTCTTACCCACATAGATCTTGCCGCATGGGCATTTTATTCCGTAGATCAAATTGCTTGTGTCACAGGTTGCATTAACCCTAAGTTTAATAGGATTGCCTTGTCGGGGGTGGTTAATGGTATTTCCTCTTATTATGGAATTGCAGTTACCGCAGTTGAGGCATGGTTTTGTTCCCGAGAATCTAATATCTTTAGTAGGTTTGTGCTGAAGAATTTCTCCCAAGTTTTTAGCCCTAGTGAAAGCAAATAAAGGTGGTTGACTAAATGACTCTTTGAAGTCAGGTTCGATGTTCAGTATTGGCCAATGCTTCAGAATAAATTGTTTATATTTTTTGCTCACTGTTGAGTATTTGGAAACCACCACTGTACGTGTTTGTTCAGTTTTTACTTTGGGTGTTAAAAGTTTAGTTCTGTTAATGTGGTCGATTCTCTCTTTGGTTTCTTTCAGTAGGGTTTGGGGGTAACCTCTGTTGGAGAATTTATTGGTCATCTCATCAAGTCTTATGTTGAGTGTGTCTTCTTCAGAAGTAATCCGTTTGACTCTAGCCATTTGCGAAAATGGAAGGTTCCGTATCAAATTAGGTTCATGAAAGCTCGAGTGTAACAGCATGTTATTTCTGTCTGTCGGTTTGACATGGAGATCCGTTATGTACCCCTTTGGGGTAATTGATACTTTCACGTCCAAAAAGTTGACTGAGCTGTCTGAGATGTTCCAAGTTAACTGAATCCGTTGGTCTATTTCATTGAATTTTATGAGTTCAGCTCGTAATGTCTCCTCTGTGTTTGTCCAAATCATGAAGTAGTCGTCGATGTAGCGAATTATCATCCTTAAATTGTTGGCCCATGCTGTTTTCGTTAGGATATGTTGATTTTCATACCAGTGCATAAAAATGTTTGCATACACCGGTGCGGCCGAATTGCCCATGGCCATCCCGGTAAGTTGTTGGTACCATTCTTCTTTGACTTTAAAATAACTGTGGTACAGGGTAAAGTACATTAGTTCCATTAGGAACATCTGTAGATCTTGGTCCAAGTTTGTGTTCAAGAGTGCTGCTACCATAGCTTCAATCCCCATATCATGGGGTATGCTCGTGTATAAGCTGCTTACGTCTGCAGTGCATAGAATTACCTTTTCATCTGGGTTCCATGGTGTTTGTTGTAACTTCAGTATGAATTGTGTGGTGTCCTTAATATACGTGTATGTAGATTGTACTGAGGGTTGTAAATATTTGTCGATCAGTTGGCCAATCGGTTCATGCAAGCTTCCGCGTGTGGAGACAATAGGCCTCATTGGTGGGTCCCTGATATTTTTATGAATTTTCGGTGTCATGCGTAATGTTGGGCTTCTTGGGTTGAGAGTTATCAGAAAGTTTTTTGTTCTCTCAGTTATAACACCCTGGTTGTGTGCTCCATCAATGATGGTCTTTAGTATTTTCGTATATTCCATAGTTGGGTTGTTGTCCAATTTACGATAGGTGTTGATGTCTGTGATGTGTTCCATCACTTTAGTGTCATACATCGTAGTGTTCATGATCACGATTGCTCCACCCTTGTCAGCTTTCGTGAATGTGGTTTGATCGTTGGCTGCTAATTTTTTTAGCGTATCCTGATCCTTTTGTGTCATGTTCCTTGATTTGGGTTTGGTATGCTTAATTTTGCTGAGGTCTTGTTTGACTATATTTTCGAAAAGGTACAAAGTTTTATGACTTATTGGTGCTTGATAGGAACTTTGGGGACGTAATCCAAGCAGTTGGTCTTTCTCTTGTTGTGGACGTTCCGGTACAACATTATCAAAAAAGTGTCTTAGTTTAAGTTTCCGCATAAGTTTGAAGAAGCTTACTTCAAGTTCAAGATGGTCCGTAGCGGTGGTGGGTACGAAAGAGATTCCTTTTTGAAGTAACCCCAATTCGTAAGTACTGAAGTTATGGTCACTGATGTTAATAACTAGTTGTTCTGTGGTTGATTCTTTTTGGTTCTTTTCTCCTTCTCCTTGTCTTTGGTTATAGCTGTCGTACTCCGTGTAGTCGGGGGATCTCTCTCTTTGTCTTTTTCTTTGCCCTCTCCTGGGTCTCCTTTTTGGGCTTGGCCTTGTTCTAAAAAAGGATTAATGTCTGGAGATTTACTGGTAGTTGGTTCTTCAGTAGATGTTTGATCCTGTGGTGTCCGGGTAGGTTGGGACTCACGTGGTCTCGGGGTTGATTCACTATCAGTGGATGAGGTATCCGTGTTGGAGTTGTACGGGCGATTCCTCCGTTTCTGGGCATATATGTCAGCCCAAGTATAGACTTCACCGAGTCTATAATCCAAGGTATCCCTCTTGAACTTCCGAATTTTGCGTTCATTTATTTCTCTAGAGTGGCGTTCAATTTGGTTTTTAATATCTTCCAGAGTTGCTTTGAGTTCATCCTCAGACATCATTTTAGACAGTTCTGTTGAAGTTTCTTCAATTTCAGCGGTCAGTTCTTCAAGGATAGTGGATAATTCTTGGATGATTAGAAGGATCAAGTCCAATGAACATTTATTCAGTATTTCATACCAGCGTTCCTGGAACTTCTTCGAATGTTTGCAAAGGGATGGTCTCAGTGCAATCCTTAGACCCCGTGGTATGCGTTGGTTCCGGTGATACTTAATGAGGGTACTGGCATGAAGTTGTTGATTAGTTTTTCTTTTGGAAAGGTACAGTAATTGTCTTATGTTTTGCTCCTTAGACCGGCTTGTGGTTTCCTGTGTGAGTTCCTCCCTGATCAGAGAATAAATTTGGTCCACATCTTTGGTATCAAAAGCAAAAGTAGAGGCTCTTGCCTCTGTACTTTTGGATATATCATCGTAATTGCTCATTGTTATTTGTTGTAGATTTTGAGCTTTGTAAGCTTTCAAGTTCGCGTGCTATCTATCCAGGGGGCACTAAGTAGGATAAAGTCAATGAAATTGGGTAGATGCACAGCTTGTATTTGTTGAAACGGTGAACACACTGTGTTGAGTAATGTTAGTTAAGGTTTACTGGTGCTCCGCAAGGTGACTCCGAGGGCCCAACGGTGTCTTACTGTGTACAAGAAAAGTGAGGCTAGAGTTGTCTCTAGTCTCATCCCTTAGCAGGCACACATATTGTTGTCTTTGTGAGAACAAAAGACTTCCACTCAATAAGCTTGATTTACATCTGGTTGTATTTCATGTAAATTATATTTTCAATTTCTTCAATTTTTCAAAGTTCATTTATGCATTTTCAGAATCGTTGTAAACAATTTATAGTTCAGGCAATGTCTATATCATACATCCAATGCATTTCAGGCATTTCTCTATGCCCTTCATCAGGGATTTGACACTGTAAATAATAATATGAACGACCATTAGTGTGGTTTCTAAAACAGTGAATAAACATATGAATAATCTCAATTATACAAAGCATGCATTTAAAACAAACGTGCTGTAGACTTTAAAGCATGTGTATGAATGGAAAAGCGTTTGGAACCGGTTCAACTAAAAGACGCTAAATTGAAATGTAATGTCGGCGTGTCACTTACATGCCTGTCAAAAAAGTCGGCTGGATTCTGTGAAAAAAACGAGGAGAGTGCAATCAGGGTAAAAAGCTTGCTCGCTTAATGAAAGCGATTAGATTTAAAAGCCGTCTGGTAACTGAAACTAACCTGGGATGAGGTTGGGATGTGCTCCGATGCGGTGTTCATCTTAAAAAACGCCAGCAAGTAACAGCTTGCCGCGTTTGTCTATTTTGAAAGTTTGCCGATCACGTGACGCAGTCCCATGACGTGTCACGTGTGGGGAAATGATAGAGCGATTAGGCTTCTATTGCATCGGGTAGATTAGTATAGTAATACCGGCGAGGGAAAACATTTACACAAGCATCGATGGACTAAGTGACAATAATGTGGGGCAACCTGGTGTAAATGTGGAAAATAAAAAACAATTTGAAAAAGTAACGAAAGAAGGAGGGTCCAGGACCGAACTCATGAGGTTGGGGGTGGAAGTACGCATCACGTACGTGTTGAGGCAACTGCTAGGTGGGTGAAAACTGTGGAAAATGGGTTAAAGTAACGTGTCAGTGTCTAAAGTATACATGAACACACACAGTAATAACACAGTTAGTCTATTGAGCAAATATTTACAAATAGCAGGAAAGTTCGATTCTATCATTTAAACTCATCGGTTTCTGTGTTGACAATTTCTGAATCCAGTAGTTCTCTCTTTTAAGGAGGTGTTTGTTGTTATCTCTTCCCTCCAACTTGTCAACAGTTTCAAGAATGATAAATTTAATTTGTGAAACATTATGATGTTCTTCAACAAAATGTGAGGATAGTGCTGATTTCAGATTTTTCAGTCTGATGTTTGACTTGTGTTCCGTGAGACGCACTTTGATGCGTCGTTCAGTCTTACCCACATAGATCTTGCCGCATGGGCATTTTATTCCGTAGATCAAATTGCTTGTGTCACAGGTTGCATTAACCCTAAGTTTAATAGGATTGCCATGTCGGGGGTGGTTAATGGTATTTCCTCTTATTATGGAATTGCAGTTACCGCAGTTGAGGCATGGTTTTGTTCCCGAGAATGTAATGTCTTTAGTAGGTTTGTGCTGAAGAATTTCTCCCAAGTTTTTAGCCCTAGTGAAAGCAAATAAAGGTGGTTGACTAAATGACTCTTTTCTTTAACCCAGATGTTCAGAAGGCACCTCTTAACCTCAGGTCGCAATTATACCCCCCAGACAACACGTATACAGTTGTGGACCCGCTTCCAGTAAGCTTGAAGCAAAGGGCACTCCCACATTATGTGAAAGAACGTCCTCACCGCTCCACATTGTATCCTACAGAGCCCATCCTAACTCCTGCCCAGCAACACCATTCTGGTGCCAGAAATATAGACTCACTGTAGCACTTTCAATTGGGGAACTGGGTTTCAACTATCTGAGCGATTCTTGCGTCAAACCCCTCACTTTGCTGTGGTTATCTATCTGGCAGAAAGGGGAGGCACTACTTACAAGGAATATAATTAATGACTGTCTGGCACATGACAAGGGCCTACCAATCCCATGGTTGGTGTACATCAAATAATCATTTGATGGGATAGGCCTAAACAATTTTTTTTGTGGTAGAGCACCCATTGTCTTTCCTCATAGAAAGCAGGTACAATCTTTATTGTTAGGTCAGTTGCAAGATGATAGGATAAATGCAGAACTTTCGAAACCATCTGTTGCCAAATATCTACACTTACATTTTGAGCTGTCCTCTACTAGATACTTGTGGAATACCAGAGGTCATTGGGGGCGTTCTTTATTATTCCGCTTTAGAACTGACATGATTATTTATTTGCTTTGCTTTCCACTTGGTTACCAACAAAATCATGATCTTAGAGTCTGCTCCTGTAACAATGTATTCAGAGAGTCAATGCTTCATTTCCTTTTTTTAAAATACATTTTACACTAAAACATTTTAGTCCCCTTTTTAAAATTCAGGAATCTCTGGCACGGTACACATGCCTATCATTATCTTTAAGAACTTGCGGATGAAGAGGACTATTTCTTCGCTCATCCCTGCGGTGACTTGGAACTATGTATCCTGATTAACTGCACTTTTATCTACCTTTTTGCACAATTTTTATGAAATACTTTAATATCACTGAGTTTTAGTGTATGTCTTTTACATAGTTATGTACATACAATTTTATTTGGCAGTGTAATGAGCTTGATCTCATTCATTGTTTGTATATCTTTGTACGCTTTTATGGTTTATTCTATAAACTTTATAAATTTCTATTGAATTGAATTGAATGCTCATAATCGTGGCTTGGCTGAAGTGACAGTACTAAGAGCACAGTTCCACACATGCTGTGATCTAACAATGTAGGCAAGTTGGACTGTCCAAATAAGGCGAGTTGCCATATTTAACAGAATGCAAGGGGAAATCACAGATGCATGGCACTCTAAAGAGAAAAAATGTAAAATGTTTTTGAGCGAAAAATTAAAAAGAACACTCCATCATGCTGGCAGTTTGTTGTTTGAATGGCTGAACTTAACTGATTGTCATGCCTAATGTTTAAGGTTGGGAGCAGCAATGAAAGGCTCGACTAAGGGACTAAGTACAAGTTTGTCGAGACAGTTACTCCATCACAAACGTGACAGATATCCAGTCCGCCGTATTATTACTTCTATTATATCCAATGGAATATAATAGAACTTGTAATACTGCGGACAGGATATCTGCAAGTTTGCGATAGAGTAACCTATTCGCCAAACTCGTAATCAGGCTCTTAGTGTCCGCAGGCTGTAATGCTAGAGAAGCTCATTTATGTGCGAAATGGGAAGCTCCATCTTGCCAGCATTCAATTTGTGAAAGTTGTGGCCCAACCTCTGCCGGAGTACCAACAGACAGTCCACTAGATGTGCTTAAGTGGATCCTGACATGCATGATATCAACATGTGGCAACGCCTAGCAGTTAAAGGATCGAATCAGGGTAGACAGGGGGTTGGACAAGTCGGGAAAGTATTGTCAGGGATAAATAGGATCCCATTGGCACTGTACACCTAGTGAGGCCACTTTAGGAGGAAACATAGATGGTCAGATACAGGGGTCGACTTTCCAGAAAGGACTTGAATCATACATCTATAGCACCTTGAATCTTCCATCTGGGCACGACTAGAAAGAAGATGTGTGTGGTCCTCAGGGTCAAACACAGAAAATTCCATAAAGATCATGTTACATGTCCCTCATCTAAGTTAGATCTAATGTCATCAATGGTTAGAGCTAACACTTTTTCTCTGCCCCACTTTGGATGGAAACTTGGTACCCTTTCATCTTGCAGATTCTTCTCCAGAAAAGATAAACCCCTGTTTGGTGACCAGGGGGCATATTATCAAGGATGGCGTTAAAAATTATCACCGGTGCTAAAGCGGCGATAATGGGCGTGATAATATACCCTTGAGATTTCCAATAGAAGTTCATGTTCTGGTGTGAACATGGGCTTCTATTGGAATTCTCCAGGGCATATTATCAATCCCATTATCTCCGCTTTAGCGGCAGTTTTCTGCCGCTAAACCAGCAATAATTTTAACTCCCTCCTTGATAATATGCCCCATGATTCGCATGGACTTTACTCGATGCTGATATTAAAGTTATTGGCAGCAATTCTTTACCATTTTACCAACAAAACTGAGCTTCTTAAGAAGGAGCTGGCACAACTCTTTCAAGGACTGCCCATACTTTAATAAATAGTAAACAGCTCAGACAGTCTGTCAGTCAGCAGCGGTGACATTGCTCTTAATATGAAACCCAAACAGAAATCATACAGCAAGCCAGATGTAATAGTGGAAAACTGAAGGACTGTCTTTTCACAAAGTAGGGTGCAGTATTTCTCTGGAAAGATATTCTCCCATCAAAGGCAAATTGAACTGTATCACTAAAAACGAAGGGGCATATCAGCAAGGATCGGTGATAATTATCGCTCAGCGCACTTAGCGCGAGGATAAATATCACCAGCTATCGCAGGATTCTATCGCTGAGATAGCGTGCTATCAGCAACACTTATCTCCAAAGCGATAAAATTCTATGCGCAAACTGCCAAATGAGCGATTATCACTGGGAATCCAGCGATAATCGTACAACGTTTGGCGATAGCTGGATGATAGAGCAGGGCAGCCTTAGCCATTATATCCACCTTCCATTGGATATAATGGCTAAGTCAGACCGAAAGCGGGCGTTCGGAAAGTAGCGATAACCGCGGTTAGCACTACTTTTCTTATGGCTACACAGGTTAGCGAGCAACTTGCTGATAGGAGAAATGTTGGTTAGCGACATTTCTCACGTTATTTGGGGGAGGAACGCCCACTTTGCATCTCATTAGATATGCACAGCTGGGAGTTCAGGGAAGTGGCAAAAAGGCATGGACACAGGCGCTAATGTGTCCATGCTGATAGCGCATTAATATTATTGCCGCTTTAGCGGCAAAAAGTGCTGCTAAAGCGGCGATACTGCCCTTGATGATATGCCCTGAAGCTAGTTACTCACAAAAATTATGGGATGTCGCAAAAGGAATGGAATGTATGAAACGAGATGTTGAGAAAATAATTGATGACTGAGAACAACTGAATGGGGGCTATAGTTGTCCTTAAGAGGCTCGGAGTTTGTAACTCAACTGTTTTCTGTACAAATTAAGGCCCACTACAGAATAAGGTCTAGATAATCTGGTTACGCCTATCACTGATTATTCCAACCTTAAAGTATATTAGTCTGATGCTAATGTATTGCAGAGTTAACACAATTTAAGGTTACAATTAAGGGGCTTTGCTCCAATATTACTCTAAAATAGCTACTTTTTCTCAGATACTCCCATAACAAGAAAGTAAAAAAAATTTGCCAGCACTTTTTCTGTTATTTTCCGGTATGTTATCTGAGTCCTGCTAATGTGCTTAATGTTAAAAGTCATTTTCAGCACTTTAATATGACTTTATGGCTACAAGTGTGTAATATTTGAATTGCTTTTTGGCAACATTATTTTTTTTACTTTGTTATCACAGTTAAATTAATAAAATTGCCAACAATTAAAGTTAAAATGCAAGTAGTATTCCCATTTAAGTGGCAATGCACAAGAAAAACACATGCAATTCCAACTTTTATAAAGTAGCATCTCCATCTATGGGAGCCAAAACACTAAGGGCCCCATTCATGGGGTTTTGATGTAGAGCAGCACAGCAAGTCACCTAGCTGCACTGCCCTATGTCAAAGTCAAAGGGTATAAATGCACTTTATTTATCCAGTCTGGTAAATTCCTTACCTTCCCCCCTATGCTGTTGCCGTTTCGTAAGCATAGTGCCAACACAGTTACCCTTACACCATGGTGCAAAGGAGCCTGTGTTGTCAGCAGGATTGTTATTTCTGCATGAATGGGTACCTTTCTGCACAAAACAATCCAGGGAGGTAAGTTCCTCTTCCTATGTGTAATGTTGTGTGCAGCACACATGGAAAGAGGAAAACCCGAGGCAAAATAAAGTTATTTCTCATTGTTGTACCTCCCCTTGGGAGGCATAAGGTTTTGGGGCACCCACAGGTTTTCATGGTTTTGTAAATATATGGAAGCATCAAAACCCATGGGTATTGTGCGGGAAAACCCACTGCAATGCCCAAGGGCAGAATAAGGCATGCAGCAATTTGCGCTGCCTTGACTTACTCCATATCTCTGTGGCCATTCAAAGCCATGCAAAGTGGCTTTGTGTGACATCATAGATATGATTTTGTAGTTTGTTCAGCTGTAGCATGACAAAAAGTGAAGCTTTGGCAGTGTAAGGGCTCATAAATTTGCCCCCAAGGGCCATATTTCCGAGTTTAGTGGCGCAGGGCAGCACGGCAAGTCACTCTGCTGCACTACCCTGTATCACAGTCAATGTGCATGAATGAACTGAATTTAATCAATCCTGCAAACTCCTGTCCGTATCCCCTTGTGATGTTGTGGTTTTCACAGCCTAGCACCAACGCAGACACTTTTGCACCATGGTGCAACGGAGCCTGTGTTGTAGGCAAGATTATTTTTGTGCATGAATGTATCTTCCTGCACAAAAACAATTCTGTGAAGCTATTTCCTCTTTCTATGCGTGATGCAGATTTCAGCACACATAGAAAGAGGAAGAAACAAGGAGAAATAAACCTATTTCTCCTTGTTATGTCTCTCCTGGGGAGGCGTATCTTTTTTGTGCATTCCCAGGTTTACAAGGTCTTGTAAATCTGGCAATACATCAAAAACCATGGGAGTTGCATGGGAACACCCATGCAATGCTCTTGGAATGCCTAACCAGAGCTGACGAACACAATGCATCGATTTGTGCTGCGTTGCATTCATTCATATTTATGGAGCCACTCAAAGTTGCTTAAAAAATATGACTGATTTGCATATAGCCAGGTTCTGAGCTAGGATGGGGCAGTGAGTTAAATAACGGTGATGGATCAAGCCCTGATCTTTGGACTGGGTAAGAGTGGTCTGCTTAATTCAGACACTCTGTTCATCACCACCCCCTTTTCTGAATCGTTTTTGGCCACTATAGGTGTGGCAGGGTATACTCAGACATGAGTCCCTTACTCACTGCTCCATCAGGATTCAAGCAAGCCGGGCCGACGACGGCTGAAATGCCAGAAACCGGTCCCCGGAAGCTTGTCTCCTTTCTGGTGAAGAATTGGCTTGGTAGTTTGGTCTGCCCTGTTCCCATGATGCACTGGGCCAGGGACAGACTGATTTGCATATAGCCAGGTTCTGAGCTGGGATGGGGCAGTGAGTTAAATAACGGTGATGGATCAATCCCTGATCTTTGGACTGGGTAAGAGTGGTCTGCTTAATTCAGACACTCTGTTCATCACCACCCCCTTTTCTGAATCGTTTTTGGCCACTATAGGTGTGGCAGGTTATACTCAGACATGAGTCCCTTACTCACTGCTCCATTAGGATTCAAGCAAGCCGGGCCGACGACGGCTGAAATGCCAGAAACCGGTCCCCGGAAGCTTGTCTCCTTTCTGGTGAAGAATTGGCTTGGTAGTTTGGTCTGCCCTGTTCCCATGATGCACTGGGCCAGGGACAGACTGATTTGCATATAGCCAGGTTCTGAGCTGGGATGGGGCAGTGAGTTAAATAACGGGGATGGATCAAGCCCTGATCTTTGGACTGGGTAAGAGTGGTCTGCTTAATTCAGACACTCTGTTCATCACCACCCCCTTTTCTGAATCGTTTTTGGCCACTATAGGTGTGGCAGGGTATACTCAGACATGAGTCCCTTACTCACTGCTCCATCAGGATTCAAGCAAGCCGGGCCGACGACGGCTGAAATGCCAGAAACCGGTCCCCGGAAGCTTGTCTCCTTTCTGGTGAAGAATTGGCTTGGTAGTTTGGTCTGCCCTGTTCCCATGATGCACTGGGCCAGGGACAGACTGATTTGCATATAGCCAGGTTCTGAGCTGGGATGGGGCAGTGAGTTAAATAACGGTGATGGATCAAGCCCTGATCTTTGGACTGGGTAAGAGTGGTCTGCTTAATTCAGACACTCTGTTCATCACCACCCCCTTTTCTGAATCGTTTTTGGCCACTATAGGTGTGGCAGGGTATACTCAGACATGAGTCCCTTACTCACTGCTCCATCAGGATTCAAGCAAGCCGGGCCGACGACGGCTGAAATGCCAGAAACCGGTCCCCGGAAGCTTGTCTCCTTTCTGGTGAAGAATTGGCTTGGTAGTTTGGTCTGCCCTGTTCCCATGATGCACTGGGCCAGGGACAGACTGATTTGCATATAGCCAGGTTCTGAGCTGGGATGGGGCAGTGAGTTAAATAACGGTGATGGATCAAGCCCTGATCTTTGGACTGGGTAAGAGTGGTCTGCTTAATTCAGACACTCTGTTCATCACCACCCCCTTTTCTGAATCATAAAAAATATGACTTAGTCTTTATATCATTAATGTAACTGGGTCATATAGCTCTAAATAAATAAAATATTCCACATTCTACCTTAAACTAACTTAGATAAAACTAAGATTCTTTTCTTTGGCGCTAAGTCTGTTCCAGATGCTGGTCTGTGGTGGCCACCTAAACTGAGTGCTGCTCCAGCCCCCATTTTGATGGGTAGAAACCGTGGGTTAAAATTTGATTTGCATCTTACCTTTGAACTTCAAATTAGATCCCTCTCTGCCTTTTGTTTTGCCACCTTGAGATCTCTCAGAAGAATGCCCCCCCTCATTCCCCTGGACTCACGAAAAACGAGTGTCCATGCTCTGGTTACAACAAAACTGGACTATGTCAATAGTCTTTACTTAGGCCTACCGACCTTCCTTATTTAATGGTTCCAATACATCCAGAATTCTGCTGCATGCCTCATCTTAAAGATCCCCTCTTGTTCATCTATATCTCCTGATGTGAGGCATCTCCATTGGCTTCCCTTTGCTAAGAGAATCCAATTTAAGGCACCTACTTTCGTTTTTAAAGCCTACACCTACAAGGGCCCTCTATATTTTAGGAGGAGACATTCACCCACGTGCATCAAGGGTTTTTGCATTCGCAAACGGTGCGAATCGCAATATTCGGCTGTTTGCGAATGCAAATCCTTTTGTTGGGATGCATGAAGGTTTTGGCTATTTTTGCAATTTAGGAAATCGCAATTAATTTGCGATTTCTTAAATTGAGATAGCATTTAAGAAATCGCAATTTTGCGATTTCTTAAATGCTATGCATGATCATTTTGAAATTGCCAATTCGCACTTTGGAAGGGGTAAATTAGCATGAAGTTAAACTTCATGTTAATTTACCGAAAACTTTCAAACATGCACTAGTTGCATATTTGAAAGTTTAAATTTACACACACACATGTCCTTGGGTCATGTGTGTGTGTGTAAATTGCATTTAAACTTACATTTCAGGGGTGCAGGGAGGGGTTCTTTGGACTGCAATTTGAAATTCGCAAAATGTGAATGCCTTCCCATGATTCCTATGGGCCTTTTGGCCCATAGGAATCAATGGGAATTGCGAAATCGCAAATTAGAATTCGCATAATATTTGCAATTCGGTAAAAATTGCGATTTTTACCGAATCACAAATATTTTGCGAAAATATACCTGCATCCCATTTTGCGAATTCCAAATTGCGATTCCCTATTTTTCGCAATTTGGAATTCGCAAACGGCCGGGATGATGTATGTGGCCGTTAGACCTTACTACCAGTCCAGAGTCTTGAGGTCCAACAACCCTAAGCTTCTGTATCTTCCCTGCATCTGTAAAGCTAGTCGTGGTGGAGGCTCCTTTACACACAGGGCTTCCAAATTGTGGAATTCTCTGCCGCTCAGTCTATGCTGCAGTCCTTTGGAACCAATTTTTATACTGAATCTTAAAATGTGCTTGTTTTATACCTCTCTTATGGCCATGTAATTGTCTTTTGCCCCATCTCACTTGTGCTTTCTGCTAGCGCCAGGACACCTCCTCGGAGGTAGCTTCGTGTTTTACAAATGCTTGAAATTAAATAAATTGAATAGGTTAAAAATCCATAAAAAGAAATGCCGTTCCCATTGCATACTCAATGACTAATTAACTAACAATGACCCCTGAAACTGGAAAATGAAGCTTTAAATACTCTCTAATTACTGTCTGAGTTACCATTTATGTGTGATTTATGAGCTCTACGCTCTATACTGAAAGATAATGTCATATTTTCAAAGTCTTCAAAAAATGAAAAGAAAATGCAAAAATGGCTTTGTGCTTTTTAATGATGGAAGCACTTTTATTCTAGCATGGAGTGCTGGCTCAGATAGAACTCCTTTTAGGACTCAGCAATATGCAAATCGTTCTTTTTTGTATACTTCAGTGTGACGCCTTAAGTTTAATGGCATGCCCAGACATGGGTACATGCTCGCTGTTCCACTGGAACAACGAAAAAGAACAGATGATAGACGGAATGATGAATAATGCAAACATTCACCCCGGTCACAGACCGGGGTTTAATCCATTGTTTTTTTCCTCACCACACCAACCCAGCCATATGCAAATCAGTATTGACCCTATTCCTTATGGGAGCCGGTAAGCCCAAACTGCAAAGCCAGGTCATCCCTCGTCCCGAAACAAGCATCCTAGGACCCATTTCGGGGTATCACCCCTCATCAGCCAGACTAGCTTGAATCAAGCAGCACAATGAGCATGGGACTCACGTCTAGGCATATACTCCCCACTTAGGGCCCAAATACAAGTTTGACAGTCTGGTGGTGGGACCGCCCGCCGCCCCACCACCAAACCCGCCTAAGGACCGCCTGCCCTAAAATGACTGTTTTAGTGATTGGTGGGCATTTCTTTTGGCGTTCCCATAGGAATGCCTATAAAATAGGCACCGTAATGGGAACGTCGAAGGAAGTTCCAGCACCGCATGAACTAAAAAGTCCATGTCATGCTAAAACTTCTGTGAATGCACACAGGGGGGAATATATTCTGCCCCCTGTATGCATATAGAAGGTATGAGGCACAAAGGGATCCTGAAGGGTCCCCTTTCTTTTTCACCGCCACTGTTTTCATCAAAGAAAGATCTCCATGAAATCAGTGGCAGTGATGAAAGTCTTAATATGCATGGCTGGACCACCGCGGTCCCGCCAAGCATATTGATGCCTCTGGACCACTGCACCACCACCAGGTAATGAAGGTTCCCTGTCGGAGTCGGCGAGCTCAGGGGAGAACGGCCATAAAGGGAAGTAATGTGGAATAGTGAACAATGCAAACATTCACCCTCAGTCACAGATCTGGGATTAATCCATCATCTGTTTGCTCACCACGTCACCCCAGTTTGGACCCAGACATATGTAAACCAGTCTTGAGCCTGCTTGTAACGTTAGTAGTCCATTCTGACCTGCCAAGCCAGGTCCTCCCTGGACGGGTAACAAGGATCGTGGGACCATTTTTGGGATATCAGCCCACATCAGCCAGGCTAGCCTGTATCCAGTGGCACAGTGGAACCAAGCTATATCCGATTGACGAGTCCCAATCAGGGTAAAACCAGTTGACAGTTGCTCCTGTTCCTGTTCAGGGAAGACCGGGCTTGGCAGTTCATGCTGTACTGTTCCTATTGGATAAGGGTCAAGACTGATAACCATATGGCTGGGTGCAAACTGAGTTGGCATAGCATGGGTCTGAGATGTGGCCGGAGTAATTGCCAGTGGCTGAGATTAATTCAAGCCTTCAAGGCTTAAAATTAGGAGTCTTAAAATTAGGAGTTTTCTCAATTTAGTAGTAGTAAAGTTAGGACTACTAACTTTACTACTACTAAATTGAGAAAATTCGTAATTTTAAGACTTTCGGTATTCACAGAAGGCATTTAGGCATCCTAAAGTTAGTAGTCCTAACTTTACTACTACTAAATTGAGAAAAATCGTAATTTTAGGACTTTCGGTATTCACAGAAGGCATTTAGGAGTCCTAAAGTTAGGAGTCCTTACTTTACTACTACTAAATTGAGAAAAATCGTAATTTTAGGACTTTCGGTATTCACAGAAGGCATTTAGGAGTCCTAAAGTTAGGAGTCCTAACTTTACTACTACTAAATTGAGAAAAATCCTAATTTTAAGACTTTCGGTATTCACAGAAGGCATTTAGGAGTCCTAAAGTTAGTAGTCCTAACTTCTGTGAATACCGAAATGAGTAAGTTAATTCTGTGAATACCAAAAGTAATAAGTGCATTCTGTGAATGCCAAAAGTAGTAAGTTCATTCTGTGAATCGGGCCCATAATTTTAGTAGTACTTTTCATGTCACAGTATCCTCTCCACAGATGGGAACACACCTCTGACTTCAGATTCACATGTAGCTTAAAACCCCTCTCTAAATGCATAGAGCTCTCTTAGTGAACTTATTTTTACAAAGTCTCATTTCAAATGCATTAACATTACAAACAGAAATAGAGGCACAACTATGGTGTATTTAAAAGTACTCCAATCATGGACACAGACGGTCCATACTGATATCTATAATGTTGCCATGTACTAGAATATTTTTGGGTCGTAATGTTTTCATACCTCAACACATTATGAATAGGTCTCTATTATATATGTTTTTATAAAAAGTTCACTACATATACCTTTACTGTAATTCAATACGAATTTAATTTGCTCATTACTATCATGTCAAGTTCACAGCCTTCCGGGTGCATATGAGAACGGTGGATGCGGCAATATCAGGATACTTGGAACTATGGTTTAAAGGCAAGCTTGACTACAGCACTGTTCGCTGTTTCCTACATATTGAAACTTAGTCAATTTTAGAAAACTAAGAAGGAGAAGGACCTATGGTTTGATCATAGCGTTTTGAAGTTTGGAGGTCCGCCTTTAGGTGTTGAGATATTATTCTTTCACCAGATTGTTCCTGTGTTGTGAACGTCTTACAGAAGCAAAGAAAGTGAATGTGTGAGATTCAGGAACTGAAGCTTCTGAATTCCGGACTATTGTCCTCTACGAATGATCTGCGGGGTCTAACCACCGCAGATGTTGATATTGGTCATATCGAGCAGAGGACGACTTTGCAAACCCGGTATTTATTCAATAAAGATGTATATCGGAACCTATCAGGAAGGTGTTTATACTCATGATTGGAGTGTGTGATTTTATCCTTCCCGGGTGGAGTGGCTTGTTGCCCCCTTTGTTTTGGGGCAGTATATCTGGCAGGTCTTGATGAAGGTGGCATTCTATCAGCGTGCATCCACCGAAACGTGTCGACCACGGCCTTTATAACATCCTGCCATTGTGCAGTGTTTGTCTTTGGTCATCCCAGTTACTTTGTCTTTCTGTAATTGTGTTACCCAGATATATTATGAATGTGAATGTGTGTCTGGATAAGTCTCAGTTGAGTCTGATTGAGTTGTTGTGATGTTTTTGGTTGTCTCTTCCCGGGTCTTTATGATTTGATCATATGTATTGTGTTTCTTATTGATGTTGATTTGTCATTCAATTATGTTGAAATATGATATTTGCAACAATATTTATGGATTTGTATAAATTACGAAAAAGTATTTTACAAAATGAAATGAAAATAAAATGTTATATTTTTCAGGTATATTGGCAATATTTTCTTAGTGAATTTACACACTGGCCTTGGCGCTCACATTGCTTTACTGGGATTAATTCCTGTGTACAAATAACTTTGGTCCCGAGGGAGTTCTTTCTTCAGGTTTCTATTTTTCCCTCCCCTCTTCTCCCTGACTGTGTTCTCTTCTCTTAGAGGGGGTCCCCTATGTTTTCTGCATGGTCACAGCCGAATTCAAGAAGGAGGAGATTACCGGTTCCACCCAGGAAAATTTGAAAAAATCCCGGTTTGTCCTCACAATGTTGTACTAATGGACCTAATAGGCAAGACCTGGTGGCTTGCATTTAGTTCAACTACTTTTATGTTCAACATTGCTCTTACATTTCAGGACAGAACTTAAAATCACAGCATTTTCTTCATCAGTAAGGAGTCTCACAGTACCCACCTCCAATTCAGACCACACTAACATGACAAGCTCCTCGCCTTAATAATATTATGAATAATATTTTAATGCTTGACTTTCACAGTTGACCAATGTACATTATTCCTTTGCTCTTTAGCTAGGTTAATTATCTTCAAATACAACTACGGACACTATCTAGTTTAATCTAAATTACTGGAAATTTGTAATATGTCTGAAAAATTTGTAAAGCTTGTTAATTTTGCATTACATCAGTTTAGCATTGTATGAACTTTCCTCAATTACGCAGGTGAGAAATTGTGAGTAGTTTTATTCACTGGATACTTTTTTAAACTGAAAATATTTTGTAAGTGAAATTTGCTCATCGAAACCAGTAACCTTGCTGGTATCCTGTTTGATTTTGAGGTTTGCTTTTGCATTCAAATTTAACGTGTGAAATTGCACAATGAAATTCCGAAATGTTTGAAAATTTTCACATAAACACATTGTAGCGATTTTTCTCCAGTTTTATTATTACGAGAATTTTAGGTCAATTTGCATTGCAATATTACGTAATGCCAATAGGAGAGCAACAATACAGTTCTTGGATTTTGTTTACCTAATCATGTGGATGGATCAGAATAGTAAAGGAACAGATGAGTGAATAAGTGGATTGTTTCAGTGATAGAAGTGATGTGATAGATGATGTGTTGTGGTGTCTCAATTGTCACTTGGGAATGCTGAGTTATTATTGATGATTATGTTTATTGTGGTACAGAATATCGTTGTCAAGAATATATATGTTGTTTTGGTAAAACATTTTGTTGTCAAGAATAAAGGGCCTTATTACAATGGCTGTCAAATGAGCATCTGACCACCATTGCTGCGGGATGGAGACCACCTAACATGTAGTCGGTTGTTCCACCAGCTAGATTATGACACAGCCACAATGTAGGTGCTCAGAAACATCCCTTTTTCTATTGCAGCTTGTGCTGTGGCCCGGAAAATGCCCGCAACACAAGCCACAATAGGATATTGGATGTTTTTAAACATCCATGCACCGTGTGCCAGGCACCATGTCGTGCATGGCACACAGTGCATAGATGTTTGGAGGCACCACATGTGCCCCCCTGCTCACATAGCAGAGGCTCACAGGAGGCAGGTGTCCTGCTGGGGCCTCTCAAGTCCTTTCCGACATCCTTTCCATGGCGGTGGGAATGCAATGAAAAGGATGTGGGAAATGGACATAGTAATCCCTCTGGTGGTGCCAGCACTGGCACCACCTACATTGTAAGGATTACGGTCCAATTTATGCCCTGACGGTCTCTTAGAGCCTGTCAGTGGTGTTGCTCTGTCCCTACGACCTCTGTTGGCCACCCGACCACATCATAATGCAGCGGTTGTACCGCCATACCAGATGTCAGTGGGACCTGCGGGTGCCCGTCCCACTAACATCTTAATTAGGGCTGGGCGTAGTTTGCGAAGTAGCGCTACATGAAGCTATGCAAAGTGCACTTCGCACTACGCGAGCTACGCGTAGCACTACGCAAACTGCATAGTACCCTGTTCGCACTGTGCAAGATGCCGTTTTCAATGATTGCACAGTGTGGACAAGCATTCGGCACTGTGAAATCATTGAAAACGAAGCATTGCGAGCGGTAGTTTTCTGCCGCTCGAGTAGATTTTTACTCGAGCGGCAGCTTTCTCAACGCGGACTGGTAGTTTCTCATTGTGAGGGGTCACGAGCATACGTGACCACTCGCAATGAGATACCTGACCTCCCCGCGTTGAGAATCTCGCCAGGAGGTTTATTTTCCACACTCGCGATCGGCAACTTGATGTTGCTGATCGCGAACGAGGAAAAAGTCTAGCCGGGATGTCATTTTGCTTGCTTGCGGTTCCCAACTTGACGCTGAGGACCGCGAGTAAGCAAAAAATGACCGCTGCACTACGCTACACGTGTTTGGAGTGTGCTACTTGTAGTTCACGTACTGCGAAGCAGCATAAACTACATGAGCGTGGACTAGTGCTTTGCTCAGGGTTAATCTTAATGAGGGCCATAGTTTTTAATATTGCTTTCCTTAATATAGTTGTAAAATATATAGGGCCTGATTACGAAGATTTGTAAGTTATAATATTTTGTGTATTTTATTTTTTATATAATGGAGTCATTGATAATTGGTTATCTATGTGTTTAATGTACTTTTATGTTTATTATTATGGGTTTTTGAGAATAACTAATTAATTAATTTCTAAGTGTAAATACCTTTGTTTATGGAATACAATTATTAAAAAAATGTGGATTCATTTAAATTAAATATGTTTGTGTTTTTTTGTAGTGAGGTAGGTGAATGCTATTGTAAGTTTTTTTCATGTTTTACACATTTTTCATATTTGTATTACATACTAAATTTCTCCTTGGCTGGTAGGTGTTTGTGGCCCTCCTCCACCCCAGGCTCCTGCCTGTGCCTCAGACCTGGTGGTCCGATGGGAGAGCCTTTCTCTTCTGCTGGTCCGCTGCTGTCTGTCCTGTGTCTTTGCCCGTTGTTCTGTCCGTTGTCTGTCTTTTGTTTTTATGCATATAAATTGTCTTTTCTTATTCTGTTGTATTATTGCCTGTTTGTACTGCTTTTCTTTTCTTATTCTGATGTATTGTTGCCTATCTGTACTGTTTTTTTCTTATTCTGTTGTATTATTACCTTTTGGTACTGTTTTCCTCCATACTTGTGCCGTTGTTGAGCCCTCCATGCCCTTTCCCACCGCTGCTGCCCCCACAGCCCCTGCCGGTTCCCCCCTCCCAGGTGCGCTTACCTCCCCGTTCCTTATATATTTCTGAGCAGACGTGGTGCTGGCGTTGTACTGGCATGCCAAACGCAAGCCCGTCTGCACCCATCTGCGATAGCGCCAGTGGCTCTGGATCTTCAGCCACCCACTGCTATGACCTAGCTGCCCTCCTCACACTCATCCCCGGAAGGAACAACAACTGCCAGCTGTCTACACCAACCGCCACTCATAGGCAGTTCTCCTGCCTACACTGCCAACAATCCTTTAACATCCTCAACACCCCATGACTGCCGCAACCATGCCAGATGCCAGCACCACTGAAGCCCTGAAGTGCTTCCTCCTCAACGTGGGCTGCCTGCACAGACATGCTGTCGCGACCTGGGACCTACTAGACATCCTCTAGCCAGACATTGACTTCTTCATGGAAACCTGGATCAAAACCTCCTCCGCCCTGACATCACCACCACCATTCCTGACAGATACAAGATCCATAGGAAGGACTGCCCAGAACTCCCAGGAGGAGGACTCGCCATTAAGCACAAGAACTCCCTCTGACTCGCTACCTCCAGCACGAGCGACTCCCCTTCCAGCACCGAACATCTCCACTTCCAGATGCAGACCAGCCCTAGAACTACACTTCATAGCACCCTCGCCTACAGACCCCCCGGGCCTCATGCTTTGTTCACCACTATCATCACAGACCTCATTGCACCCAAGGCCACCTCCTTCATGGACTACATACTCATCGGAGATTTGAACTCCCACCTCAAGAACCTCAGTGAGCCTGACTCCACCACCCTCCAGGACAACCTCACCAACTGGACTGAAACAGCTTGCCACCCCCCACCCACAAGGCAGGACACACCCTCAACCCCATCTTCGTAGGAGGGACCAACATCCACTTCACCCACACCTCACAGCCCCTCTGGATGGACCACCACTGCGTATACTTCTCTTTCAACACGGCCACTGCTCACAAACCCACTGTACACCCACCATGAAGGAACTGGACCCCCGCCTCAAAAGATGCCAACTCTGCAGCCAAGAAACTGTACAGCTGATCACCAACTGCGCAGACAAGCTCGCATCCCTCCGCAATCCCGAATATAACGCCCCTTGAAGGTCACCTGGTTCACCACGACCTCCAAGAAGCCAGATGCTCCTGCAGACATCTCGAAAAATAATGGAGAAACAACAAAACCACTGAAGTCCACTGTCCTGCAGACATCTCGAAAAATAATGGAGAAACAACAAAACCACTGAAGTCCAGGCCACCTACAAGAACGCTATGACAGAATACCACTAACTCATGAGATCAACCAAGAGGACCTTCATTTGGAATCCTCACCAACTCCAGCAACTTGAAGGAACTCTTCAGCATCATCCAGCAATTCACCCCCCCACCCTCCCCAGCGAAGCCGTGGATTTCACACCCTCCCAGGACCTCTGCAACAAGCTTGGCTCCTACTTCCACCTGAAAATCAAGGCCCTCTACGACAACTTTAGTGAACAGACTCCAGAAACCACCCTTCCCTCCAGCAATGTCAGCCAGCCCACCACCACCGCCTGGACCCTGATCACTTCAGAAGCTACTACCACAACCATGAAGAGCACTCACTCAGTACCCACTGCACCAAGACAGCACTCCTTGCCGCCACTGATGACATCCGCACGCTCCTTGACCAAGACCATAACACAGCCCTCATCCTTCTAGTTCTATCCGCAGACTTCCACACCATCTCCCACCGCAATCTCGCAGCCAGACTCCACAACGCTTGCATACAGGGAACCACCCTCAACTGTCTCCATTCCTTTCTTGCTGGTAGAACCCAAAGGATCAGGCTCCCGCATTTCCTTTCTGAACCCACTGAAATCAACTGCAGAGTAACTCAATGAACATGTGCTTATCAACATCTATATGGCTCCCGTCGTCACCGTCAACAGACAGAATGGACTCGGCATAGTATCCTACACTGACGACACCCAACTCATCCTCTCCATCGTGAAGGACCCCTAAACCACCAAACTCAGCTTCCAGGAAGGAATGAAAGACGTTGCAGCTTGAATGAGCAGCAACTGTCTGAAGCTAAACTTGGAGAAGACAGAAGTCCTCATCCTTGGACCCACCCCTCAGCTTGGGACAACACCTGGTGGCCCACCACCCTCTGCAAATCCCTAACCCCTATGGACCACTCCCGGAACCAAAGCATCATACTCCACTCCTCCCGCCCCATGACTCACAAGATGAACGCCGTCACCGCCACCTTCACCTGCATCAACTCCCTACACATCCTCCGCAAGACCTTCAAGTGAATCCTCCCGAAGCCAGAAAGACCACCACCCATGCACTCATAACTAGCAGACTGGACTATGGAAACTCCCTCTACGCTGGAATCAACAAATCCCTGCTATGCAAACTGCAGACCATCCAGAACACTCCGGATAGACTCATCCTCAGCATCCAAAACTTTAGCACATCACCTAACACCTGCGATACCTCCACTGGCTCCACGTAGAGAAGAGTAACTTTCACGGTATTCACCCATGCCTACAAATATCTACACAACACCAGACCCAAATACCTCAATGAAAGAGTCCCCTTCCACGTACCCAAAAGAAACCTCTCTGCACCCACCTCATCGTAGCAGAAACCCCACGCATCCGCAGAACCAGATCGGGTGGAAGAGCCTTCTCCTACATCACAGCCAAGGCCTGGAAAGAGCTCCCAGTCAACATCAGATGCACACCTTCAGGAAGAGCCTCAACGCCTGGCTTTTCGGCTGACTCTGAGCTGCACCCCCTTCCACTCCCCAGTGCCTTTAGACCCTGACAGGTGAGTAGCACGCTTTGAAATTCTCTGATTGATTGATGTAATTTTTTTAATTTTATTACTGTTTACATATATTTAGGTAATTAATAGCACTTGTTTTATTATTTTCCATTTGTCTCAAGTCAATCACTTTCTCTGCTGTTGCCTAGACTGGAGTGGGAATAGTAAATCTAACTCTTCTGAGGTCCAACTCTTTCCCTACTTTTTAAAAGAATGGAATAGTATTAGTAAATCTCACCCTTAATAAGTCCACTTCATTTCCTACTGTTGCTTAGACTGGAGTGGGATTAGTAAATCTCCGAATTCCACTGCTTTCCCTATTGTTGCTTATATTAGGAAGGGAATACTAAATCTGACCCCTCTGAAATTCAATGCTTTCTATACTGTTACTTAGACGAGTGTGGGAATAATACATCTAATCCCTCCAAAGTCCAGCGCTTCCTATACTGTTGCTTAGACTTGAGGGGGAATAATAAATGCAACCCTTGTGAAGTCCAACATGTACCGTACTTTTGCTTAGACTGGAGCAGTAATAGTAAGGCCCTCATTATGAATTTGGTGATGCGGGAGCAGGACCACCCACTCCCGCACCGCCAACCCCGTGGTTGAGCAGCCCACCAGATTAGGTGTTTTCTCCTGTCTGGTGGGCGGTTCTTTGGCATTCCCACGGTGGCGCATCTGAAATAGGCATCGCAAAGGGAATGTCAAAATCAGTTCCTGCATGGCCTGGACTGCTGCAGTCCATGCCAAGCAGGTACTGGGGTGCATGGACACATGAGGCAAAACATGTGCCCCCCTACTTGCACTGCATGGCTCTGAGAAAACAGGTGGCCATGTAGGGACCCCTATATTTCCTTGTCCATCATAGTTTTCATGGCAGGCTCACCGCCATGAAAACCATGGTAGAGAGGAAACGTGTAATATGCTTGGTGGGACCATGGCAGTCATGCCAAGCATACTGCAGCCTCAAGACCTCTGTGCCACCACCAGGGAACTCTGATCAGGTGCTGAAAATGTTACCAAGGAGGCCACCGCACACGTCTTCCTCCGGTGAGCCCCACTTTCAACACTCTCACTGCCTCAGTCTCTATCTTCTAACCTTGATCTGTTGACTGTTCCCTAAGTCTTTGGCCAAAGAGTCTATCCTCTCACCTCTCTAATTGTTTCTATGTCCTTTGTCACACCCTGTATTTCTGATTTGTCCTCTATCCTTTTTTATCCCTGCCCTTTTTTCTCTTCACTTTTATCCATGATCTGCTCTCTCTCCCCTCGATCTTGGTCTCTTTACTATCACTCTGTAGCAGTGATTAGCTGTGTCTCCATTTTATCATTTGTCTGCTTTTATCCTCTGTCCTGTCCTACAGATCCTTTCATTCTATCTTCTCTCTTCTTAATGCTCTCTTCTTCACATCATAGCTGCTTTTTTTGCATCTGATTTGCTCACCTTCTTTTCTTCTATTTTGCTCCGTTTTATCTCTCTCCTCTGTCTCTCATCTCTAACACTCCTGCTGCCTGTGACCCCTGTCATCAGCCTGTACATGTCCCTGCTATTTTGAACCCTGCGTTTTCCTGTTGTCATTCCTAAAGAAGCTGAAGATGTTTTACTTTCTTACCTACACTGAGTGCAAAAACAAAATGTACACCAAATGAAAATGCTTTTTTTGCATATATTACCCAGTGTGGTATGACTGGGTTTATTGTGGAAAAGGCGGCTGCTTGAGCACAGCAGGTCATGTCACTGCTAGTGCTGCCTGCAATTAGTAGTTTCAGGGATGGTGACGGCGTCGGCATCCACTGCTCAGCTTGCTGTGATCCTGTCTGCTACAGTACAGGCATTGTCCCCAGCAGTAATGCTGCCAATGCTGGTAAGTATGGCTGTGGTGCCTACTGGACTCACTCATGCTCAACAATTACCATGCTGGGGTGCAGCGCACAGATTCTACTGGTGATGCCATGGCGCAGAAAAGTTGTGTTGGGCCACACCCTCATCGAGCACATTGACGATAGCAGCAATGCAGGGCTGCCCGATATGCTACTCTGGCTACACAACAAGTGGAAAGTCCACACTTACTTTCATTTATTCTTCCTCAAGAGCCCTCACTCCCAAGTTCCAAATGTGCTCTTGCAGCTTTCTTGCCTCAACTCTGTCATGAGCCTGCCCCCAGCTACAAATATTCAATGAGAGGTTTAGGCTCAGGCAGTGGCAGGGTGCAGCAGACTAGGAGAATAGAATGCAAGCCATGGTTTGTCAATGACTTCTTGGATTTGTGATCAGTGTGATGACATCATCACTAACGCGGTGATACACAATCATGCCTGCCTGGACAGGCGTATGCTGGCCTGCCTATGAACATTTACCAGCCAGTCACCATGCAATAATGTTATTCTTTTTATTTTGAATTGAACAATTAATATTGACACCTCCACCTGCAGGTTCAGAAATTGTAGCCCCGGCCCTGTGAAAGAAGTGCAGGTGCTGAGCACCTGAAAGCACCTGCTCAAATTAAGCACACGGATCACTTGTGCCATCGCATCACCCCTCTTGATGTGGTTAATCCTTACCTGTGTCATTGATAGGGTCCCAACACTTAACTGAGAAGAACCACTTTATCAGGAAGAATCCTGCACTTCAAGCGCCTTATAAGTGCTGCTAGTCCCCAGAGATCCCGTGCTGAAGAGACCCCGTATTGCGAGAGGGTCGAAACATGGTCAACAACTTAAGGAGGGAGAGCCCCGGAAAAATTACATTTGTTTATAAATACTGAATCAATTATACTCCATAAGGGCTCCCCTTGCCTAAAACTACCAATAACCTCTGTCACAAAACTTGTATAGCACTAAGTTTTCTTCACTTTTTGGTTATGGTCACTACACTAGGGTCACAACGTCACGCAGAATTGCAGAAATGTATATCGTGTAGATACACGAATGAAATATTCCCATGTCTTCTCTTTTTTGAAAAACTGTTATGCAAAATAGAAGATACTTGCTTCGGCTGAAGTGGGTACCGTTTAAATAATTTGTCTGTGGGTTATTGCTACGAAAATAATAGCCTAAACTGTATCGTGGTTTATTTTTCATTTTCTGTGCAGTGTTTTAATCAGGCAAGACTAAATTATTCCTTGCCAAAAGTATGTCAATGGATACAAATGAGTTTCTTGTGAACGTTGCAATCTCTGTACAGACACATACAGTTAAGTCTCGTATGAATTACTGGAATTACAGCCATTGCAGTATTTGTGATTTCTATATAGTGACAAAGCAGAATGACTGCTATGAGTGTAGAGGCAGACGATCCCTTCTTTGATCAGAGGTTTTGTGCCCAAGCATAACCATCCATATCTAAATGGCCATTCTGCAGTTGGTGCAGCCTGAGCCGCCATCTTAGGGCAGCCCATGTGTTTCTGCTTGCATGGCACACCTCCTGTAAGGCCTCATGACAAGTTCCTTTTTGATTCCAAATGGACTGGCAACTCAAGGTCGCCAGTGTAAGATTAAATTGTGACGAGACCTCGTCACAAGTTGAATGAAACTGCACCAACCACAATACTATGGTCTGTAAGATTTTATGTAACTGAGAGAGGGTACATGTACTTTCACAAGTCGCATGCAGTGCGACGTACGTCCTAGTCATATAGCCACACTCATTCATCATGCCTGTCTTTGTTAAACCTTTGCGGCTTTCTGATTGGAAAGCTATATCCTTTCTGCTTATAAATTATGGGTTTAGTAAATACTTGGTCCCCGTTTGGTGCTGCGCCGCAACTTGCACTGGATGAGCCGCATTCCCTAGTAACAACGTTATCAAGTAGGTGGCAGGTGAATGACGTGACAGAAGGTGAGCGCAGGTGTAAGCAGGTTAGTTGTTGCACAGGAGCAGCATGGGAGCGGCACTAGTTTTAACACAGGAAACAAACAGCCTGATTCATCATTCTCCCGTTTTGCGAGCCCCTAATAGCGATTCATAGCGAATCGCTATTAAGGACTCGCAAAACGGGATTCATGTAGAAATTGCATAAAGAAATGCGATTCCGACATAATCCTTATTTGCGATTAGCAAATTGCTAATCGCAAATAAGGAATAACTCGCCATTCATTCCTATGGGCCGAAAGGCCCATAGGAATGAATGGGGAGTATTCCTTATTTGCGATTAGCAATTAGCTAATCGCAAATAAGATAGCGATTTGAAGGGTGCCAGGGGTGTCCAAAGGACACCCTGTAGCACCCCTCAAATTAAATTTTACACAGGTGTTGCACACACACATGTCCAAAGGACATGTGTGTGTGTAACATGCAACTCAGAAAAATGCATTTAAAAGCATTTTTCTGAGTTTTCGCAATTTACCATGAGGTCTGACCTCGCGGTAAATTGCGGCCAGAAATTGCGAATTCGCAAAACAAAATTGGATGATGAATTGCATTTAAGGAATCTCAAATAGAGATTCCTTAAATGTAATTCCTCGCAAAATTGCGAGATCGCAATTAGCGATTTTAGCATTTGGGATGATGAATCCCAAATGCAAAAATCGCACTCGCAAAGGGCCAGATTCTCAGAATCTGGCCCTTTGTGAGCCGGTTTCGGCTTCATGAATTAGGCTGAAAGTGGTGGAAGTCATTGTTCCAGTGACTTTTGGAAATGCATAAATGCGAGTGCAGCATTGTATTTTGAACCCAAACCACATTGCAGAATGGAAGCAGGATGTGATATTAGTATCAATATGTATTTAACATTACATCCATGTAAATGTAAAAGATATGTATTGTGATTATGTGTTCGGGTGAGTGGTGGATCTGAGTATTTTTTACCTTTAGATATACTGTCATGTGCATTTGACCTCATATCATACATTGCTGGAGTGCAGTTGTCAGTGCTGCATTGGATGTTTAAGTACTTGTGAAATGCTATACTGGTCCTGACGTGAGACCGTATTTTAGTATACCTGACCCTGATGTGAGACTGTGTCTTGAAGTGAGACTGTATTTTGTGTATCTTTGGTCCTGATGTGAAACCATGTTATGAGTACTAGAAGCTGTGTGTTCTGTAAAAGAATGTGGTTGGGGGGAATGTGCAATAGTTTCCCTGATGTATGAGCAGATGAGGGCATGATTAAGTCCCTGGTTCTGCCAAGTGTTTTATGTGGATGCCAACATGACGCCCTGTGTGTGGGGATGAGTGAGGGTTGAAAGACACTCATTGTTATTGTCACATTATGCCCTGTGTGTGAGGATGAGTGGGGGTTGAAAGACACCGATTGATATTTTCAAAAGATGCCCTATGTGTGGGGATAAGTGAGGGTTGAAAGACACAGGTTGTTATTGTCACATTATGCCCTGTGTGTGAGGAAGAGTGAGGGTTGGAAGACACCCATTGATATTTTCAAAAGATGCCCTATGTGTGGGGATAAGTGAGGGTTGAAAGACACAGGTTGTTATTGTCACATTATGCCCTGTGTGTGAGGAAGAGTGAGGGTTGGAAGACACACATTGATATTTTCAAAAGATGCCCTGTGTGTGGGGATGAAGGAGGGTTGAAAGACACTCATTGTTATTGCCACATTATGCCCTGTGGGTGAGGAAGAGTGACGGTTGGAAGACACCCATTGATATTTTCAAAAGATGCCCTATGTGTGGGGATGAGTGAGGGTTGAAAGACACAGGTTGTTATTGTCACATTATGCCCTGTGTGTGAGGAAGAGTGAGGGTTGGAAGACACACATTGATATTTTCAAAAGATGCCCTGTGTGTGGGGATGAAGGAGGGTTGAAAGACACTCATTGTTATTGCCACATTATGCCCTGTGTGTGAGGAAGAGTGACGGTTGGAAGACACCCATTGATATTTTCAAAAGATGCCCTATGTGTGGGGATAAGTGAGGGTTGAAAGACACAGGTTGTTATTGTCACATTATGCCCTGTGTGTGAGGAAGACTGAGGGCTGGAAGACACCCATTGATATTTTCAAAAGATGCCCTGTGTGTGGGGATGAAGGAGGGTTGAAAGACACTCATTGTTATTGCCACATTATGCCCTGTGTGTGAGGAAGAGTGACGGTTGGAAGACACCCATTGATGTTTTTCAAAAGATGCCCTGTGTTTGGGGATGAGTGAGGGTTGAAAGACACTCATTGTTATTGTCACATTATGCCCTGTGTGTGAGGATGAGTGGGGGTTAAAAGACACTCATTTATATTTTCAAAAGATGCCCCATGTGTGGGGATGAGTGAGGGTTGAAAGACACTCATTGTTATTGTCACAATATGCCCTGTGTGTGAGGAAGGGTGAGGGTTGGAAGACACCCAGTGATATTTTCCGAAGATGCCCTGTGTGTGGGGATGAGTGAGGGTTGAAAGATACTCATTATTATTGTCACATTATGCCCTGTGTGTGGGAATGAGTGAGGGTTGGAAGACACCAATTGATATTTTTCAAAAGGTGCACTGTGTGTGGGGATGAGTGAGGGTTGAAAGACACTCATTGTTATTGTCACATTATGCCCTGTGTGTGGGAATGAGTGAGGGTTGAAAGATATTCATTATTTTTGTCTCATTATGCCCTGTGTGTGGGAATGAGTGAGGGTTGGAAGATACCCATTGATATTTTCAAAAGATGCCCTGTGTGTGGGGATGAGAGTGGGTTGAAAGACACTCATTGTTATTGTCATATTAAGTGTGGGGATGAGTGAGGGTTGAAAGACACTCATTGTTATTGCCACATTATGCCCTATGTGTGCTGATGAGTGATGGTTCAAAGACACTCATTGCTATTGTCACATTATGCCCTGTGTGTGAGAATGAGGGTTGGAAGATAACCATTTATATTTTCAAAAGATGCCCTGTGTGTGGGGATGAGTGAGGGTTGAAAGAGACCTTTTTTTTCCTGTAGTGTCCTTCCTAAGGGGTTAGGGGCGTGTTGTAGTGTTCTTCCTTAAGGGGTTAAGAGCATGTTGCAGGGGCATGTGTGTTGTACCCTGATGTACGTTGTACCCTGATGTGTGTAATGCTCTTCCTAAATAGTTATGGGTGTATTATAAGGGCGCGTGTGTTGCACTCTTGTGTGGTTAATAATGATGTGTTGTAGGGGAATGTGTGTTGCACCCTGATGTTAGTAATGTCCTTCCTAACGAGTTGAGGGTGTAATGTGTGTGCTATGATTCACCTGTTGAAGTTTTATAAGTTTAATGTTCATAGGACTTTTTGATCATTTTTCTTCATATTTTTTCCTTTAGATGGGGTGTTGAATATTTATGGGACACGTTGAGTGTGTATTTATATTTTCAATTGTTTCATTAAGGGAGAGATGTGTTGTGTCTTGCCATGGTTGCTGTGCATCCTCTCCATAGTTTCATGTCCCTGCTGCTCAGCCAGGGTGCGCATGTGAGATCATGGAATGTAGATGAGTGCCTTGGTGGTGTAATGTCGGTTATGTGTTATGTTATGTGTTATGTCAGTTGGTGAGAGTGGGCTAAGCAGCAAGGATGCTGCTCCTGGTGGTTTAATTACTGTAAACAGTAATTAAACTGAAAATAAACCTACATCACGTAACCTACAAAGAATCCATCATTTTTTACAGCACAGTGCCACCTATGACCTAGTCAAAGAGCCACACACACATCACGCCTGTCTTTGTTATACCTTTGTGGCTTTTTGATTGGAAAGCTATTTCAGTTCCAATGCTAGAATAAACAATAGATACACACAACTCACGTACTGCATTGTACCAGTACATTACATTGTGCTGGAAATAAGAAGAGTCATTCTAGTGCTTGAGAACAAGACTGCAATTGCCCAGTTTTCAAATTGGTGTTATGTAAATAATAAAGGTGCAAGTTTCCTTCATAAAAACATCAATGAAAATTAAATATTATGAAACATGCAAACTTTAAGCCAAGCACCTTCTTTCAACAAAGCTGACAAAATCACTCAACTGAAAGCTCCTATGTGAAGCATGCCGATCACAAGTCAAATCCCGGCAAAGCATTACAAAAGTATGTGTCTTGATAGCAGATATTTCTGAAGAAACTGTGGGTTTTTAAACAATATATCACAGTTGCAACTGAATAGAGGGCAATGCCCATGTTTGGGCAGCCAGTCCCTTACCATCACAGATGTAAATGTGAAGCAGAAACAAGCTGTCATTCACACTGTATGAACCCTATACACTTAGAGGAAGTCTAGTGGGCTGAAACTAATTGTAAATGACTTTAGGAACAAATCCAATGGAAGAGTAGGACTGACCTACAGCTCCATTCTATGCATGATGCATTTTACATGTGGGCTGATCTGACATATGTAGGAACTAATGGCTGAAGGGGCTGGCCAACAGAGAGAGAGAGAAAGAGTGTGTGTGTGTGTGTGTGTGTGTGCGTGTGTGTGTGTGTTTGTGTGGCAGGTATGTTTGCATTTGTGTGTGAGTTTATTACCTAGTGGTGGTTGCCCATCGGTAGTTATCGTTAGACCATTTTTTGGTGTACTAATAACTTTGCCATAGTTTGACGAATCTTCAAAAATTCATTTTTCCCATGCAATTTTCCTTAGGAAAATTGGACAGCGATGCCTCAAATAAAGCTGACCAGAATTACACCAAATTTGACAGAAAACGACATCTTGGTCCAGAAAGTGTGCTTATTTTGACTAGGTGCCCTGGCCTTACTAGTTAGGCCAGGGTGTCAAGCGGAGAAAAGGGGCATCAGCAACACCTGCATGAAATGAATAGCTTATTGTTGTAAATAAAATGAATAGCTTATTGTTGTAAATAAAGACTCTTGAAGCGGTAGAAGGTAAGAACTTGCCTTTAATCTGTCACCCAACTCTCCAGACTGTCAGGTGAATTCCAACATTACAAAGCTGCCTCCAAGGGAACGTACCAACAGGTGGGAGTCTGGAGGGGTGGGAGGAATGTGCCACTAATGATAACATAAAAACATACCTAGATTGCAACACATCTCCCTTCGAAACAGAAGAGAAATAGGAGGGATGGGAGAGGAAAGGTAACATGGGAGGGAAAAAAAAGAAACTAGGGCCTGATAATAGTGCATGCATACCCTGGGTAATAACACAAGGATGTAAACACTTCACAAGAAATACACCAGCTCCAGGAAGGCTAGGAGCGGAAAACTCCAAGGACTAGGGGGAAAATAAAAGCAAGGGGTGTAACTGGCATCAGCACCAACACGTTATAATATAGTGGCCATAGTAACACCTGCACCCCACTGATGAGATTATGCGGAGAAAAACAGGAGCTCATCTTGCGGTTCCCTAGAACACATAGTTTTGATTCTGTACATCTTCGCCGTGTACCACCTTTACCTGATTCATCTTCCCTTCCTTGCAAACTCTAGCAAAATGGCCCCTTCTGTTGCGCTTCATGCAAGTTGAATTACGTGCAGTACAATGTACACTGTTGGATAGATGATTGCAGCTCCCACATCTGAAGCATTTCAACCCCTCTGTGATGCTTTTTGGTTTCTCACCTTTAATTTCCTTGGACCTGATCTTGTACACTTCTCCCTCTCTACTATCCTCCAGAACCCCTCCTTTGATTTTGTTTACACTACTAATGGGTTTTTTAGGTTGGTCCATTTCCAGAATACATTTCGGGGTGTGTTCGATTGATTGGGCCATGGTGACGGCTTCCCTCAAAGAGGGATTCTTTGCAAGTAACTTTTCTTTCATTCTAGGGTTGTGTGTACACCTCACCAGCTGATCCCTAATGAGGGAGTCGTTCAACTACCCAAATTCGCACAGCTGGGTGAGAGCTCGGAGTGTGGCTATATAATTGGTCATAGACTCATTCTTTGCCTGAACTCGTGAAAAAAACTTATGTCGCTCAAGAACAACATTAACTTTGTCCCTGAAGTGGGACTCTAGTTTTAGCATGGTAATTTTAAACACATCTAAGTCTAACTCATCATCTTCCAATGCTGGGTCTGGAAGGGTGTCATAAATTTTCCTTCTCTGCACTCCAAGATTATGGAGCAACACATGTTGCTTCCGTACAGCTGAAAATGTCTCTCCTCCGAATCCGATGGCTATGAGGTATGAATCAAATAAATTGATCCAGTCCTTCCAGTGCATATCTGGATCGCCGGTGTCGTTTAAGAAAGAGGGGGGTGGGTTCATGGATGATGCCGCCATGGGAAAGGGATTACAAATAGAAGCACAAATACACAAAAGCAAGGGGCTGAGAAGATATGCGATTACTATGGCTCTAATACAGCTACTCTTGCAACTGATAATAAGCCTACCCATACCTGCAATGGTGTACGATGGCACACGTAACTGTCAAATACTGTAGATAGAAAAGTACACTCAATGCACCGTGAACCCACAGTGCTGGCTGGTGGGTGTCACGGCTGTGAGGCCAGGCCGTATATAAAAAAAAAAACACAAGAATAGGGACTGTGATATACCCCCGATGCACCTAATAGAACAATTACTATGTTTTACTGTCAGGGTACTTAAGTGCTGTCTTGATCAATCTGCCTGAAACAGGAAAACTGTGGAATTCTTATTACAATGTGAAGTGGATGTCTTTTGGGGGTTGCCAAAACCCACAGGATCGACCCCTGGCTTTTGCTTTTAAACCCATGAAGCTACTGTGCGACACAAATGAACATAAATCAAAATTAATACTAAGGTACTACTATTTTAATTTATAACAAGCATTGGCAAAGCCAAATAGGTCTGGCATTTTGGTCAAATTTACTTTGCCACTGCAGTTTGCCCAGGCTGTACAGCACCAGCAAAAAGAACAAGCATTTACAATGCAATGGTTTTGCCTTTGACAAAATTTGAGCTATTGGCATTGTAAATGTCAAAATTTTCACCTATGTTTTTTTTTGTAAAACAGATAAACAAATGGCTTTGTCGTTTACTAGTAAATCGCTTTATGGTTACGAAATGTGAGACCTATTGCATTTGCACTTATACACACATAGGTATATGTACACAGAGCTATACACACACACACAGAGCTCCTCCTCTACACACATTGACAGGCTTTGTATACACAGCTACATACACACACAGCTACAGACATGCACAGTTATACAGACAGACACAGTTACACACACACAGTATTATACATACATAGCATCACACATACATAGCATTACACACAGACAGCATCACTCAGCTCCTGGACACATCTGCACACATACACAGCTACAGACCCACACATACACATAGCATAATACACATATAGCATCACACACACATACACAGCATGACTTAGCTCTTGTACACATAGCTGCACACATACACAGGTACGCACAGTCCGTCAGTCTGCACAGTCAGTCTGCACTCACAGCCTGCACTCACAGCCTGCACTCAGTCTCACAGGCACGAAAACGGAGGCACAAGCAGGCAACAGGGGCACAAGCAGGCAATAGAGTCACGGCACGAAAACGGAGGCACAAGCAGGCAACAGGGAGACACGAAAACGGAGGCACAAGCAGGCAACAGGGAGACACGAAAACAGAGGCACAAGCAGGCAACAGGGAGGCACGAATTGTAACTTTAAATAAAAGCAACCTTTCTCACCGATGTGTCTGTGTGTATTTATTTATTTAATTCAGCACAAGCAGGCAACAGGGAGGCACGAATTGTAACTTTAAATAAAAGCAACCTTTCTCACTGATGTGTCTGTGTGTATTTATTTATTTAATTCTATGTCCGTGTGTCTCTGGCATCTGTTGGTTGTGTCTACCCTTTCACACTGCACAGTCGAGTGGGATCGCCGACTGATTGCTCAATTTAAACCAATGTCTGCAATTACCCCCCCCCCCCGCCGCCCTTAGAACAGCAGTGCGCTCTAAACTGGCTTCTCGAATGCCACTGTCCCAAAAGCAACACCTCTCCACTACTCTGTCGTCCTCACACACTACAGACTCACACTATTACCTCCTGCACTTTGAACCCTCCGCAGTAACTGTGAATATGCGCAAGTGCCCGGGAGAGGTGCTCGCGCGGGGAGGCGGCCCTTTGATCTTCACCGGACCCCCGGGGGCTGCGCGGGAGGGGGCAGGAGCAGGGCCCGTGGGCTCGGGTCAGGCCTGAGGCTCAAACTTTCCCAGGGTGTCTAAACATGCAGTTGGGGGTGTGTGAGGGACCGTGGGAATGAGCCACTGCGCCTAGAATCATATTAGCAAGTGTTCCATCTCACACAGCTGTCTTCATAGGTCTGGAATATCACAGAACAAGCAATATTTGTAGCGCAGGTACATCAGTGTAATAACGGCTTTAAAGTATGCAGTTATCACATGTGCACTGTCTGCAAGGTGAGGGGTTAGTGCACGGGCGTAGAGCTGCTCGTGTCAGGGAGGATTCTGACATTACTAGAGCATATCCAATCCATACGTTGCCTAAAGCAGTGATACTCAGAGTGGGGCCCCGGGTCGCCTGCAGCCCTCCGGACCTTCACATGTGGCTTACACCAGTCAGCACCTACATTCAACAAAATAAATGGGGAAGCTTTTATGTACAAGCTAACTGAACTGGAGCAAAATATTCTTAAGAAGTACCCTGCAACATTTAACCACCCACAAAGCCCCACTCCCATCTTACTACCATCAATGCTGTCCTCGGGCTCTCCACAGACCACTCTTTGGGGCCCATCAGTAAACATTTGGGAGCATCTATGGTCTGAAAGGTCAGATATGCGCATTGTGAGGGGAGATGTTCCTTAAACACACAATAGTGGATGGAAGTCAGAACTGTGGCCATCGCTGTAGATGGGCTCCAGTGATGTACCGCCCTCAGGGTCATGGGTATGTCCAGATGTGGGTCCCATGTTCACCGTGCCTCTGTAAGCAAGGTTCACCCAACTGACAAGCCCCAATCAGGGCGAAACCGGCCTTGGTTTGCTTGTGTTTCGGTTCATGGAGGGTGTGGTCTGGCAGCGTGGGCTGGACTGTTCCTTTCAGAGCAGGCTCACGCCTGATTTGCATAAGTTGGGTCGAAACTGAGGCGCTATGGTGGGCAAAAGAACAAAGAACATTAAACAACTTCCATCTGACCACTGAATAAAGGAGGACAAGGGAAGCCTCAACCTACGATTGAAATAATCTCCGTGAGAGTGAACTAGCCTTAGTTGTCGTAAGGGGTTATTAATGATATTTTATTGTGTAATGTTTTTATTTCATTAGACACTTACCGGGTTTTGTGGTTAAGTTTCTCTGAGGGACTGTTGGAGCCCGATGCATGCCTGTACCTTGAGGTGGAAGAGAAGAGGTTGTTAGAGACAGGAATGTGAATATATCATGTGATCAAGGCCCGAGTTGGGGGTCGAAAGGCGTTATGGCGGATATGCTGGGCAATAACATGCTGACTGAATTTGCACAATATATATATATATATATATATATATATATATATATATATATATATATATATATATATATATATATATATATATATATATATATATATATACAGGAAAGTCGACACCTTAAGTATTTCGAAGGACGACAGCGTACCCAAATTTCAAAGGTGCAATATTTTTATTTGTGCATGAAACCCCGCACCTCAGCCATGACGCGTTTTCCTGCTGCATAATTTAGAGAGCCATGCCGCATAAATATAGATCATTGGCGGCTAAGAAAGACTAGTGTCATTGACAATGGTAACGCGCTGAAGAGGGCTTGGGGGCTGTCAGTATGGTGATGCAACCCATATTTCAGAGGAATCGGTGAAAGATTGCCCATATTTTCAGTGCCATGTGACGTACGGTTTTTACCACATACACCAAAGGGCCAGTTGGGGCTGGAGTAGGGAATGTTGCGCATTTTTCAGTTCCTGTGTGCATTCACGTACACGGGTTGCTATTGCCATGTGCAGGGCATTGTATGTACATACAACTTCTTCAATTTATCAGGTGATTTAACTTTGTATGGGTATAAATGAATAGTGAATACACTCGTGTGTAGCACGTGCATGCTCGTCACGCGTTTTCCAGTGGCTCAGTGTTCGTAGGAACAAACACAAAAAAAATGCAGTCCAGCTGCTGTGATGGCCGAGTGGTTAAGGCGTTGGACTCGAAATCCAATGGGGTTTCCCCGCGCAGGTTCGAATCCTGCTTACAGCGACTACTTTTATATAAAAAAATATTTCTGGTGAAACTATGATTAGACACAGGACAAACTTTACAGTCCATCCTTAATACAGTGTATATGATGACTGCAATGGTCGCTCATGTATGTATCCATCTACCAATCCGTACGCGCCAAGGCTTAGAGCGTGTGTTCGAAGGGTTATTGCTTAATGTACATTCAAGCCCTTGGAGGCACCAAGTGCATCTGAAGTGTACGGGGCTGGTGGATTTACGATGTGCCGTGAGTACACATACGGATGGCACGGACTTACCTATTAAAAGTGCGGCGAGTGCAGTGGCACCGGGTCTGGCACCCTTGTTAAGTCACTGCGGAGTTAGGAGGGACGCTCTTTGGAGGGTGTACACACAAGGAGCTGATGGTGTTACCGATAAGTGCGGGGGTAACGGAGCTGATGTCCCCATACACACAGGAGCAGATAGGGGTTTTATTTGAAGTGCCGATACACAGGTGCTTTTAGCGTTACATTGTGCACCGTTTAATGTTGCAGTGAATGCCAGCCTCGCGCGAGCGCTCCCTTACTGAGTTCAGTGTATCCAGGGGCTGTGACTACTGCACGCAGTCCGGCCACTGGGGGTAGGTGTACAATATATGTGTAAAATCTGTTCGTTTTACAGTGTGTAACATATGTGTTGGTCAGCCCTCAGAGTTACCGAGCCTAAGTATGCATAGGCGCCCTTAGAGTTGCAGAGTTCGGTGTATACGTAGGGGTTGTTAGGCTTAGAGTGTGTTGTGTGCAGGGCAGTATGTGCACAGGTAGGCTGCCAGAGTTCCTGGGTTCAGTGCATACATGTGGGCTCCTGCTTCCAGCAGTGTACAGCGTTTGTGTACATTAACTTTTAAGACTATAGCATACTGATATTCGCCTTACAATGTAACATATATGTGGGGGTCACTTTGTGCAGTGTCTAGCTAGAAATGCCAAGCTGTTTGTGCTTTACGTGTAAGACAGCGGCATTACGGGCGTGTTTTTCAGTGCTTGTATAGCTATGTATTATGATGGCGATACCAAGTGACAAATCCAGCGCACTGTCTTTATTTCTAAGCACATTTACCCTCAACCTGTCTTCACGGTCTGTAATTTTAAGCCGGCAAAATCAAGAACACAGAACGAAGCTGCGGCCAATCGCAGGGCGGCTCCAGCGATGACGCGACGGCTCAATAACCAATCCTAGCGCGGCGGCACTGAGGGGGCTCGACCGCCTCAGCCAATGGGAGGGCAGCTCCTTCGTTCTTGCTCATGATGCGGCGGCTCGAGAACTAATCCTAGCGCGGCGGCACTAATAGGCCGGAAGGCAGGAACACCGGCAATGCCGGACCAGATTCGGGGGCGTTCCCGGCTTTCAGCTGACGTCGCGTGACGTCGGTAAAAGCCAAAGAATCTCGGGAACGCCCCCGTGTCTGGTCCGGCATTGACGGACAGGCCCCTCGTCCAATGGCTAGCCTCCATTTATGGAGCTAGCCAATCGGAGGAGGGGGCGTATCCCAACCCACACACACAACTCAAGAGGTTTTTTGGCACATGCGCAAAGCGCATGGCCAGTCAAAACCTAAAAAGGATTGTTTGATGCTGTACAGCCTCAGGTCATAAAAGAATATAAAAAATGTTTTGATGTGTCTGAAAGGTTTCACTGCTCCGTCCATCCTCTCCTTGCATTTGCTTTGTGACTAATTCTGCCAGTCGTTTTATTCTGTATGCATGCATCACCACACATGTTAACTTCTACAGAATGATGCAATGAAGCAGGCACCAGTTCGTTTTTCTATTTACTATTCCAAGATGGTGGATATCACTTGCATCAGTAAATGAAAACATGACATACTTTTGGCACAAAAGCTCGAAATAAGATTACAAAAGGCCCATGGAGGTGAAAGGGCAACAGAAGAGTGTTTTGGGGATGAGGAGAAAAGTAGCACATGAGGGTGAGTGCTTCACGTGATGGGAAGAGAAGTGCACGAGGTAGAGAGCAAGACAGAGTACAGGACCATAGGAGTCTGGTGAACAGCACATGAGGGAAAAAACACAACTGGAAGAGCGGGTGGGTATTTGACAAGAGAGAAGCACACAAGAGAGAAAGCTGGAAAACCCAGGTACTCTTATGGTGTGCTTAACCAAAAAGAAGTTTTCTATAAGTAAGCAGTGGAAGGCAATAAGTCAGCCAATCAAACGGATTGCAAAGTGACTGCACTCCAGGTAGAGACAAATACAAGAAGAGAAAGACAAGTCATTGATTAGGAAACAAGCAAATAAGAGTCACAGTAAAGCCAACCAATGGTATGCAATGGACAGGCTGTAAAGCCACTGTAAACTGAACTTTCTGTTGGGCAAGACCTAACAAATGCCCATGGACCTTCATTTAGAAAAATCTAAATCTGATTCACCATTTTTGCTACCACAATTCATGTGAACTGGAATATTACCGTGTAAGCTCTTGCTGTGTGCCCACTATGTCATATACATTAAAAGCAGAACCCAGAAGCAACTCCTGGACTACACTGCAAAATGAAACCAAATAGACATCACTCAAGCACTATTTACTATAAAACATTTGCCAACAACATGCAATGCTATTATACAATGAAAAGCAGGGACTTGCTGTGGCTTTGTGCATCTCGTTCCCTATCTCCAGACAAGTGTAAATTCACACGAACTTAAGCTATCAAAACCTTAGCCCGTGAGCACAGGTAATTTTCTCTTCGAAATTCGAGAATCACTGCTAGGCTGATAGGTTGGAAGCAGGAACTTAGGACATACTACGGTAATTGCAGAAAAAACATAGTGGATCAGACCATGCAGTATCTCCACATGAAAACCACATATGTGGAATCCACAGGCACTCACTCGTCCTACTCTAGAACAGACTTCTGGGACTTCTACTTGTGAATGCACTACAGTAGCAGGGTCCCCGATGTGACCTTTACACTCATTTTATGGATGTCAGCATTGCATTTCTGTTTGACTCAAAACCAGTGCCACCGAAATTACAGAACTCTCCAGATGCAGTGTTTTTGCGTAGTTATGAATGTACCGTGGTTGCTCATGATCCACGAGCTGCAGTGTGATTTGCAGATATTGACAAAGACATGATTTCTAGCTCAGACAGATTAGACGTGACAATACAAAAGCCCCACTGATGCTGCCCTGTGTCAGACCCATTGAATGTTTAACTGTTCAAATTGTAGTTGCTGTTTGTTGTATATCCATGCGTTAAATTGGTACTCATGAGGTGAGGTAAACTTTTGCCCAGGCAGTATTAGATTGTCTTAAAATTAAAAGAGTGAAATAATTCTGTTATAATATATACCATGTTGCGCTGTATAATTTTCCATATTTTGACACATAATTTTGCAAACCCTGAGGCATAAATTGATCCGGGATTGCCACGGATTTCGAGTGGTCCCGCTCATTATCAGGGTTTTTCAGACAATCACATTGTTGGTCGATCAATGTCATTGATTTCACCATGCTGCAGCTCTCAGTGTCCTTCTACTTGAAGGTGTAACTTCCAGCTAAGGCGGTAATTCACAAGAGTGGTAGCAATTCCAAACCTCAGCAGGGAAATGTGGGACGTCTTTGAACCCTAATTGGCTAGTAAAATAACCATGTTGTTCCTGTGCTTTATTCCCAGTTTACACACACTAAACTCTATTATCCTGCATGCTCTATCATAGGTTGATGTTTCCTGTGGGTTTCTCTTGCTGTGTTGTTTATGGTCGCCAATCAGTGATAGTAGGGTGTGATAGAGCTGTGCCCTTATCTCCTATCCCCACCTGGGTGTCCTTAAATTGTACCAGCGAAGCTCCCCTGTTGCGTTAATGATAACACGAAGAAATGCTGCCAAAGCTGAAAAGTGAATTTTTTTTTAATTCAGTTGTGTTTTTCAGTTCGATGCATGTTGCCATGGAAACAAACCTTTCCCCTCCGACCTTCTCCTTAGACTTGCATTTTTTTTCTCAACAGAAATGCAGAGATCGTCCACCTCTTGCAAGCGGACCTTTCTCGGAAAACAGTAAGTGCTATGAACATGCAACAGCACTGTGTCTCTTTCTAAAGGAGCCTACGTTTACTGGTGACCCTCAAAGCTGCTGTGGTACCTGGCTGTCACTGAGTCTAGCATCTAGGTCCTCGACAAGACCGCCTTAGTCAGAGGACATGCATTCAATGAGTAAACAACTTTGTGAAAGCTGTAAGAAAATAGAGAAACCCATGGAACCTTCCAGAAGCGCAGCAGGTGTCATTCCCACAAGGACATATTGTTTTGTCATTATGGCTAAAGTCTCTTCTGTCCCCATGGTTAGAGTGTACGTTTGTAAACCGAAGTTCGAGAACATATATGGAAACAATCTTCAAAATAAAACTTTGAAGTTGCAGTAATAATCGCACTTTACATCATATCAACTGCTAATTGGACAGGCTAACAGGCTGAATGCCCTGCCACAGTGTGTACAATTATAAACATTTGCTGAGGTTTGAAAATAAGTTCTGGTGCTGAGAACTGACAAACACTGCCAAACATAAACCTCAGTGTGCAGTGCTGCTGTAAGCTGTGTGGAAAAAGTGGCATAGTCTCTAAAAAAGGGTGTGGAGGTGAAGGCGAATTTTTTCCAAAAGGTGTGGCCTGCTTAAATAAGGATGCACTTACAATGTATAAACTAAAATCCTGTGCTACACACAGCATGCTGGCTGACCAGCATTTGGGTGGCTCTCTGTGAGTTTGCTGTTATTGCATGTATACATGTCACAATAACAACCAACACTTGCATCTAAAACAAGTCAGACCTCTTGGGTTTGCCGATGCGTGTAAGCTTCACCAGATAAATCAACAACAAAAATTGGTTTTGATTTGAATAATAGAATTGAAAATCTTTCAGTTCTGAAAATAGGAGACCTTGAATTAAATTTTGCTAAGGTCTGTGGAAGGGGCAGAGGCCTTCGGAGTGTCTCAGACACTCCTGTTCGCCTCTTCACACTATCTCTGTTAGACATGCATGCTTATTTTCTTCCCACATCTTTCTGAAATCCTCCATCTACACATCTCAGACTTTTCCACAGTGACCTAGCAAGGGGAAGTGTGGGGGGGGGGTGAGTTTTGAGGGTGGCTTTTCCCCCCACCCTCTGCTTTTACATGACTTTGCTGCGGGGCGACAAAAGAGCGGAAATATCGCCAATACCCCCCCCCCCCCGCCCCCTGCTCTTCAACACGGGAGCGTGGTGGCAAAGTCAGGGACCACCATGGGCAGCAAAGTGCCTACCTACGCTACTGCTTTTCCACTACATATACTGGCACATGTGGGACTATCACTCTTTCGCACTCCGCAGAGAGACCAAGGATTGGATGTGCACATAGTCTGTACACCTATGCAACCTCTAACTAACAGGAACTGAGCCAAGCCCGCACAGGCTTAATTGAGGCTCACCATCAGAGATCTTAGTCCTGTGCTGTTATAAACACTTGCCCATAACTTAAAGTCGCTCAGGCACATGTAGGCGACTTAGATCAAAGTGTGCACTATGCAAGAGTTTGTTGTATAAAGAAAACTACAGTTTGAGAGATGGGACTTTTGCCTCTTAAATTAAGGACATGAATTTAGAGCCTCATAGAGACCAGTTTCAAAGCTAGTTTTACATTATTGCCTGGTCTACAGACTACCATCACCTGAACCACTTATATCCCTTCCGGTGTGGACCTCAAACACCTACAAAGCGTAGGGTGACCAGGCGTACCAGATTTGACAGGACTGTCCCCATTTTTCACAAGCTGTTCGGGCAGATTTCGAGAAATTTAGCTCATGTCCCGGTTTTTGGAGAGGGTCGACTAAAAACTAGGGGCCTCATTTATGAAAAGTGACGCATCACTGCGTGAAAACAGCGATGCGTCACTTTTCACTGCGCACTCCTTGCAACACCAATGATGTGTCATATTTAATGTATGACGCATCATGTCGCAAGGACTTACAGATACGTCAGTATTTCTGACGCATCTGTAAGCGCAAAAGTGACGCATTGCTGGAGTGTGTCACAAAAGTGACGCAACTCAAGCAATGCGTCCTTTCACATGGGGAAAGCCCCATGTGAAAGGGCTTGCGTCAGTCTTACGACTGCTGTGAGGCAGGCGCAAGATTTTGACGCAACAGCATCCTAAAAGTGATGCAGTGAAATCTCATAGATTTCACTGCGTCACTATTACGAGGCTTTTTGCGGGGAACGCCCCCTCTGCATACATTATACCTGACGCAGGTATGATGTGGCGCAGGGGTTTAAAAAGTGACGCATCTACCTAGATGCGTCACTTTTTAAATATGGCGCAACAAGGCGCATTTTGTACGCCGCTGGTGCATCACAAAAAGTGACGCACCGGCGGCGCAAAACTGACGCACCGCCTCATAAATAAGGGCCTGGGGGAGGTGTGTTTTTTATGTTTTACGAAGCAGGGCTAGTTAACAGTTCTTCCTAGAAAGCAATTTAATTCACAAGCAAGCTACTGGGTTTAAACATTGCATTTTATGTATGTTCTTACTGCCTGTTTTGTAATTCTCTGCGGTGCGCTCGCTTGACGTAAAGTTATAGTCCTTCTTCTATTTTTGTGAAATGTCCCGGTTTTTCTTTGCTTTAAAATTCTGGTCAACCTAACAAAGCACGCATATACAGCAACTGTGTGCCTCCCCTCTTTGGAGGAGGGATTCAGCAGTAAGTGGATTAATTGATAATGATGGAATTAGGGATGATGCTCTTGTGTATGGGAATAATGCCGAGCTGTTAAAATGGGGTTAGGCAGGAAGAAATCTCTAAGCTGCTGAAAGACAAACAGCAGGCGACGGCCGGCACATTAGAGTCGACTGAACTAAAGCTCTTGCGAGGAGTGACTCACGCGGTGACATTTGCAGTACAAGAGCAATATCGAGTCTAGGAATCTTAGAGCAAATGTTTGCCTGGCTGCTGGCAGACGGTGAAAAGGCCACAGAATGTACTATAATAAGAAAGATCATATAGTGCCGATGTATAGGGTATCCATGGCGATCTACAATTAGATGTAACCCGTCACTTTTTCTGCAATAATATTATAGAATTATCCGTTTTAAAATACATTTACAAAAACATTTGTGTGAATAAATGTTAGACGTGAGCATGTGCAGAACACGATTGGGCATGTGCAAATCTACAATGTATAGATTTACAACCTGCATTCTTTATTTAAAGATACATTTACATGTCATCTGTGTTGCTGTGGCGGTATGCAAGTGGAGTTGACACACCAGTATTTCTGCAATAGTAACATGCATTCAGTTTTGAACATATGTATATGCCCCTTTGTCCGGGAACATGAATGACGCCAGCATGTGCATCTTGTAGGTGGGCATGCATGAGCCCAAAATGGGCAACAGTGCATGTTTAGTTTAATAAAGGCGTGTTTTCCTCTCTGAGCATGTCAAGATTTACTGGGATGACTGCTAAAATGTGTAAATCGTAAAACTCAGCAGTAATAAATGCACACTTTCCCATGCATGAATGAAGTAACAAGCAATCACAGGAATGTCTTGACATCACTGGACCGCGGTGGGGTGTACCAGAAGTCAAGCCTATGGAGGTCTAACCAGCCATCCTTTACTGTAGATCTTTATATCACCACGGGCGGACTGGGAACCCGAAACGGCCCTGGCAAACAGCTCGGCTGCCCTGGGGGCTGGGGGTTGGTAGCCCCACTCCTGTTTCACCGTTATCGCTTTTGTTACAACTGACCAATATTGCAGCTATACTACAAAATTGGCACACTGTAAAAAAAAAAAGCGGTCACTTACGGATCCAAAACCAGCCCCCACCCTTGCAGTCCACCAGGAAAATGCCTGGTGCGCCAGACGGACGGTCCGGCCATGAATATCACATTCTGGTTGATACACGATCACTCTGTGAAATTTGCTGCATCTATATTTATGTGAGTGTGCATCTGTGCAGGGCCGACTGTAGCATGATCAAGCTAGGCCCACTCCCATGGCGTCAACATTCAGAGGGGTGCATGGAGATGTGTGCATGCAGATCATGCAGCACACTCCCTCTGAAATGGCTCCAGTGATTCAATCTTCATTCTTTTTCTAGTACAGGCTGCAGGCACCCCATTACAATTCTCCTGCTCTCCCATTTCCTTACCACCCTCCACCCCATCTCATTTACAATTTAGCACTGGCGGGAAGGAGCTGAGCTGTTGTAGCTTCAGTTGAGAATGGGGGAGGAGAGGGGAAGTTTGTGTAATCAGTCAAGCCCTGACCCAGAATACAACAGTCCAACACCACCTCCTGTTGTCACATTTTAACCAGTAGCTGCTGGGCAGGAGAGAAGCACAGCGGGCAAGGAGGCCCTCAATTCAGAGCAGTTGAACCTCTACACCACACATTTTAATTATTGTTTTATAAACGTGAACCATCTTGCATCTTTCTGGTCAAATAGTATTGGCAAGTACGAAACTTCTGTGTTACTCGACTAATGGTATTTTATTAAGTTCTACCTTTTCTCTTTGTATTCTAGTATTTTCAGTTTTGTTTCTCCTCTCTATAAATAGAGGAAAACAAGTACCAGGATGCAAAGCAAACATATAGTTGCTAGGGTAATGGAGATAAGATTGGCTCTTTGTACATATCAAGCTACAGGCTAAAACTAGGATGAAAACCAGGGTCTTAAGGTGGTTCTGGCTAAGGTACACTCTGACCAAAGGCCGGGACTGCATCTGTGTGTATGCCTGTGAATTTGCTTGTTTTGTAGGAAATCAAGATGGTACCATGTCACTGTTATCGGAGAATGTAATGATTTTGCGGAGAAGGAACTGCCCCTCTTACAAACTCGGACAGGTATGGGTACAAGTGTGAACCAACCTCCTCGCTAGAAATTAACTCAAAAGAGCAGTGGAATTGTTGTGCAAATTCCTCAGGAAAAATGGCACCGCTCCCCTTTCAATGCAAACAGCACTTATGGCAAAGAATGGGACGTGTTCAGATTCAGCATATTTGTATTTCCATTTTGCCTGGGGAGGAGGGTGGCATATTGACACTGTGCAAAGGATCCCACAAGGAGTTTATGTTTGTTAACCACGAATGTGATCAGACAACCCACCCGCTTGTGCTGTGCTTCCAACAGGTTTTCCCAACCACACATAACTTAAATTGCCCATCCCACAACGCATTTCTTTAAGGCTCTTGCAAGCTGAGGGAGAATGGACCTCAGCAATTTATGGCAAGTAGTATATTTTGCCCCCTTCAAATACTGCGGAAATTAAGAAACCCATTCATAACATAAGCATACCTGTGACCTCACGAATCAAGCTTCTCACACAGGAATTTCAGAGTGAATTGAATGCCCAGTTTTTATCTCTTTACTATATATTTCTAGAAGTGACAGTGAAGTGTTGGCAATATTACTAAACAGCTGTCCAAGCCCTGCTTGCCATTGCTTCACAACACAAATGCGCTTACCTTAATCTCGCAGCCTACCTTGTTTTTCTTAACAGCAGCAATACCATTTTCAGGTTTCGTCTGCACTGAGCTTGTGGTATCTATTGCATTTATTATATCTTATAAGGGGCTTACATCCTGCCATTAATTCTTATTGGTCCGGGTGCTTGTCACTTTGCTTCTCCTCGTTCTGATTGGTTGTAGCCATTATATTTCATGTTGTTCCATCTGTGTTTCTCTTATCAGTTTCCTGTGGCCCAAGCACTCAATTCTCATCCACCCACTTTGATGGGAACTTTTTTTATTTCCTTAAGGCTGCACAGCGTTATTTGCTTTGTCTGACAACTGCATGCATTTAAAGTCTTCTTTCTGACACTTTTTTCTACTTATTATTGTGTCTTTAATTTACACTTTTTGTGTTAGCACGTATTTCAAGTGTGCTTGTGAGATGAACCCAAGACTCAAACCCAGCTCTCCATCTTCAAGGTCGGCAGTTTATTCCGTTAAGCCAGATAATCTGTCCTGCCCCTTCTCTTCTATTTTTATTTTGTTTCTGCAAACTTACCATGGTTTTGGAAAAAACTATGCAAATGTAGGGGGAACATCCTTTAAGACGCGGAATTTACTCCGCAGTACTTTTACAACGCGTCCGTTACAATGCAAGTCCTAACCACGACTTGCACTGGAGGGCGCTAGAGGATAAAGAATAGTATATTTACTCTTCCAACACCTTCCCTAGTATCCACGGGGACTGGTGTTAGAATAGTAAATTATACTATTCACTATCAGCGCCCCCCAACGCAAGTCGTTGTAACGACTTGCGTTGTTAAAGACGCCTTGTAAAAGCACGCGTTGTGACGGTACGCGTCGTACCGTCATACACCCCAAATGTAGTGACATCTGCAATATTTTTGAATGCAGACTAATAATCAGCAAATGCAGAATTTGCAGGATGAAACCTCCTGTGATCTAAAATGTTTTCAGAACTATCCATATATATCACCACACTATGGGCCTCCTCTTCTGTCATTACATATCTCATACCCTCCATGTGTATCCCATTGGCAGCTCTTCCAGCTATACATCTGTGGGCCCTGTGCACTATAAACCCCGCCTACTACTCCTGTAGACCTACTTCAAGTGCTCATCACAATTCAATAGCAGCCAAAACTGACCTTATGTAGACACGCCCTTCTTCTGAGCCTCTCTTACACAGCACCCATTCTTACACAGCACCCATTGATACAGAAGAAAATCAAACCTTTAACGTCCTCCCAGTCCTTCGCTGGTCTAGTTGCCCTACCTAAATAAACCAATGCAGATCGTTTGCCAAGATGACATCCTTGCCTCATACGCTTCTTTATTTATTTAATCCTAGCCACACTTTATTATAATATGGTGTCTGATGGTTTTCCCCCTTTATTTTCTGCTTACAGGGGTCCCGCAGGGGTCCACACTTAGCCCCTTACTGTTCAATGTGTATATTACACCTCTAGTTTATCTAGCTGAACAGTTTGGGGCTAAGATCTTAAGGTATGCTGATGATACCCAGTTGCTGTTTACCTGGCCAGACGACAATCTGGACACATCTACAGTTCATTTGTGTCTGTCCTCGGTATTTCGCTGGTTAACACAGGCCCAGCTGAAGTGCAATGAGGACAAGTCCGAAGTGCTCTTTTATGGCTCCTTCCCCCCCTCATTTATGAGCACACTTTGGCCTTCTAATATTCCTAGCCCAAAAGAGATGGGGAGACCAGCTAAAAATTTGGGCATTTGGTTTACGGAGGATCTCAGATTCGAGCATCATATTAAAAAACTTACAGGCACTTGTTTTGCCACTCTGAAAATGCTCCGTAAATTCTTCCCCTTGCTCCCTAGGGAGGCCAGGGAGTCGGTTGCCAGGGCGCTCATATTGGCTCGCCTCGACTACGCGAATGCTCTGTTTAGTGGCATCCCGGCATACCTGGTCAAACGCCTCCAAATTATTCAGAATGCGGCAGTACGTCTACTATTTAACATCCCCAGATGGAAGAGCGTTCGCGTTGAGCTGCGCTCGCTTCACTGGCTTCCTGTAGCACAACGCATTTTGTTTAAATCCTTGGTGTTGGCGTTTCGTGCATTTCATGACCAAGGCCCCTTGTACCTGAGAAAGAGATTCACAAAGTACACCCCGGCACGTACCCTGAGATCTGCCACTTTGTGTAAACTGTCCCTTCCCCGTTTTAAACGTGCCAGACTTGGTGGTCAGTCGCTATCTGTGGTGGTGGCTCGGGCCTGGAATGCACTCCCTCTCCATCTGCGCTCCACGCCGACAGTGGCTGCTTTCAAAAAACATCTGAAAACTCACTTATTCAAGAGTGCAGTCTAGGAGGGTCCCTCGATGTTTTTCTTCCTGCCTTTTTGTTTCCTCCCCGCACCAGGATACTCCCCAGTAACAGAGCGCGTTACAAAATGGTTTATACTTATACTTAAACTTATACTTATACTTATTTTCTCCAGCTCACGCCAAAGCTTCTCCCTCTGTAAACGCCATTCTCACAATGGCTGCTGTTGCTTGTTTTTTATTTCCGGGTCATGGATTCCCCAAAGCAGATTGGGAGGGAGGAAAGGGGGGCAAGCAGCACCGACAACCATTTGTGTGTGTAAAAGGCCGCGTAATTGAAACAGGTGCACATCACACTTTTATAAAACTGGGCATTTGCGTTACAAAACTAAAACCTCTCTAAACATCGAATTACCTGACCCCCTTTACATTTCCTCCCCCCAGCCCTACGATCCCTACATGATAAGAAAACCCTACCCTGCAACATACAATATATAACTTTCAATACATTACATAATATACAATCTAATCACATACATTATAACTCTAACCCTCCCAAGACCTACAATCCTATTTGCCTTCCTGCAACTGTAACTAACTACCCTCTAATGTAAACTTTCAAACTGCTTAACCTTTCTCCGCTCCTATTCACCAACTCCCCAAACTTAACGATAAACTACCAAACTCCAGCCAAACGGCCAATTTCAAAAACAACTCCGCCAGCACCTGTGCCAAGCGACAACATTACATAACGTCCCCCCTATGCGCCTGTTTCAAACAAAGCCTCCTGGCCAAAAAATCCTCCTACCAAAAAGCCTCCCCAAAAAACCTTAAGCCCAGGGAGGGTGGGCGCGGCTTAAAAAACACCGAACTACAGCGCTTCCAGCCACCAGGTCACCAGTACCTAAAATGGTGGCTGGGAAACGCTGACCCCCCATAAATACCCCTTGGGATACATAATTGAACTCGGGCTGCCTTTGGGCTATTTCCCAGGCAGCCCAAAGCAGCGAAATGGCCGCTCTCTGCTCGCCCCCCTACCCCTCCCAAATCCGCCCGGGGGGCAGACCTCGCGGGCTCGGCTCCCCCCTAACTCCCCTTGGGAGGGAGGAAAGGGGGGGCAAGCAGCACCGACAACCATTTGTGTGTGTAAAAGGCAGCTTTATTGAAACAGGTGCACATCACACTTTATTAAAACTGTCCCTTTGCCTTACAAAACTAAAACCTCTCTAAACATCAAATTACCACACGCCCTTTACATTTCCTCCCTCACCCCTACGATCCCCACATGATAAAAAAAACCACCCTGCAACATACAATATATAGCTTCTAATACATTACATAATACACAATCTTATCACATACATTATAACTCCAACCCTCCCAAGACCTACAATCCTATTTGCCTTCCTGTAACTGTAACTAACTACCCTCTAATGTAAACTTCCAAACTGCTTAACCTTTCCCTGCTCCTATTCACCAACTCTCCAAACTTAAAGATAAACTACCAAACTCCAGCCAAACTTGGCCAACTTCAAAAACAACTCCGGCACCCAGGAAAAGGTGGATGGGTAGGTGTTTACAACGCCTCCTCCTTTTCCTGCCCCCCGTCCCAGTAACCAGAACCTTGGTACACTGCGCCTACGTACGCCTCACTCCCGCCGCATACCCAACAACCTGGACAGAACCTCCCGTAGCTCTAACAAATAAAGGTCCATGCCTATGCGAGAAAGGTGAACCCCATCACTCCGAAACAATTCCGGTGCATCGTACCTGCTGTCCCGATGCCAGGTGCGTGAAAACCCCAAGTGCCTACAAAAACGCACCATCTCGACATTTATCTTTCGTCTGGCCTTTTCCACATCCTGAGGCTTCACTGCACCTCTCCAGACCCTCCGCGGGACCAACTCGGTCCAAACCACAGTACACCCTGACCTCCTCCTTCGAAGCCACTCCAAATCCCTTTTCATGGCCCTCATCAAGACCAAACCCGTTTCTTGCACCATGTCTTTCTCCCCCAAATGGGGAACCAACACGTCAGGACACCGACCTGCCACCATCAGATTATTTAGCGTACCTAACAGTTCCTTCCAACTCATACCCCCTCTCCCAAACCAATGATTCTTAAACAGGGCAGGGTTAAACCCCAAATTTTCCGTAAAATAGCTATCCTGTGCTTGCACCTCGGCCCGCCTCACAAAGGAGTGGCCCACAATCCACATCAGCATGTCACGGGAGAGGGGACCAGCCACAGAACCTGAAACGAGAAACAAGGGGAAATACATAGGTCACAAAAACAACTGCGCTTTCAATGAGCCTTCTCGCTGCGCACGTACCGCTGCTAACAATTAGATGACCACCGCCTCAAGCGAATAATGTCCCTCGCCCCCACCCGTGCACTTCCAACGCTATGCCAATGAGAAATGAATGCGTGCCATAATTTCTCCCATCCATCCCCAGCAACTCCAACGCTTTCCACAACACGGCTAACAGCTGGGACCCTGTCGCCCCCCACCCATCTGCGTGCCAAAATTTCAACCCCTCTGCCACCTCAGTCGCCTGCCACTGCAGGCCCCACCGTACAAGGCACACGTCCCCCACTGCATCCTTCCCCAACGCTATCCACCTGCCCACACTCCTCTGGTCTGTCTTAGACTTTCACAACCAAAGGCGCACCTCCTCCCTTCGAAACTGGACCTCTGACCACCGTAGCCCCGCACCGGCTCTCGGTTCCAGCAACTCAGACACTCGAAAAGCCCCCGCAAACATCCACAACATTGAGGTAGCGAACAGGCAAGTCTCCTTCCCATCCCTGCAAACCAAAGGCAAAGCCCCTACTACCCTCCCCAACAGTGCCCACGACAAGGGTAGCCAAACCTTATCTGACCTCCCACACTCCCGGGCCCAACCTTCCAGCATACTTGACCCGAGCTCGCCAGCGGATGGTGCGTAACCCCACAAAAGTTTGCCCATGAAGGCAATCCCCGCCAGCTTGCCCGCTATCGTAACTCGTGATAGTCCTTTGTTGATCAATGACAATATAAACTGTACCACATCTTATTGTCTCTCTCGCCCCGGAGCCTGCCAACGTGCCCCGGACGCCACGAATTCCCCCCATGCAGACACATACGTTGTCCTCGTCGACTCCGCCAATGATCCTAGAACCAGCTGCAACATCCTGTGTTGCCTACGTACCACAGCTGCGGAGGCATGCATGTCGGGTCCCCATCCGTGTCCTTGGCTAACCCACGGAATCTCCCCCACTGCGAACGAGACAAAGCAATGTCATGGCGCAGGCAACCCAACACAAACACTCGCAGCAATTTCAGCACCTGCTCATCCCTGGCGGACTGGCGATTCACCACCTTCACTACCGCCATGTTGTCCACATGAAAGGTCACACGCCTGTGGGCCAAAACCTACCCCCACAGCGAGACCGCCACCACCAGAGGGAAAAGCTCCAGGAACACGATGCGCCTTCCACCCCCCACCCACTCCGGCAGCAACTTCTCCGCACACCACTTCCCCTGCCAGTAGAGCCCGAAACCATCGCTCGTCGCCGCGTCCGGAAAAATCTGGACATCCCAGACCAGGTCCTCCCCTCTCTGCATAGGGCCCCCTTAAAGTGCTGCAGGAAAAACTGGCACATCCGCAAGTCCTTGTGAAAGCCCGCGGACAACCGCACGTGGTGATGCGGGGGCCTCTGCCCGGCCAAGGCCCTGCCCAACTTCCTACAGAACTCTGCAAGCAAAATTTAGGTGCCCCAACAGCACCTGGATCTCCAAAACCGTTACTTTGTGCTTTGCCACCATAACCTCCAGCAGCTCCAACATCTGCTGCTTCTTCTCCCCTGGTAAACGGGCCTCCATAGACACTGAGTTCAGCTCTATGCCCAAGAATGACAGCGCCGTGCCTGGCCCCACTGTCTTCGACAGTGACAATGGCACCCCAAGGTCCTCCATAATCTCCTGAAACCTGTCCAGCGCAACCTGGCAGTCCGTGGAGTCTGGGGCTCCGACCAAGAAAAGGTCATCCAAGTAGTGCGTAACTCCTTGGTGACTCGTCCGTTCCGTGAAAAGCCATTGCAGGAACGAACTAAAACATTCAAAAAGCGCCCAAGACACCGAGCAGCCCATCAGCAATGCCTTGTCCACGTACCAGCGGCCGTTAAACTGGATCCCCAGTAGGCCCCAATCATCTGGGTGGACCGGAAATAGCCGGAAAGCCGACTTGACGTTGCACTTTGCCTTATTCGCCGTTGCGCTCCCTGCCACCACCAGGGCAATGGCAGCGTCAACCGATGAGTAAGACACCGTGGGCTTCCGCTCATCAATGTAATCGTTAACCGAGCAATCTTCAGGCCATGACAAATGTTGAATTAGGCAAAACTGCCCCGCCTCCTTCTTGGGTACCACCCCAATGGGGGACACAATCAAATCCTCCAACGGCCAGTCCTCAAAGGGTCCGCCACGTGGCCCTCACTGGCTTCCTTATCCAATTTGCCCTGCACCATCTCCGGGTGCTCCCTGGCAGACTTCAAATTGTCAGCCCATCTCCGCAGCCAAGGCCCCTCATAGCCCAAACGAAATCCTTCCAAAAACCCCGGTCCGTAACCGATCCCCGGCCCCCCTATCCGGATAATCCTGCAGGGCCACTAGCAAACAATCCACCTTAACCGGAGTACGAGCCCTTTGGCCCAGACCCCTCACCTCCTCTACCACTTCCAGATTGCTGGGTGGTCCCCGACCGCACATCCCCAGCCTGCCCTTGCTGCCCACCTTGGAGCTGCCCAGAGGCACCCCAACATCGGACCTCGGGGTGGCCGTATTTACTGCAACAGGAACATTCATGTTTAAATCGACAATGTTCCCTAGAGCACGCCCCATTATTGTAGTCCCAACAGGAGCCCACCGACCCGGACTGATTTTTGGACCCTGAACCACCCCTCCTTGGGTGGGGCAGCCCTGAAAGGCCTGGTAAATAATGGGCAGCCCGCTGGCCGTAAATATGGTCTTGCCCGACCCCGCCATCCTCATGGTATGCTGCCATAAATCAGCATCCAACTCGCCCCATTTTGCCTTGGGGTCCCAGGCCATCCGTGCCCTGAACTCATTGTTGTACTGAGCCCATGCATACCCACCCCCATGATCTGCGCTTTTCTAATGACGTCCATGTACTTAAACGGAGACACTGAACGCTCAGGAAATTTTTCACAATAGACACTGGCAAAATTTAAAACGCTTCCGTCCAATTTTCTGTAGTGAAAGGAACACTCGGCTCTTCTGGAGTTCGTATTCCTCCTCCTTGGAACCCACCTTCACCCTCACTTCCCGGTGCAAAAGCTTCAGCAACTCAACATACTCCCCCTTCCATATCCGCTCCTTAGTGGACAGCATCAAATGCGCGCCCAGCGGCTTCGTTACCCCCATGTTCGGGAGCCGCTTAATCTTTAACTCTTTGCTCTCCAGCTTCGCTGCACCTGCTGTGTCCGCCTCGCTCTCAGCCCCTCCCATACCAGCACTGCCAGTGCCCTCCGACCCTGGAATTGAGGACCCCACGCCTACCTTCTTGTGGTCACCCTCTAACACCTCCCACCAGGAGCCACCACTGCATCATCTGGCCCCACACCTTTATTCACCACATACTTCCCCTTATACAGCGGATCCCCCTTCCCCCACCTCCCCCCCACACTCACCGATAGCGTGTGCACCGCACCCGTTCGATTACCTGCCGCCAAGGAGTCCGCACGCCGGTCCTCACCCCTCCAATTCAGGGACGCAGTCCTTTCCCAATAATATGTCCGGGCCGTCCTTTCTTTCGGGCCCCGTGACACCTGCAAAAAACTACCAACACCGTTACTGGGCCCCCTACCGCCCTCACCATCCCTCAACTCCCCCTCTTCCAAACTGTCCCCATCGTCAATCAACTGCACCCCACCATACATAACTCCGGCCGGCCGGCGGTGCCGACTGCACCATGCCGGAGACTGGAACCACCTCCTGCACCCCTCGTAAGTCAGTGAAAACATTTGACGCGGTGCCCCCCAAGCCGTAGCAGCCCTGTGGATGGAGAGGTTGGCGAACCAATCTTGGGCCTTCTTTGGCCGGCCGCAACGGGATCCCCCGCTGGTGCCGGGCACACCGCGGGAGTCTCAGCCCTCCCTTCGCCTTGGCGTCAAGCGGCCGTCCCTAGCCCTGCCAAGTCAGGAACCTCGCAATGCGTATCTTCCTGCAAAGCAAAAGGTAGGTCCGGTGTGCTGGGTCCCTCAAACTGAGCCTCACCACCACCTCCACAACACCCCCCACTCCCCGCCTACCCGCCGCCCCCCTAACTTCTCCCCGACCCCCGCTTCACTCCCATCCTCCTCCTCGTCACCCCAAACCAACCCCCTTACCCCCGCCCCCCTCATCTGAGGAAACCTCCCTCACCCCTCCCCACAAACAACCCTCCGCCACGACGGGCCCGCCATCTCCTCGCCGCGAAGCCCCTCACCCTAACCAACCCTGGCACTGTGCGCACCCCATCCACCCAGGTGTCGAACACATCCAGCCCCTCCCACTCCCTCTTGCTATCCCTGGACTCTAACACCAAAGAAGACATTTCCCCACCTGCTTCCTGTCCCCCCTGTCCCCTGGAACCCTCTCCCCTCAGACCCTCCCCTGTGCCTCCCCAACATCTCCCCTGAACTCCTCCGTCCCCCATCCCCTTGTGCCCCACAATGGACAGTTCCTGCACCCCCTTGGAGGACCCCTCCCTGGCCCACTGCCTCCCTCTGTGTCCCCCTGTGTCCTGCCTGCACCTTAACCTTCCTGGGGGGATAGGCTCTCCTCACGCCCCCGCACCCACCTGTCTTTGCCCTGTCCGGCCTCCCCCCTTCCACCTCCCACCCATGAGGCCTGCCTACCCCCTGCCCCCGAGGACCCATTGGCTCCAAGCTGCCACCCGTGCTACCGGGGTGGCCAGATGGAATCTTTTCCCGCTGCTTGGGTGTGTCCCCTCCCCGCCGCCCACCACAAGCTTCATACCAGCGCTCGGGCCTCCAGTCACTCGCTTGGAGGCCTGAGCAGACCGCGTTGCTCCTCCCCGCTTGACTGCACCCAAAGTACCGGGGCGGTCTTCTCTCATTCTCTCGGGGGGCGGGGAGCCACTGGCAGCGCTCCCCCGCCGCTCCTCGCCTCACGCACCACGCGGCTACGGGCCCCTCCCGCCTCCACTCTACGAGACGCTGACGGCGGGGAGCCACCGGCAGGTCTCCCCCGCCGCTCCAAGTTGCCGCCCATTATCCTGCCTGACGCCCCACGCAGGGCCGCACCGCCAGCCTCAGCGCGGCCCTGAGACCTTACCTGGCTACGCGCCGCCTTCCGAGGTGGAGAACACGCCATAACGGCCTTTGCCACCCCACCGGATGCACGCCTCACAGGGCGAGTTCCCCTCTGGGGGCCAACCAGCAAGTCCATCCGCCCTGCTTCGCTAAGCAGGCGGATGGCTTCTAGCACTCTAAAATCTTCGTGAGCCATCACACAAAACTACCTCAACTAGCGACACAAAGACTACCACAAAAACCTGTCACAGGCCTAAAAAACACCTAACTACAGCGCTCCCAGCCACCAGGTCACCAGTACCTAAAATGGTGGCTGGGAAACGCAGACCCCCCATAAATACCCCTTGGGCTACATAATTGAACTTGGGCTGCCTTTGGGCTATTTCCCAGGCAGCCCAAAGCAGCGAAATGGCCGCTCTCTGCTCCCCGCCTCCCCCTCCCACATCCACCCCGGGGGGCAGACCTCGTGGGCTCAGCTGCCCCCCAAACTCCCCTTGCGGACCATGTTTATCATGAAATACAGTGAAGCCTATGTTCGGCTTGAAAGATCGGCACACGCTCTTGCTGCTTTAAAAAAAAATACTTTTGAACATTTACTCTTATGGATTGCATGTGTCTGCAGTCTCTCTCCCTCACTGCAGCTTCCTCTCTGTTATTTCACCACACCCGCTCTACTACTTCTGTCTATTGTTCCCCACAATCTTCCTCCAACTATATGCAGTTCATTTCCCCCCCCACCCCTGTCTGTTGATTCACCAACCCCCATCCTCTTCCTGCTGTTCTCTCCCACCCCCTGCCCTCCTTCCGCTGTCCATTGTCCCACGCCCCACTCTCCTGTTGTTTGAGCCCTTCCCAAACCTCTTGCACTGTTTGTATGTTTTTTTAGATATCCTCCGCGTCTTGCAGAAACAGCTGCTATGCTTCCAATGAAGACAGGAAAGGCTATGGCGGGTGAGCTGGAACCCTCTAGAGAGGGAGAAGCACAAATCTCTCCTTAAGGAATATAAGGCGGAGGTCATTAAGGTAAAACAAGAATACTTCGCCCACCGAACGACCACCCTTACCTCCCCGAGAGAACTGTTTAAGATAGTTGATCCCCTCTGTACATTACAGATGCCTGATCCTATTGTGTGCTCACAAGACCTCTGTGATAAAACCGCAGGATATTTTCACACGAAAATAGCAGACATCTACTCGGCCCTTGATTTACAAAAGGCCCTAATGCTCCCCCCTTCGCCTGGTCCTGCCCTCCTCCCCCTCGAAGCTGATGACCCCACTTCCACTGTAAGCCTGTCTGTGTTTCCACCGCTCTCTCTGCAGGAACTTGACTTGCTCTTAAGCAAGATGAGGCCAGGTTCTCCATTAGATCCCTGTCCTCTTAAAGTTCTCAAGGAATGCAGAGATACCTTGTTGGCTCCGTTTTTGGACATCATGAACAGGGCAATGAAGGATGGGATTTTCTCCTCCCAGTGGAAGAGTGCTGTAGTCAAGTCCTTTCTTAAGAAGCCCACACTAGACCCTGAGGTACTTAAAAATTTCCGCCCTATTTCCTTGCTCCCAGCTCCAGCTAAGATGCTGGAGACCCATCTAAACAAGCATCTGGCGGCAATCTTGGATACCTCGGGTCTGCTTGATCAGTCTCAACATGGCTTCAGGAGAGCCCATAGCATGGAGACGGCCTTGACGATAGTGCTTGACAACATCCGCGCTGAGGTCGATCAGGGCCATACCTCCCTGCTGATCTTATTAGATCTGACAGCCGCCTTCGATACCCTGTCTCCCTCGGTTCTTACATCTCGTCTGAGGGAGATAGGGGTAGATGGCGTGGCTCTGAGCTTGCTGGCCTCTTTCCTGGATCAGAGGGAGCAGAGGGTCAAGCTGGGAGACTATCTAACTCCTCCCACACCTGTGCAATGTGGGGTTCCTCAAGGGTCAGCATTAAGTCGACCCTGTTTACCATCTATGTGGCCCCACTTGCCAGGCTTGTGAGATCGTTTGGGATGGAGGTAGTCTCTTATGCTGATGATACACAGATTTTGGTGTCCCTCTCTCGCTCGGTGCACGCTCCCATTCATAATTTTAGAAGCTGCATGGAGGCGGTCGCTAAGTGGATGATTAACAATTCACTTAATTTGAATGGGGAGAAGACCGGAATCTTGGTCTTTGGTGGAAAAACTAACATCTGGACGGCCGAATGGTGGCCCCCTTCGGTGGGAGTCTGCCCCATACCCACAGACTCTGTGAAGAATCTGGGAGTAATGATTGATCCAGCTTTCTCAATGGCACAGCAGGTCAATAGAACAGTCGCTAGCTGCTGGGGCATTATTAAAATCCTTCGAAAAATCAAACACTATTTGTCCCCTCAGGCTCGCAAGCAGGTCGTGGTTTCACCGGTTGCCTCGCGACTTGATTACTGTAATGCTCTTTATGCTGGTGCTAACAAAGGTCTGATTCAGCGTCTACAGACTGTTCAGAATGCGGCGGCCAAATTTGTATTGGATGCTCCTAGATTATCCTCCACCACGGCTGCCAGGAAAAGTCTGCACTGGCTCCCTATTGAGTCCAGGATCGCCTTTAAGACTCTCTGTATGACCTATGGGGCGCTTGCTGGCAATGGGGCTGAGGGTGTGAGGAAACTGTTGTGCCCATATGCACCGGAGAGAGTTCTCCATTCCTCAACCAAGAGTCTATTGGTGGTGCCTCGCGTTCGTAGAACTAAATGGGGCGGGAAGGCGTTCTCAACAGTAACCCCCAAGTTGTGGAACAGCCTTCTCCTTAAAATCAAATCCCAGCCGTTGGTCCAGAAATTTCGGAAAGCTCTAAAAACGTGGTTATTTTCAAAGGCGTACCCGTAGTGCTGGTTATCTGTTCATTCTGATTTCTTTTGATTAGGCGCCTTGATGCCTCCGGGCTTAATAGCGCAATAGAAGACTCATTTCATTTCAAGCTGCACTGCATTTTGCCCCAGTGCTATGACCCTGGAGCGCAAGGTTTTTCTGAGCAGGCTGCCCATATAATAGCACAACAATGCTTGAATTGGGCACAGATCAAGAACAGCAAGCGTGTGTGCATTCACAAGCCACAGATGTTGGGATGTATCAGTGCCTTAATGCTGGGGCATTGTCAGATTTTTTAATAGCTGCCCTGTTGCTGCCCAACCACAGGCAGGAAAAAAAAGGCTTCCATGCAACACCTTCCTAGGGTTTTCGACTACTAATGACAGTTATCGCAGTAGGTCGATGCTCAGCCGTGACAAAAGGACATAGGATTTTTGCTGACATCAGCAAGATCCAGATGCACTGTGGGGAGGTCAGCACTGGGTCGTTGCTACTTGGCGTAGTGGCACTGCTTTCGTATAGCTACACAAACTAGTTCTTCCAGCTGGGACGTGTTTTTAGCCCCTGATTCATATTTAATTCAAGCTTCAAAACGAGGATAGGTATAGAGTCTGTCCGCTTTGGGCGCTAGCCTTGGAGACAGGTGGTGGCAACAAGAAAGTGGAGCTGCTGGGATGCCACCCCCTTTAGCTCCCTCCCTTGTCCCCCATAAATATTAAATCCACGTTGTGCCCTCCCCACCCCACACCCAGCAATGGGAGGCCTCCTTCTTCGTTTATTCTGTCGCCACAATTACAAGAGTGTCCAACCCTGTGTTAGGACATGAGTTGCTACTTAAATACAATTTGAAAGAATAAATAAACACTTGTGAAAAGTGTATATTGTTGTTGTGTCTCGTTTATAATGCACATTGACAACCTGGGCTCAGTATCAACATAAGAATCCTGTAATGAAACCATCATAAAACAGCTGGTTGTTGCTCACTAACATGCATAGCCTTCATTGTCTAATAAAGTGCTGCTACACTAGATCAGCGAGGTAGGGGTATGCAGCCATGTAGGTGGGCTTGCCATCATCAATTTGATTACTCAGAGCTGTCTTGGTCTTAAATTCTTGACATTTAAATAAATCACTGGCAAAGCCAATAGATTTCACACATGGGAGAGTAGGGCCTAACGGCAAGGACGGTCGACCTCAAATATGGGGAACCGGGTTTGAGCCTCCGCAAGGACGCGCAACATCCTGTGATTCTGGGCGAATCACTTAATCTCCCTGTGCCTATCAAAAATGAATGTTTCCTTGTGTAACGCAACTGGTGCTTGTGTAAAGCGCTCTGAAACCCGATACCTCTGGGTCAAGTTCGCGCTATATAAACCTCTGTTGAATTTTTTTTTTACATGAAGCATAATCACAGTTGTACCTTTTGGGGAAGAAGAATCCATTTCTAGCATGCTTTTTCTTTCTCTGTCCTCTGCCCTTTACCTAATCTCCTCACATCATATTATCTCCAGTTACTGTACAATATATTGGTTTTCACAGTAAACAAGCCATAACATTTTTATGGAGGTTCAGTAACATTTATTGCACAATTGTTCACCAAGCTAAAACTTAAAAAAACTAATTATTATTCACATAGGTGAAACCTAATGCATTTGAATGCTTATTGGTATTGTCCCCTTTGACCTTCCCTCAGTGATTGTAACTTCCCAGGTGCCATCTGCTGCTCTCGAGCTACGTTTATGCTCTTCAAATACAATCACATAAATACATCGTCATACAGCATTCACGCCTGCACTGCTGTGAATGCAGGTTTACCACAGTGATGCTCAGTTTATCAAACTCAGAAATATAGAGGAGCGAGGGGGCCCTTTGAAGACTCAGGCCTGTGTCCCAGTTCTGAGAAATCATCACTAATTTACCAAGCTTTGTAACCCGAGTAAAGCAACCTGTTCTGCTCAGTAGTGAGATTCATCAACAAGATGTGTCTATGAGTTAATCGCTAACTACCGGCATTTGCAGGTAACAAGTCCCAGATAGGCTAACAACAGCATAACCAGGGCCAGTAAACTAAGGATCATCAAATTGGTTCTTTCATTTGTAATGTGTTAAGTTATGAGGAAACAGTGGTTGATGTAGAAAAGTATGTTTATTTCATCAAACAACCCCAAAGGCAAGCAGGGTCCTTCCTCCTTCAGCAACAGTAGTCCTCTGACTTAACCCCTGGATTCCACACTCCAGAATCCAGTGAAGAAGTCATCACATTCAGAATCCAGAAACAGTAACTAAGATACAACATATCTCCTCTTCTATAAAAACAAAGAAAACAGAAGTACAATAAACATAAAATCTTACAAGGAAGATAAAAATACTAATTTAAATACCATTACATTTATGTACATGTATAATCTTTCATCCAGAATGGTTTTGACTTAGGACGCATAGATTTCTCTTTGATATTGGACATTGATACACTGACATGTGATTTAGAATGATTAGATACATCACCCTTATTCCCAACTGATGCCTGAACATTGTTGTCCAAAATCTTCATTAATGCGATCCCATCCTCATGGCCACTGTTAAGTTATGAGGAAACAGTGGTTGATGTAGAAAAGTATGTTTATTTCATCAAACAACCCCAAAGGCAAGCAGGGTCCTTCCTCCTTCAGCAACAGTAGTCCTCTGACTTAACCCCTGGATTCCACACTCCAGAATCCAGTGAAGAAGTCATCACATTCAGAATCCAGAAACAGTAACTAAGATACAACATAATGTACTACACCTAACACCTAAAAATGGTAACAATCTTCGTAAGAAATTGGATTATTGGTTGGGTTGAAGGAGGTGAGGATTCATTTCAAATAGTAATCACAATCTCTTGTTAGGGTGAACCAAACAGTAACTTAATAAACCTGTGCTTAAGCCTCCAGTCACTTGGCCCAAACACAGTCAGGTTTAACTTGGAGGCAATGTGTATTTATGCAGCACTTATACAGTGATAAAGTGAAATCACAACACATAAAATGACATAAAACAAACAAAAATCAACAACAAAAATCAAATCAGTAGAAACAGAGTTATGTTTTGTTAAAATTGTTAGGTAAAAATCGCACCAAAGGGCATGAAATGCATACTGCGAGTATCTGATCATGCTGGAGTGAGACAAAGTCACAAGTTTAGGCTGACCTAGATACAGGACCAGGTTTTCCCCATTGGAAGTTTTACCTTTCGACTTCAATGTGAGAATGGTGCCAAGCAGCTCTTCATTATGTGTCACTTCTCTTGGGTCCTGTGAGGCTTTTAGTGGGGAGCTACAAGACATTTTGGGAATCTGCATCAGTCAACACTAGATGTGGTGATTACTTCATTGAGGAGCTGCATGATGCTGTTTTGCGGAGCTCTGCATCACACTACATTTTATCTGGTGAAGCTTCCTGTCAGAAGCTGTGTGACTCTGTGGAGATCTGCATCGCTCTGCATCAGTTGTGTAATGGATTAACACATGCCTCAACCACATGGTCCTAACCACGACTGTGTCTTTACCACATGTGCTTTTAATGTGTATACCTTTACTATGCAATTTTATGGTCAAGACATGATTGGTAAAGGGATATGTGTGGCAAAGCTCACACTCCTGCCCCTCTACCCTGAGTCCTAAAATTTGGCCCCCCTGCAATCCATTCTGCCCGCCCCAGCCCTATAAACTATCCCAACCCCCATCCTGATCCTTACAACCTTGCCGCCCTAGTCCCAAAGAACTACTCTGAACCCAACCCTCCTCCCTGAGCCCTAAAACCAACCCTCACCCCTCTAAAAGCTAGTGCCACTTTTATAACTCAAGCCCCCTAAATACTACTCTGACTCCAGCACCCACCTCCTTCAACCTACCCCTACATCCTCCCTTTGCCCCTGCCCAACCAGGCGCTCAGCCAGAAAACTGCCCCTTTCCTTCCCCAGCCCTGAAAACTACGCCAACCCCAGCCCTGAAAACTACACCCCACTCACCCCAAAACCCCACTTACCTCACTCATTGCGTCCTCTCCTGAACCTTCCGCCAGCCAGACAGCAACTAGACTGCACATATGCCTTAACCACGTGCATGCGTGGTTAAGGCATATGTGTGGTTAAGGCTAGTGTGGTTGCACCTGCGATGTCGAAACACATGTGGCTGAGGCTGCGGTGTTACGACTGTTTCCCCTCTGTATCAGATCCAGTGTAGCCTTCTGTTAGGAGCTGGGCTCTGCATTGAACAGGTAGTAGACTCTAACTCTAGCCAAGGGTGAACAACCTTGAGTACAGCACCTTTGGGTCAGGACTCACACCCACAGAGCCCATCAGAAGGGACCAGGCTAAGTCTAGTTGTATCTGGTCAGCTGGGAAGTAGGAAAGGCCTCTGAGAGCTTGCTGTGTCATCTTAGTGAACACAGGAGGTCAACCTTGAAGTCATTTCCGGTGCGCTGGGTTCAAGGCAAGCACATCAAACCTTCCTTCAGGCTTGGGACAGCAGAGCACTTCTTTTTCTGGGTCTTCTTCACAGGTCCTGGAGTGCTCTGATTTCAGGTTCTGTTGATGCCAATTTTATGTCCAGTACCAGCCTGTGGGTGGTGGACATCTCTTTGTTTAAGTCTAAAACTATTTCTGGTCAGTTCTCCCCTTTCCCCATGGTTTTACTTCAGCCTGGATAGCAAAACAAAGTGTGCACAGGCCTAGGTAAGGGCTGTGTCTACCAATGACAGGGTAGGATTCTTCTTAAGATTCGAAGGGCTTGGTACAGCACCCGGCTACTCTTTGAAGTACAATCTGGACAAAGGCCATCCTGTCATGAAGACCTGCACATCTCCACACCTCGGCCCTTAGTCCACTGTCTCACATCACACCACAGGAGAACCATTAACGGTCAGGTGACCCTGTACACTGGCAGAAAGGCACATTTGGTCTAGGCAGGAGAATGTAAAATTTCTAAAAGTGGCAATTCCAAATAGCAATTCAAAATTTGACTTCACCATTAGGTTGGATTTTAAGTTCCTATTTAGTGAGTCATCAAATTATATTTCTAGCTTGTCCCAAGATGAAGTTATGCATTATAAGGAGTTACAATGTAACCTGGTGCCTTTCTATGGGACAGTCAGCTTTGCGGCATTGAAAAACGACTTTGAAGGCTTTTCACTGCAAGGGGATGTAAAAGTTAAGAAGACATGTCCTATTTTTTCAACACCATGCACCCTACGATATGGCCATTTAGGGCCTACCTTATGGGTGGCGTATAAGTTTTAAAAAGAAAGGTTAAGGTCTGGAGCACAATTATTTTGCCAGGTGGAATTGGCAGCTTAAAACGACACTACAGGCTGCACAAGCAGGCCTGGAACATGTTTATTACTGCTGCTTTAGTGATTGGCACAATGTGTATTGCAACCCAATTGTAGCATTTCATTTACAATACATATCGTACCATATGAAAGAGATTTTGTAAGTAAATTAAGTGTGCCAATTAGGTGAACACCAATTTTAAGGATAGGAGTGAGAGCGCAAGCAGTTTACGTATGGTTAGCAGGGATTAAGTGCGCAGAGCATTAACTCCTTAACCGCAGCCGTTATTTCGCCGCAGTGCGGTAGTTTCGCGGCGTGGGCGGGGCCGCGTCAGCCGTTTGCCGTTTGCAGCACCCGCGAGGTAGTGCTCGCGACGGCCAACAGCCGACAAGAGCACGGAAGGGGTTAATGCCAACAAACACAGGTCCAGCTACAAAAAGCAAAAATCTGAGGGAATAACATGCAAAAGATGGTTATTTACAACATACCGACTGTAGTAGCATTATTAAATATTGTTTATTAGAACAGGCACTGTTCCTTTATTCCACCTGTTATGAGAGCATTAACATTTTATGACAACAACATATTTCAAAACTTCACAACGAAGCACATTTTCTTCTATTCCCAACAAAAGTTGAAGGCGGCTTTCACATCTTTAGAAAACAATCACTGCAGCTTCTAGCAAACACATCCCCACCATGGATATTAAAAGCATGAGGAAGGCCTATTGGAAAGAAGGAGGGGGGACAATAATTATAGCAAGTGCAGAAAATCACTCAAGTTCAGCTCAGGTCATTAACCATCCCATTTTGTCATTGAGTTGAAATCAGTGGCATTCTATTTAAATAAGGCTAATTACGAGTTTAACATCGGCTCATTTACTCACTGGAGCTGGAAGTGCATTAATCAGCAGCTGACATCTGGGAGCACGCGCTTCTTTGAGAGGGCAGTACACAGCGGACAGGGGGAAGATGTGGTAACCAGGGTACACATAGATTAAACACGATTGTACTTCTTGTTGCAACGTGAGTTAGCTTGCTTTAACCGAGAAACATCACTCGATTTTTGGTTTCTGTTCACTTGTCCTAGAGTTTCAAAAATGTGCCACTTAAGCTTTTGACAATGTCATTAAGTTTATATGGTCTGGTACTTACCTAGGTTCCCTATTCCCACTACAGACTCTGGTGTTCCCTATGTCTCCTCCCTCACCCCATTCGCACAGGATTGGAAACCACACCAAGTTTGTTATAAAGTAATTGGATTATGGGGGTGTAACCCCCCCTGGCCGTATTTATTAGCAATTAAAAAAACAAATGTTAAAAGCTTTTCATTACAGAAATGTATGCAGAAATTACTGTTACATTGGTAGTCACATGTTGTTCCAAGGGCTAACCTTACAGTCTAATACAGAAGGCACGCCTACCGTAAATCTAACAATGCATGACTTTACTTTCTGCGTGTCCCTTCTAGAGCCTACGGCAAAGTTAACATCTGGCAGCAGTCCCAGGGTACTACCAATACTACTCCCGGAGCAAGGTTCCGCAGGGCGTACAGCTTATCAGATGGACACTTTCCCCCGGGCCGCTCCTACGCCCTGTGCCTTGAACTCCATTAGGGGGGCTGCAGACTTCTGCATATCTGCGCCTTGCTGCGCATGCACGTGCAGTGGTGGCCCTAGGCCCACTGGGAAGGATGACTCCCCGGTTCCTGCACCAGACAGCCTACTTATCAGCTGTCACTACCCCTGGAGTTACATGGTGCTGACCGCTAAGGACCGCAGACTAGGCTTACCAAGGTTGACCATACCGCCACAGGCCAGCATAGTTGACCGACTATGTGGCCTCCCCCTTACTCACTAGAAAGCTCCTGTACTGCACTTCAAACTCTTCACCCAAGCTAGGATGTCTTCCATAAATGCCTTATTCTCTTTATGCAAGAGGTGCACCCCGTCCTGTAGGAAAAACTGCTCCCCCCTGATGTACCGGTGTCCTATGGACCTTAATAGGGGGGTCCTGAATAACTTATCAAATTTGTTGTTGAGCCGCTTTACCTCGTGATTCAAAGCTCTGACTGATTTGCCTCCCCTCCACTGAAACCTGGGGATCATGTGGGACCATGCTATCATCGACTGAAGACACTGTTTCGCTCGCCACTCTACCTCTGTGAGCAGGTCTTCCACTAGTACCCTCCTACCTAGTCGTGCTGAGTCATTGCCCCCTAGGTGCAGGATCCAGATCACTGGTGGTCCCGTGATTACTTTCAAAGCGTAGTTCACCAGTTCCCTAAATTGACCAATGCACAAACCGCCCTGTCCAAAAATGATTACCTTGCCCCCATTTGAATGGCCCTATCCCTGACAGATCCTGTAAAGAAATTCTTCAAACGGCGAACATATGAATGTCCTACCACCCAAATCTCTTGATTTTCTTGGTACTAAGAGTGAACTTGTGCCCCCTCTTCCGCTGTTCGTCCAGAGTCCGCTGTCCCACGTTCTTCTGATAGCTCCTTTGGTTTGTGAGTGTCAATGGATGCAGGCCTCTCCCCTCAGTCACAGGATGAAAAAACTGCAAGTAACGTGGAACAAAGAGAGCCAAGGTAAATGCATTGCCACACCGGCATGCAACACATGAACTAATAAAATTGCACAAAATTACCATCTTTTAGTGCAAGACGCCCCCCCCGGTTTCTGAGTCACAGGAAGAAGGGGCACAGCAAATTGTGCTCACGACAATGACAGCAACCCTGAGCTAGAGCATGTGCATCGCACATATCTCTTGTAACAGTTGGAGGACCACCTACCAATCCTCTTCACACGTTCGTCACCCAGCCCCCTTGCTGCTGTTTCAGTGGCTGCCCCTATCCCGAAAGAATGGGTCCCGAAATCCACTTAGTCTACCCCGGCATTCTCCAATGCCAGGAGCATGACTCTCTTGAACTGCTATACTGTGAGTGGTAACCCGTCCCCATGTACCAAGAGAGGCCCTCCCGAGACCTGTGCCCTTTGGGCCATGAAGGCCTCCTACCTGTAGACCGGGCAGCATGTTGTGTCCCTGCCCTGTGTAAAACTACGCTGTCCCTCCTACCTTCCTGATCCGCTTTGGACTTAAAGATGGAAATCAACACCGAATCCTTCCCTACTTTTACGTGGCCCGCCTGCAAGCCACCTACCCAATCCCTCTTATTCGTCGCAACCAGCTTGCTTACCCTGAATGCGCCGTAAAATGCCAGGCAAAATGCAGCTTGAAACAGTACTGTCTCGCCAGGAGAAACACAAACCTGTGGTAGTGCCCCCACTAGCTTCCCTAATGTCTCCAACACTATGGGTCTCCTGACATCTGGCTGCCCTGCCTACAAACGTTGCCATCCCTTTAGCGCCTGACATTCCACAAAGTTCTTTGTGGGATCTCCTTTTCCACTTATTTTAGCAAAACATGATATGGCTGCAATATGTCTCCTTGCCCCTGCAACTGTGCGCCCCTGCTCCCACATGAAAGCAAGATACGCCACCACTGACTCTTGGTCATGCCACTTGTGCTCCCACTGTTCCCCTAAGAAAAGACAAAAAGAACCAAACGCCCCTTCGTTGGCACTCCTGGTTTTTGGCACTAGACTTGCTGCCACGAGGTGAGAACTCTGGGGCACCAAGTTGCCAAAGCTGTTCTGGGAAAGGTGTCGGGTGGGCCACTGCCTCTGGAATGTGCGGCCTGAATACCTGCATTTTAAAATGAGACAGTGCGTCAGCTGCATGATTCGGAACCCCCGGGACATGTTTGGCTCTGAAAGGACATTCAACTTCATGCATTGTAACACAATCTCCTTTAGCAGACGCAGCAACGTACCGCATTTGGCAGTTTGTTTTTTTATGCATTCCACCACCGCCATGTTGTCAGACCAGAATATCACTGATTGGTTCCTCAGTGCATCCGCCCAGATGGACAGTGCTACCAGAATTGGAAAAAGCTCAAGGAAGCTTATGTTACCTGACAGCTTTTCCACCAGTCTGGCCAACCCTGCGCCACACAGTCGCACCCCAAAATAGCCCCGAAGCCTTCACTGCCTGCAGCGTCGGTCATCAGGCCCAGTTCCGGGCTGGACACGGGTGGGCTGGGCCAAACCACTCTGCCATTAAATTCACGCAGGAAGGCCTTCCAAATTCGCATATCCTGCCTGACTTCACTGGACAGTCTGGTGTGATGATGTTTTTCCCTAAGGCCTGTCATGGCGTGTGCGATGGAGCGGAAGAAAGGGAGCGCCATTGGGATAATGCGTAATGCAACTGCCCACCACTTGCTGCAACTGGTGTAGTGTAACCTTCTCTTTGTTAAGGCAGAGTTCCAAAGCGACCCCAAAATCCCTGACCTTATCATTTGGTAATCTAGATACCCCCTGCACAGAAACCAGCTCAATACCCAGGAATTAAATCGTGGTGCTTGGACCCACTGTCTTACCGGGGGCCAAGGGCACCCCAAACTCTTGCATGAGGGTACAGAACCTTTCCAATGCCGCCCCGCATTCCCCAGAACCTGGTGCCCCCAGAAAAAGAAAGTCATCCAAGTAATGGAGCACCCACTAATGTCCTGAGTCCCTCCTGAATGCCCACTCTAGAAAAGAGCTGAATTTTTCAAAATATGCACAAGACACTGAGCAACCCATTGGCATACACTTGTCTACGTAGTACTTGCCCTGAAACTGAAAGCCCAGCAGGTTGAAATCAGCGGGTGAACCGGCAGCAGCCGGAAAGCAGATTCAATGTCGGACTAGCAGAGCTCCCTGACCTAGTGTTTTGAGCATGTCCACAGCCTGGTCAAAAGATGGGTATTTCACACTACACAGTGTGACTGCAATGGCATCGTTCACGGACCTGCCTCTAGGTGTGGACAGGTTGTGGATCAATCTGAATTCACCTGGCGTCTTTTTAGGCACCACCCCTAGGGGTGAGCATACAAAATCCCCCATTGGGACATCCTCAAATGGTCCTGCCACCCTCCCCAGGCTTAACTTCTTTTGTATTTTTGTCATTGCTACGTCCATATTGGACCTAACAGACAGCTGGTTCCTACAGTGAGTCACCCCACTGTGTCCCTGTGCTGGTATCCTGAAACCCTCAACAAAACCTTCCCTGATCGTCCTGGCTGTCTCTGGACAATTGTACCGTTCTAACCAAGGGATCATGGCGCCAACGTTAACTGGGGATCTAGCCTTTCCTAACAGCACCTCACTAATTTTGTTTCTTGCTCCCTTTGTCCATGGATTTCTTGTTGCACTTGGACTCGGGGTGGGATGCATTTCCACAGTACCCACAGGCATGCTTGAACTTACAGGTGCCAGGTGCCCTACTGCAAGATCGCTTGTTAAAATCAAAACAGACTCCTTTTTTCCCCGCTATTCCCTGTTTTGGCTGTACCCCCCCCGCATTACCGGCGGGGCTTGGCTTAAAGGACTGAAACCGCCCACTGTCAGATACCGGTCCCCGCACATTAACCGCTGGGCCTTGTACCAGATGTTTCAAGTGAATAAACATGTCAGTCTGGTCCCATCTCAACGTTGGGTCCTGCGCTTTCACTCTCCTAAAATCTTTGTCGTAATCCTTCCACCCCTTGCCACCCTTCGTTGCGTGTGCGAGGGTGATCCTATTTTGATAGGTTGCCATTTCGGACCCCACTTCTGGAAAATGTTCCAGCATGACAGCCATGTAGGTGGAAAAACCCTGAATCCAATTCGCTATATTCTCCTCCACCCTATATTTCAGTATTTCCCTGTGATGAGTCCATTCCTTGTTTTTCCTGGCCTCCTCCCTCTCTGCCTCATCAATCAGGAGGGAAAACATGTTGATGTATGCCCCTTTCCAGATTTTTTCCTTAGTCTCTGTAGACAGATGCCGCCCTAAACGTTCCCTCCCCGAGCGCATCTCGCCCACACCCAGCGGAGCTAAAGTCACATTTGTACCTGCTGATGCTGTTGCATCAGCCTTCTTGTGTGCCTTCGGATCCTTTGCGTTGCTGCATGTAACCTGATTGCCTTCGCCACTGGGGGCTGGTATTGTGTCCGGGGGTGTTTCCCCCACGACGACTATGCCACTGGGAACCGGGATTGTGGGCGCGGGCGTCGCATTCCCTGCCGGTAATGCCGGCGCCTCCTTTGGCCTCCCTGCACCCAATTCGGCCAACAATTTCCTTGCCCTCTCAATCACATCGCCCCCCCCCACTCGGAGGATGCCCCAGCAGCATGGGACCAGTTCCCCACCGTCTCCAGCCATGGCAGTACTGCCGCCAGGCTGGCTGCTATGTCGGACTGAGCTGGTGTGTTTACCCCCGCCCCCTCCCCTTGTGGGGGCACAGGAACTATAGCTTGGCCCTCTGGGAGCTCCACGGGCCTTTCCCCCTGAGGAGGCACGGTGGATAGCTTGGCCCTCTAATGGCCCTGCGGGTACAGCAATGCTCGGGATAACTGCTGGGGCAGGAGGTGCTTGTGGAGTCCCCCCAGTCCATTTACCATTGGGTCTGCGCCTGTTCCGCTTTGGTGGGGGAGGTGAATAATTTCTTGGTGGCACAATAGTCCGCCTGTGCCTTCCCTCTGGTGCCTCCTGTCCCTCCACCTTATCTTGCAGCCTGTTTAGGGTCTGCCCCATGGCCCGGACCTGCTGCATTAAAGTCTCCAGCATCACATCCGTGTGTGAGCACTTTTTATTCCGCCGCGCCTTAGGGGCCAGGGCGAATGAGTGTCCTGTTTACGAGCCTGGCCGTTCGCAACCTAAAACACGCGTGTACTGCCAACCGGTGACCGTGCCACCTCTTACCTCCAAGCAGTAGCAGCCTCCAGCCAACCTCTGCAGTCACGCAACCAGAGCCCTGACCTACTGGCTAGTCCAGTAGGCTCAGGTGAGCCGCTCGCTCAAACCCTCGATGGCTCCCAGAAGCGATGAACTGCTGACTAGCCGGGGCCGCCGAGTAATCCAATGATCGCCAACCACCTTTCTGGGCAAGGAAGAGTGACGTCCTCCAAAGGATGTGCGCTGGAACTGTGGGAAGAAACACAACACAGGTTTCGCTGCGCGGTGCTCTACTGTTTAGACAGAATATATTCCTTTAGCCGACTAGATTGTACAAGCGCACTATCAGTCTAACCCACTGGTCTTGTCTATAAGTCACAATGACTACTCACTGTGTAGTACCTGCCCTGTATACTAGCGACTGCTAGTGGTACTGCTTAGGGTGAAAAACGCCCTGCAATGCCCAGGAGAATGCCCCCACACTTGCCTAACAAACCCTCTTTACAGTAACCCAGCAAGCGTGGGACACAAATATAGCTACTGCCTGTCAGCGCACGTGGAACACAACTACAGCGTGTGACTGCCCCCGCTGTTGTACTGGCTCATGAAAGGTAGTGCTGTGCGAAATACACAAACACCCGTCTTTTCCGAGATCGAACTCCTGCTTTACTTGATATTAAACCCAGGATACATGCTACCTGCTATCTGCAGCTATCGATAAAAAAGGGGTGCCCGCGAAATCAGGGCTGGGCTGCAGAAAGCTTGACTCCCCCGGCAGTAATCATGCCTCCTCTTAAAACAGCTGAGCCACGCGTGCAGCCCTCGCGTATTTCCCCGCTCAAGCTCAATCCCCCCCGTGGCCCGCAGCAGAGAGGCACCGGTACCAAAACTTCTGGATACCCGCCGGTACCTCTCTGCTGCACTGTGCCCCACTTCTGGCTCCTGCTGGGCTCCACGTGGGGTCGCTGCTCTCCACACACGCTCCTGGCCGCGCTCCGTCGGGTCCCGGGTGTCTGGACGACGCTCTTGCTTCCTTTTCCCGCCGCGTCCTTTGGCCGACGTCCACCTGCCTCGAAACCTGCAGGGGGGAAATCAAGCAAGAAAAAGAGCTGCTCCCGCTGCTCCATCCAACCGCGTTGCTCTGGCCGCTGTCCTCCTGCCACGCAAAACCTGCAGAGGTGAAAGCACAAGAAAGAAGCTATGGGGCCTGCAGCCGGCCCGGTGATGCGCTCAGTGTGGGGAGCAGGAACAAGAGACTGTTCTGCTCCCCACCTTCCCCTTATAAGGGGGAGCGCCCAGGCAATCCGGACCGGACAGGAGTCCCTGGGCATACGATGATCGTTGAGCCGGAAGCACTGAAGTACATCCAGTTCAAGTGGGGGGAAACTCGCACCCTAATTGGATGTGACGCTGGGGAGTGCCGCGTCATTGCTGATGCGGCCTCCCCCCCTTCCTACTGTCCGGGGACTAGGGTGACCGCCATAATGGCGGCGCGTTCTATTTTAGTCCGCGCTTTCCCCAATCTTTAAACTTCGTGGACCAATTGGTGATGGCGAAGTTTTCAATAAAAAATAGGAGGTGGAAAATTCAAAATCTTGATCGGGAAATATCAGTCAGTATCCCCCGACTGTTCGAAATTTGCACAGTTGGCTATTGATAGCTCGGTATTTTTTTCTTAAGTTTGCCAACCAAAGGAAGTTGTCTACGTTTGAAATAAGAGCATCAGGTGAACAAATGCATGCCTAGGCCCTGAAACGTCATTCAGTTCTAAAGTTGGTGCGACATTAAGAGAATAATTTAGCTTTCAAGCATTGGAAATATAGTAATAAGCAGTTTGCCAAATGCTGTAATATTGTATTTAAGAATGCTTTCTTAGATAAACTGCTGTGTTATTCTTTCTTTTTGCATATTTTACTTGCATAGACTATGACAACATATAGATTTTGGCTTTTTTTGGATGCACAGATCCTTTTTCCCAAGTACTTGATCCATTGCTTGCCCCCCAGTGTAAAAGTCAGGGTTCTAGTGAACAACAGTGCAAAAGGTGTGGTGCCACTGGGGCTTATGGCTGGCGGTCGCGTCAGCCCATCAGTTATGGCTGTTTTTTGTTACCCGACCAGGGACAAGAGGCCCCATTCCACTTTCCTATGCTGTCTTATGCTGGTACCCTCAAGCTGGAGTAAGCAACAGCTATGTCAAGATCCCTACCAACACTGAGAAGAAGTGAAGGATTGCATTGCTAGACTATGAATTAGTTCATGCAATGGAGATTAGCATATGAGAATGTATGGTTTGAGCAGACTGCACCTCCTATTGCATAAAACAAATCTCTTGAAATGTGCTACATCTTATGCGATGTAGTGGTTTTTTATAAATCAGAAACTGGAAATCTGACCATCTAACGACCTAGTGGTCCAGTCCTTATAATTCCTCAGCCTGAACTATGCAAATACACATATTCTTCATTCAAATTCATTGCCTCAGGGGCAATCCTTGAGGATATTACCCTGACAACCAGTGGCGTAGCAAGGTCAGGTGGTACCCTGTGCAGAAAATTTCTTGTCAACCCCGGCTTGACAAAATGGCAAAAATATGTGTTTAAAACACATATTTTTGCCACTTTGTCACCCCCTCAGTGATGGCACTGGGGCGGCCTGTGCCCACCGCACCCCCCTTCCTATGCCACTGCTGACAACCGTGATGGATCATACTGCTGGGTGGCTTGATCACCCCAGACTCAAAGCAAAATCACTATTATCACCTGCCACCGTCCTAATCCAATGACCATGCTGTTGGAACTTACTTGCTTTACAGGGGTCATTCTGTGAATGAGGTCACAAATGTACAGAGGTCCCATGCAGAGATGTTCTGTGTGGTATTCTGGAATTTTAAATCTTCGAGGTTGTAGGTGAAATGTTCTTACGGAAGGAGTATTGTGTTTTTTCTCTCTGAATGGGCTTTTTCTTGAGAAAGCATTTCCCATTTATTGTTGCTGTATCTATCTTAGCATGCATTCAGAGCTTTGAACTTGTACTTGAATCACAATGCTGCCTTTCGTCTTTCTTTTCCCTGTGAATGGTGTTCATACTTTTCATAAATGGAGGGCACAGCCTCTGAAAAGTAATTGGAAATACCATTTTCTTGATTCAGCTGTGCCAGCTAAGAGGTATGGAGTGTCAACACCTTAATGCGCCATGCTTCCCACATTGGAGGACTCAGGGGCATATTACCAACAATTAGCGATAATTTTTGTCTCTAACTTGTTTAGAGACAAAATTTATGGCCGCACATCGGCGATTTTTATCGCAGATAAACCTTGCTATTAGCAAGGTTTATCGCAATTGCGATAAAAAACGGCCGCAATGCATGAATATCGCTGATAAGTCAGCGATATTCATGCATTATCGAGCAAATGCTCTTAGCCATGTTATCCACCTCCCATTGGATAACATGGCTAAGAACTGCTCAGGGCAGGTGTTAGCTTTTGGAGCGCGAATATCTCCAAAAGTTGGTAATAGGAGATAGCGATGTTAGGGACTGTTTCCAGTCGCTAACATCTTGGCACGCCCACTTTGCATGTCATTAGTGATAAATATCACTTACATGCAAAGCGGGACCCAAGATGGTCGCTATCTCCTATTAGCTGTCACTAACTGGTGTTAGCGACAGCTTGGTAATAGGGAGATAATTTTATCTCCGCTTTCTTGGCTTTTAAAGCCAAAAAAGCGGAGATAAACCCCCTTGATAATATGCCCCTCAATCTTTTATTTTATCTTTTCACCCTGCTATTGACTTATTTCTCACAAAAACACTTGAGTGTTCTTGTAAGTACTGTATGCTTTGCCAAGATGGTCTTTCACCAACCAGGTTAGGTGTGTTTCTAGTTTCAAATGAACCACCCTAATAAAACACACAGAGTAGCCGTCTTTGTGCTCTGAATGAGTTATCCTTAAGCTCTCCCATTTGATTGTTCGATTGAACATTTCTAGGAAATGTTATGTACGTGGGGATCAAAACTTGGTTCGTAAACACAATACACAGCTATCCTACTGCAAGGATGGGGGTCAGAGAATTATAAGGCAGGAAAAGTAAAATGGAACATATGCAAACATTTCTGGTGAACACATACAGTTGTGTGTCCTAAGGCATGGGAGGTGGTGGCAGAACTAAAGGTGATTGTTGTTATGTCAAATTGTGGGTCTTTTCCAGTGAAAAGGGGACAGGAGTCAAAATTAGTCTAGGAAAATATGGGGCATTGAAATGTTGAGTAAGTGGTTGAACTCCAAGGTAGAAAAGAGAAAGATGTGAGCAGAGGAAACTTTCTTAACTGATATAGGGGAGTTGAAAGATATGGTTATATTTCAAGAAAAACATTGGATATTTGAGTAGGATTCAACATTTTGTGAGAGGGCTCTATTTCAGGTCAAGAGCCAAATTGGCAGATGCAATTAGACCGATGTGAGGATAGGCTCAGGAAGTATGACATGAGTATGGGTTAGAACATTGAGAACATCTTCAGGAGCGGGGTGAAATAAAAAGTAACCAAAGAATGTGTTTTGAAGAAGCTGTGTTATAAGCGCATAAGCAAAATGATCAGAAGTTTGATTGAGCAGAAGTGCTTTTTCTGAGCCGGTGGGTGCAAATGGGGCCCATCTTCACTCACTTTTAGGTACTGTCACTTATTTTTCTTCAACAAACTTTGATCCATGCCAAGAGAGAAAAAAACACAAAAGGATGAAAGAAGGAGAAAGAGAAAGAGAAAGCAATAAAGCGAAAAGTCAGGGATAAAAAAAGAACGTGCAAGAGTGAGGTAAAGAGGGAGGAAGTGTCCGCTGCTGTATTAAAGAGGCATGATGTGGAATCAAGAGTGTGCAGCCCTTGGTATTCACATCCTGATCCACAGCAGTGCTGACTGCGGGCTTCTGAACAAAACCTTAGGGTCCTGCACTTATTGTTTAACAAACAAAGTACTATGGAGCGGGATTGTTGTAGGTTACATTCTCATTGTTTTTTTTTTGTTTTTTTTTTGGAAAACCTTTATTTGTAGAAAAAGTACACCGCTATTCAGCCATACATCCCGGAGGCCAGGCAGCATTAAGGCAACAGGAAAGGTCATGTACAATACCATAAGCAGGAGCAATCAGGTTTAATTTTAAATAACATCAGACTCAGAAATAAATAAACCGTGAGGTAGGAAGGCCTAAAAAGGCCAAGAGAAAGAGGTGTGCGGTAAGCACGAAAGAAAAAGGAAGAGAGAGAGGGTAGGCTGAGGACAATACAGATACAGCGGACTTGCGTAGCGGGAGGAGGTCGAGGGCTACACACCCAAGGCAGCACACCGAGAATGACAACAGTGAGTTACGTGGGAAGTAGCACAGCAGGATAAGCAATCTGGAACCACAGGTAGGGGGCATTACGGAGAAAGCTGGACCTCGGGATCAAGTTCCACGGGGGGGGTCGCAGATGTCACCTCAATGAGAGTTCCAGGCACCCCACACAGACCTCCACATTTTAGGTTTGCCCCTGGCCACATACACCGTCTTCTCGCGCAGCATGCACCAGTCCATATTGGTTTCCCATAGGCTGATCGAGGGAGGAGCAGGCGCACCCCATTTCTGGGCGATGTCTCTCTTGGCCACCATGTTGCCCAAGGTGACCCAACGGGTCTGCGCAACGCTATAGTCAGTCGGGCCCCAAATGTTGAGGAGGCATCGCCGGGCCTCAGCCGGCAGGGCCACACCAGTCACTTCTTTCATAACATCATGCACACGTGTCCAATACCGGGCCACACCAGGACATTCCCATATGATGTGCAGGAAGGTCCCAAGCATACCACACCCCCGCCGGCACATGCCATCCGTAGAAAGTCCCATATGTTGAAGCCTGGGGCCGGTGACATACACCCTGTGCAATATCTTCAGCTGCACCAGGCGGAGCCGTGCCGATATGGCCACCTCTCTAGGTGAGGAGACCGCCGATTGCCACTCTTCGTCATCCACCTCTATGCCGTCATGCACCCAGAGCTCTCTCAATCGCACCAACAAATCAACTCTCACATTAATAAGTTTTTTATACGTTAGGGAGATAGCGCTGTCCGGCATATGACCGTCCAGCACCCGATCTTCCAGGGGAGATGATTCGGGGATCGCCTCCCCTTCCGATACATAGGGGGAGAGGGCATGACTAAGCTGGGCGTGTCGGAAGTATTCCGTTGCCGCCAGTTGGAACTCAGATTGCAACACCTCAAACGACTTGACCCGTCCCCTGGCCACCATGTCCCCAACCTTGGATATCCCAATGGTGTCCCACCTGTCGAAGCCCTTAGTATGCCACAGCTTCCCCAGTACGTCGGAATCAAACAGCGGGGTGGCCATGGTAACCCTATTATGCCAGCCCAAAGTTTTAGTGACTGCGCGCCATATACGCACCATCGTCTTAGTGGGACCCGTCAGCTTCCGATCCAGAGACCCGGAGTATAACGCTCTATAGTAGTTCCCATCTCCCACGAGCCACCGATCCTTAGCGTAGCCCGGGTTGATCGCCGGGCCGTAGAGGCCATGATTAATTGCCGCGAGCTGGGACGCCCAGTAGTAGCGCCTCACATCAGGCAGGGCAATGCCCCCATCGTAACTTGGTATAGTCAGCTTAGCCAGCGAGATGCGTGGCCTACCATCCCACAGCAACGCTCGCTGCAGGGATTCGATATCCGCAAAGTATTTCGCCGGCACGGGATCCTGAGTATTCTGCAGGGCGTACAGGAAGCGAGGCAACGCCATCATTTTAAACAGGGCAGCTCTACCCATCAGAGAGATCGGCAACTTTTTCCAGCCCTCAACGTCTCGGCGCAGCCGTTCCAGTGGTGGAAGGAGGTTGTGCGAGTATCGGGCACGGGAGTCCCGTGAAACGTAAATGCCCAAATACCTAAAGCCTTGCTGGGCTACCTGTATTGAGCACCCACGGGGAAGGCGTGGCGTGTCTCCGGACAGTACATACAACGAGGACTTAGTCCAGTTGATTACTAGGCCCGAGTGGGCGCCGAAGGTCCCCAAGAGGTCGAAGGCCACTATGAGCGAGTGGCAGGGAGAGGTAAGATACAAAAGGATGTCGTCCGCGTAGAGCGACACCCAGTCTTCGAAACCCGGGGACCACGTTATCCCGGAGATATCGGGGTGCGTTCTGATCCAGGCCGCCAGAGGCTCAAGTGCCAGGGCGAACAGGAGCGGGGAAAGCGGGCAACCTTGTCTAGTGCCCCTGTGCAGCGCAAAAGAGGCCGACAACCGACCATTAACCGCCACATTGGCCAGCGGAGCAGAATACAATAGTCGGACCCAGCCGATGAAAGCGGGTCCAAACCCCAACTTGGCCAGAACTGCCCATAGGTAATTCCACTCCAACGAGTCGAAGGCCATAGTGGCGTCGAGAGAGGCGAGGACAGTAGGTTCACGAAGCATATGTATGCGTGCCATTACTGCGTGAAGCCGTCTCAGGTTGAGCGCCGTATTCCGGTGCGGTATGAAGCCGGACTGGTCTGGGTGGACCAGGTCCGAAATCACTCCCACCAACCGGTTAGCCAATAGCTTGGCCAGAATCTTGGGTTCGGCGTTTAAGAGGGAGATGGGTCGGTAGGATCGGCAAAGATCTTGCGGCTTCCCCTCCTTGTGTATCACCACAATGGTGGCCAGCCGCTGGTTGGGGGGGAGTTCTCCCGCCTCACGGGCCTCAAGGAACATGTTCAACAAAGGTGCGGCAAGCGCGTCGGCTCTGAGTTTGTAAAGCTCTACCGGGATGCCGTTGGGCCCCGGCGCTTTGCCCGAGCGTAGTGATTTAATAGCCAAGGCCATCTCATCTACCGTCAGGTCCCGATCCATGTCGTCACGTTCGAGATCCGAGAGGCAGGGAAGCTCAATATCCTCTAAGAAAGAAGCCGACGCGGACTCCGGAAGGGGGTCCGCGGAGGCGTAAACCTCCTCGAAGTAGTCCGCGAAGGACCCAACTATAGCCGCCGGGTCTGTTAAGGACAGGCCATCCGCAGTCACCAACTCCGGGACCACCCGAGACGCGAGTTCCCTTCTATCTAGCCACGCCAGGAGCTTGCCAGCCTTGTCTCCCGCATCATAGATCCTGCCTTGTTGCTCCCTGCTCAGGGCTTTCGCCGCATCAGTGGCGGTCGCCCGGAGTTCAGACTGCTTAAGGGAGAGAGCGTGGAGCAGTTCGGGGGATGGACCCAACGCCAGCTGGGAGTTTAACTCAGCAAGGTCGGATTCCAGTCGAACTACGTCCTCGTCCCGCCGACGGCGGACCTCCGCAATCAAGGAGAAGGCCTCGCCGTGAAGCACGGCTTTGAAGGCCTCCCAAAGTGAAACGGCTGAGTCAACTGAGCCTGCATTCTCGACAAAGTACCGATCCATAGCCTTAGCCAGGAGCGACCTGGTCTTTGGGTCGCGAAAGTACCAAGGGTTAATGGGAGCCACCCGCGAGGACGCGGGGATCTGAAAGTCAAAGGAAACCCAGACTGGGGAATGATCCGAAATGCCCCTAGCCAGAAGACGCGCAGTGGACACGGACTGCGCCTGGGCAGCCGGTGTGAGGACGTAGTCTAATCTAGAAAGACTACCATGGGCACTGGAGAGGAACGTGTACTGTCTCTGGGAGGGGTGCAACAGGCGCCAGCAATCAACCATCCCCATGGAACTCAGAAAATCAGACAGCCAAGACTGGGAAGGACGCAGATCTCTGGATGGGAAGCGGTCCAGGTTCCCGGAAACGACGGAGTTAAAGTCACCACCCACAAGTAACAGTCCCTCAGGGAGACCTAAAATGGCGCCAGCTAGGTCCCTGAAAGTAGTCTCCTGTAGCCCCGGGGGAATATAAACCAAAACCAAAACTAGCGTACGGCCCTCCCACTTGCCCACCACAGCCACATATCTACCTCTCTCATCCGCAAGCACCGACTCCACCTCCAACGGGAGGGACATGCGCACCATGATGCCCACCCCACGTGATCCCGAGGAGAACCCCGAGTGTGCCACCATTTTGAAACCACGTCTAGTCATAGCTTTACAAGTGTGCCCCACTAGGTGGGTCTCCTGCAGGAAAACCACATCAGGCGAACAACGTTTGAGCATCTGCAACACAACACCCCTCTTAATGCGGTCCCCCAACCCGTTGACGTTCCAGCTCAACAAGTTAAGAGATCTACCCCCCATCGTCAAGGACGCTCCGCCCCCTCCCCCCCACCCGCAATGGCGCCCACAACAGCAACATAGCAGCGCAATGAATCCTCAGCCAGGACAAAGAATAAGACAAGGAAAGAAGTTGAAAATACACACCCCAACTACCCACCACCCTGCACCCCTGCATTAGAATATAATCCACCCCAACTAGCAGTGTGCCTGTCGCCCCTTAACTAATCTACAAGAAGCCCACAGAGGAGAAAGGAGACATCCTATCACCCCCCGTCATCCCCCATATTATTGACAAAACGAGTCAAACCAATAGCAGCAGTGTCTGCAGTTGAAGTCCCATACGGCTACTCAGCTCACGGAAAGTCAAACGATGAATAATCATTCCTGCGCTTCCGCGCCCCCGGTGGTCTCCTCCGTCTGGTCCGCCGGTTCGCGTCGCTCCTGGGGTAGGGTATCCAGCCAGTGCCCCACCTCATCCGGAAAGTCAAAGAACAAGGTCCGGTGGTCACGTTCGATGCGGAGCTTGGCGGGGTAGAGCATGGAGTACCGCAGGCCCATTTCTCTCAGTCTCCGTTTCACCCCGGTAAAGCTCTGACGTTTTTTCTGCACAGCTTGAGTGAAATCCGGAAAAAAGTTCACATCAGAGTTCTGGAAGCGCAGAGGACCCGCGGTCCTCGATGCCTGCAGGATAGCGTCTCTGTCCCTAAAGTTAAAGAGCCGTGCGATGATAGGGCGAGGGGAAGCGCCCGACTTCGGCGGTCCACCCGGTATCCTGTGGGCTCGTTCCACCGAAAATAACTTACTCAGGCCCCCCGGCGCCAAGTTCTTAAGCACCAGATCCTCCACGAAAAGTTCAGCCGAGTCCTCTTCGGCCTTCTCCGGTACCCCAGTAATGCGGACGTTCTGGCGCCGCGCACGGCCTTCGAACTCGTCCAGTCGGCGCGCCAGCATTCCGTTCGCCAACTTCAGGTCACGCACCTCCGTCTGGATATCAGACACATCAGTGATCAGGCTAGTCGTCTTGAGATCCAACGACTTCACCCGGTCATTGGTCTTCCCGAGGTCAGTCCTGATGAGGTTCAACTCAATCTTCAGGGAGTCGACCTTGCTGGATAGTTTCTCTCGGAGAGTGTGCATCTCCGTCTGTACTCCCGTGATCGCGCCCAGGACGTCCCGAAGCGTTATTTCAGAATCGTCCGGTGATCCATCCCTTTTCGAGTCTTTAGTGCGGCCCGCCTGTGCCGGCGAGCCCTTCGACTGGGAAAATCGCTCCGGAATAGTGGACTGGGACTGGGACGGTTTTCTGTTGACCCGCTGGGACTTGCCTTTGTCCAGGTCTCCTCTGCCCGCCATGTTGGCACTCCCAGGCCGGACGGTCAACAGGGGCAAAGAAGCCTCGTGGAAGGTGCGCCACACACACGATGATGTTGCCAGGGTCCGGTATTTAGGCCGAGGAGCAGGGCGTGCAGATACCAGAGTTGCTCATCGGGGGGACAAAGCGCAGACAAAGAGGCGCCCGTGTGGAAGTACCACTGTGCCCCGCGACAATAACCAATGGCGCGGGCGGAGCCTCCGGGGTCCGTCGAGCTAACTAAGTCCAGGAATGTCCGATTTTCATTCCGAAAGCGGGCGCCGCATCAGGACCCACTTAGCAGTCGATTCCCACTATCGTGGGACAGGATAGATAGCAGGATTATTGCGGAGGATCGGGAGGTCTTCGGAGCTCCGAGCTCACGCGGCCATCTTGATCGCCGGCGAAGCTCCTCCCCCTCTACATTCTCATTGTTGATGATGAATTAGGAATGATGGATGTCAATGAAATACAAACTCGTAGGTTGAAAATCGAAGGGCGACGTAGGATGTGATGAACTCACTGGAGAATTGTGAGAGAGGAAGGTACCCCTCAGTACTCTTGAGGAGATTAGAAGTGGGATGCATTACCACTATTGGGAGTAGAGGAAGGCGATTAGTACTGCTGGTCTGCAGGGAGGAAAGCAATAAGTAAATGTGTGTTCATCAAGTGAAAGTAGGCAGGAGAATGATTGTGACAATCATGCTATAGAGGGAGAGGGTTTTTAGTGAGAAGTGAATAGGGCTAAACATTATCTCTATATGTGCTTAAATACACGCCAAGAAGAATAAGCAAATGAAAAGGTAGGAATGGTAGGGCGATGTAGTCAAGTTTTCTGCTTGAGCCATGACTACCCTTCAAAGAAACGGAAAGGGTAGAGGAAAGACCAAGCTTGCAAGAAATAGTACATTGACCTTTCAGATTAAAGCTAGAGGATTTGTGATCACCAGAGTAAGTATAGATGAAGTCCCATTCAAGTACCCACTCGTTCTTCACTTTTATAGTTCTTTTCAAACTTGCATTAATTGAATGTGGAGATAATAAATTTAGCAATGAATAAACTAGGGGGTTGAGGGGTGTATTTGCTTGTACTTTCAATTGAAAATATCAGTAGGTTTAAATCTTAGCAAATTATCTCCGACTTCCAACACATGGGCAAGGGTCAAGGCCAGCCAGGTGTAAAAATTATAACTATAATTATGTTTCATAGATCTGAAGTGAAGCCAATCTGAGGGGTAAACGAAATAAATGCATATTGATTGGTGGATCTGTGGAATACATCTTTTATGCATTTATCTTTATATTAATAGAGCCCAATATAGTTTCATTTCTCACCACCTCCACCCCCCCACCAAAATTGTCAGGTATAGTTAGCTTCACAGTCACAGCATAAGAGTGCACTTGAGGGGTAAATGTAAAAATGTAATGCAAAATTTGGCTGCTAAATGCCACCATGCAGGCAGATCTCCACTATATATATTTTTTTTAATTTTACATTTTATTTTGGAGAGAGTATGCCAATTAAAAAAATATACATGTATGAGCAATTTTATAAGATCTAGTAGTGCAATAGCGACTTCTTCAATATAAATATTTACAATACAGAAAAAGGAAGACCGCCCCAAAGAAAGAGAAAGCAAAGACCAAAAGAAAAATAGAAATTGTTGATGACAGAACATTTCTTTTCGTTTCTTTCGAGAGATCTAAAACCAGGAATCAGTACACCATGATTCATCCTATCTCCTTACATGACATTTTGCTTTATGATCCAGTTCTTCATAGGAGCCCTGAATACCCTGCCTTTCTTTCTTGCCCCACGGCCTTTCCATTTATATAGTGATTTCTCAAGATGGTATATAGCCAGCAAGCGATCCAGCCAAGCCTGAAATTGAGGGGGATCTACATCTTTCCAGTCTGTATTAATGAGAAGCAGAATTACAGATATTGAAATAAAAACAAGCTTGCCCTTATGACGGTCACATTGCGCCTTCTCATCGCATCCGAACAGTATTAGGGTTGGAGTTGTATTAATTGAAGTGTCTATTGCTGCTGACAAAAATTCATCTATCTGTTTTATCAATGGATTCAATTTCTCACAGCCATAAAACATCTGAATTGTATCTGCTGGCCTTTGGTCGCATCGCAGACATTGATCATCCTCTCTTTTCCCCCACCGATGTAATTTTGCGGGAGTAAAGTAGAGATCATATATCGTATAATAATTTTGAGCTTTCAAAATGGATGCAAGAAATGTCCCCTTGGCTAGGACTAACGAATTATACACATCAATGTCACGGTCTCCCACTTTGGTAGCCCATTTAGTTTCTACTACCTCAAGGTCGTCAGGGGGCGTATCTATTAAAATTTTATATATGTTTTTAATTTTTGTCTGGGCTAAAAAACATAGGAGCATATTATCAAGAACAGGCGATACATTATCGCTGCTTTTATCGGCAGGAAACCACCGGAAAAGCGGCGATAATGGCCTTGATAATATGCTCTATGAATTCCAATCGAAGCCCATGTTAGGTGTGTTCACATCTAACATGGGCTTCGATTGAAATTCATAGAGCATATTATCAAGGCCATTATCGCCGCTTTATCTGCAGTTTCCTGCCAATAAAAGCAGCAATAATGTATTGCCTGTCCTTGATAATATGCCCCTTAGTCTCTATTAACAAATTCCTACATATGGAAAGTCCCTCTTCCTTAATTTGATTTAAAAAACTGGTAGGCTGTCTGTATTTAAAATCTGTTCCAGCCGCTATGCCAAACTTTTGCTGTAGCTCGAAGAACAACAGCCTTTGTTCAATGAAATAGATATTCCCCACCTTCAAGATTCCCTTATCCTCCCATTGCCTAGCCAATTTATCATACATTGATGTGGGAAAGAGAGGAGATCGCCACAATGGCGTATACCTATTATATTTCAATATTTTCGTGAGCTCTACCATTCTTTTCCATATGTTCCAGACTATAATTACCAGTTTTTTTGTAGTAATTGGGCTCTAACTGTTGTAAAAGTACTCCCTGTGCATTTATTCCTATTGCTAACTCCTAAATCGAGGGGCAGTCCCTGTTTACATTATGTTGTCTATTACCTACACCAAGTGAAATCAGAAAAGCCATTTGCTCTAGAAAAGTTGCCTAGTAATAGTGTCTGAGAATAGGGACAGACCATCCTCCTCGAGCTTGTGGTAGTGCTAAAAATTTAAGGGAGCATCGGATTTTTTAATACTTCCAAACAAAATTACTAAATTTATTGTCTAATTTCTTCAGAAATAAATCTAATGGGTTAGACCTAAACATATAGAGGACCTGGGGGAGCATAACCATCTTGAGTATATTACATTGTCCTATAAGTGTTAAATGTGATATATCTAGACTACGTAAATCCGTGCTGATCTTATTAATCATGGGTAGCATGTTTATTTTCCAAATAGTTTCTACGTTACTACTGATCTTAATGCTGAGATAGATTACCTCATTTAATCTTCGAGGGTTGTTGCAGGGGGTTTTAGAATTACATAAAATCTGGGTTTTCCCGGTATTTAGCCGGTAACCGGATTTTCGACCATATTCATTGGCTAATTTCTGACTATGGCTAATTGCGTTTTCTGGGTCAGTAGTGACCACTGCCTGATTGTCGGCATAAGCCATTATCTTTGTATCATATCCATTGCAGTTAACTGGTGTGATTATCTGATCTTGGAATATTTGCTCTATAAAAATATCGAAATAAAGGGCAAATAATATTGGAGAACAGGGACAGCCCTGCCTTGTCCCTCTTGCAATGTCGATGGAATTTGATTCTTGACCCCTTATATTTAGCCTCGCCTATGGTCTGTGATACATTGCCTGTATAGCTGTCAAAAAGCCAGGCTCAAATCCTCTCTGTACCATAGTTGCCCAAAGATACTGCCATGAAGCGCGATCAAATGCCTTCTTGGCATCTAAGAGGATCATAGCCATCTTCTCCCCATTTGTCTCCGTTATTTCAAACAAGGCGATATCACGTCTGATATGATCTGTTGTGCCTCTTGTTGGTATAAAGCCATGTTGCTATGGTGAGGCTAGCTGGGCTATGATCCCCCTAGCCGAGTCGCAAAGATTTTTGAATAAAGTTTGGCATCAACGTTCATGAGGGATATGGGCCTGCATGATGCAGGGTTGTCAGCGGTCTTCCCTTTTTTTAAAAAGACCACAATATCTGCCCTTTGCCAAGACTCAGGGGGGGTCCCGCTATATTGTATTCCAAGAAACAGGTCTAAAAGTATCAGAGTTATTTCCTCTTGAATTGCTTTATATAATTCTAAAGGAATCCTGTTGGGACAGTCGCATTTCCTGAAGCCATTGATTTCAGGGCTGATAGCACCTCTTCCATCGTGATTTCTTTATCAAGCTCTTGCCGCAATTCTTCACTGAGCCTATGGTGATTACCTAGAGCTAACTCAGTTTCATTGGGGATTATAGGATCAAGACTATCCTGCTTTTGCAAATCTTGATAGAACTTAATAATATCTTATTATTTCTGTATGATGTTTACCATCTTGACCTTTAATTCCCATTATGTTGTTTCTGGCTGCTCTTTGTTTAGTCCACAAAGCGAGTATCTTACCTACGGTCTCGATATATTCATATCTATTGCTTTTGTGTGTCTGATATATGGCTGCCTCCTTCCTTATGTAATAGCTACCTATTTTGACTTTTGTGATCATTATTTATTGTTGCAGTAATAATTCTTCCCTTTCTTGTTTTTGTCTGATTGCGCTAGTGTGTTCCTCTTCTAATTGCCCCAGTTCAGTTATCAGAGTTTTTATCTCCTTCTTCTCTTGTTTTATCGTCCTCCCCACAAAACTAATTGTTTCTCCCCGGAGGTCTGCTTTAAAACTATCTATCAAACATCCACTTTGCCTGTGGACGGTCTTCAGTCTGAAGTACTAAATCAATGAGTAAAGGATTATGGTCAGATAGTAATTTGGGTAATTTCTTAATACCTGCGGTCAAAGTCAAAGAGAATGACACAGAGAAGTAATCTAGCCTTATTTAAAAACATATGTATAACCTGGGTCGGCAGGATGTTTTACCCCCCACACATCTTTCAAGTCATAAGTAGCCCGCAGGGCCGAAAGGGCTCGACGAACATGAGGTTTCCTCCCCTGGTATTTATGGGTTATACCGTAGCCAGTATCATAGTGAATATTTAAATCCACACAGATTATTAATGGGCCTGACCATGAAGCTAGCTCGACTTCTAAATCGTTGAACATTTGTGGATCATCCTCATTAGATCCATATATTGTACAAATGGTCAATCCCATGGGGAGTTGTGCAGTAGCCCATCTCCCCCACTTATCTTCCAGAACCCGTTTAGCTAGACCGATACAGTTCTTTACATAAATCGCATCTCCCCATATAGTTAAAGTTTGGGTAGAGCAAGCTACGAGATTATATCCCCTTATAGCTAACATATCTCGTTTCCCCCAGGGAATATGCGTGTCTTGTTGGCATATTATATTGACTTTTAGGCCTCTTAATATTTTGCCAACTCTGATACGCTTTAGTTTGTCATTAAGACCGCCAACATTGACTGAGCAAATAGTGATTTTACCCATTTGAGTTATTTAATTTCTTCTGGACTAATGGCTCTTGCTTATTTATACTTGCTATCTCATTCATTTTATTTATAACCTCTCTAATTTTTTTCATTTTGCTCACTCTCCACTTGGTGTTCAACCCCCCAAACCCTCTTTCCCCCCTTTCCCCCATTGATCCCCACCTTTCGCACACCCGGTGCCCTTGAACCCTCCTCCCCATTCCATGTAGAAAGGCATCCAGACTGGATAGTCTCTTGTGATGGTTGCTGCCCCCTGACACAATCATTTTGTTTCCGAGCAGTTAGGATACATATAAAAATATAGAAAATAAAAAGCCACTATTTCCTTCTCTCCCTACTCCCCTTCTCTCTCCTCGCACTTCCCTTCCCCTTCTCACTTTTCCCCTTTTCAGGAAAGGCAGAAAAAGACTGAGAAAAAGAAAAAGAACATTAGAAGCAACATCCAAATGAACTATTCAGTGGCCACTATAATAATGAAACAAGAAAAAAATAGAGAGTTTGAGTATCAGGTAAGCTAGTCTAAGAATTAGTCTAGGATTTGATGTCCCAGTCCTCCAAGTACTCTTTGACTTTGATCTGGGAGGTGAAGAATCAAGTATGATCTCCCGGATCACTTTTATACGAGCTGTATGCAGCAGATATGCTTACCCCCCGATCTTGTACTGGCTTAATCATCTCTCTCCACTTTACAGTGACAAAAGTCTGGTTGAACAAAGAAGGAATAACCCCCACCGTTGCATTTTGTTGCTGGCTTTGCCTTATCATATATTGCTTGTGGCAGTACGAAATTGACAAAGTATAAAAGTATAGCACATGGCTTCTTGTCGGGTTTCACAGGCTGTTTGAGATTGAACGGGACCTGATGGGCTCTTGGTATCTCTAGAGCCCAATTCCAACCATCTAAATCCGGAAATGCCTTAGATAGCATATCAAACATGTACGCCCGACCCTTCCTTTCCCTCTAGTACACCTAGTACCCGCAGATTATTTTGGCGTTGCTGATTTTCGTAGTCTTCTATCTTCTGCTGTATGTCGGTTAGTTGGGCGTCATGAGCAGTAGTGGTTGTGTGTGTGGCTGCTAGATCGTTCTCTAAGGTTTCTGTTCACATTTCAAGGGTTGTGAGGCGTTCATTAATGACAACACACAACTTTGCAACTTTTCTAACACCCCCTTGAATCTTCCGCATAGCTGTCTGTGCACGTTTGCTATCTTGGCGCGTTTCTTCACGATGGGAGAGTATGCATTGGAGAACAGTGTCTAAAGTTGGGGATACTGGGGGAGGTGTACTATTGCATGTAGAGGGTGGTATTGTATAGGTGCTAAATAGATCTGCTCCCGAATGGTCCCATCTTCGACTTTTCTTTTGTAAGCTAGGGTGGCTTGTTTTTCTCACTGCGTTGCGCATTGTGGCTATTGTATCTCTTTTGCCGCTGTCTGAGACCTCCTTGCTAGAGTCTCCAAGTGAATCCGACCCTGACCCTGAGCCTGATGGTGACCAAATCCCATCTGACAGCGAGAAAAAACAGCCCATATCCTGCTCACTGTGGTTCGAGGAGGTAGCATGATTTATAGCTATAGCCCCTCGAAGAGGGGGACTGAGCGTGATAGCCCCAGGCGTTATATCTGTTACTTGAGCCCCCAATCCTTCTAAAGTACTTCCATCAGTGTTGCTTCTTAACTCAGGTTGCAGACAGGGGGGTAAGGAGAACCGGAGGGAGATGAATATGCTGACTGGGTTTAGATGCATCAGCTGTCACAGTCACGGACAGGATTTCTTGTAAAATATCAAGGGTTGCCTCATCAGCCTCCCCGATCACACCACATTCTTCTGTATCTCTCCCCACCCGAGCTGCTCACCTGTTACACCTTCTTGTAGTTGTGGGCGCTTTGTTCCAGGCACCGCTCGCAGGAGATCTAACACAGAGGGTTCGTTTGCAGGTGGCGCTCCAGTTCGATCGTTCTTTTCCTCCATCTTCTCCGTCCTGGGTATCGCAGACCTGCGTTTTTTTTCCCCCCACCAAGTCTTGAGTGAGGGTCCAAAGATTTTATCATTTTAGGGGCTACGCCAACGCCTGTACCCATGCCTGACCGCGTTTTCACCTTTGCTCCTGCAGTCGTGGGAATTTTTGGAGCCATGGTTTCCCCACAGCACACCCGGGAAAAATCAGAGCACAATAGCCAGTGTTTCCTCTGCTCCCCACCAGACGTCAATGTAATCAAAAAAGTGAGGAATGCCTGCATAAGCTCCATATGACACAGCGCAGCTTCACACTGAGTGAGACCGAGGCAGAGCTTTAGGTATACGAGCGGCACTTCCATTCCGCTTTTGTTGTTGCTTTTGGCTCCATTTTTTGTTTTCTCTCTTTTTTCTTCCCGCTCATCTTCCCTTGGTTGTTTTTGGTTTTTAAATCAGTTACCACTGTTGGCAAGCATACTTTTCCCCCCAACTTGTAATTGTGGTCCGTTACTGTTGTTTTCACTTCAAAGTTGAGCCATGGTCAGAGAGCAGCAAAGCGACCGGCTTACACAGTCGCCATCTTGCCTCTCTCTCCTTCCACTGTATTCTCAGATCTCCACTATATTCAATGTCTTTTTCACAAATATTCCTTGGCTTGGCGCCAAATGTATTTCCTTTATGTATTAGCGCTATTAATCTGCCTATAAATTGTGTTCACCTGACCAAAACAAATGATAACAATGGGAGGTTGCTAAACGATTTGTTATTTGGTCTCTGTTTGAAAGTATAAACTGATACTGACAGCTGTGTTGAATGCCGATCTCTGACCAGTCACAATGTACAATAGGCTAAACAATGCATGGCAAGCTAATTTGCTTCTGTCTCATATATAATTACATGCATGGTATAGCAAACAAGGGTGCAGGGTTTAAGGGGGGAAGAGAAGAGCGTGTGAAACCTGGAAGCACTGCTGTGTGAAGACGAGAACCCACAATAACTTTAGGGTGACATGTTTCATCATTGGGTCCCCTCTTCACACTGGGACCGCAAGGTACCCAGTGTGGGCTACAACTCCCCCGAAGGAGAGGAGCGCAATGTGTTTTATATCATCCAAGCTAACGTTTGAGAGGGGCAGAGTGTAAAACAAAATGTGTAAGTTAAAACTATCTGTTGGTGGGTGAAAACAACCTTTATTCTGGTACCCCCAATGGATAGGCTTAAAACCAAGCTAAGTGACATAGGGATATAGATATTCCCCTATATTATAATCTGGTCAACGTGTTTCTGCCTATAAAAACAAAAATGTTCTCTGCATTCACCAGGACCAAAGCTATAGGTCACTCTGCTTAATGTGTGTTTGAAAAAGTAATAAAAACCATACTTTCACTTGTATGGAGTGTTAATGTGTTACCGACATCTAGTAAGGTCCACATGATGCTGTAAAGATATAAAAAGAAAAACACATCAAATAACACACAGTGTCCAATCACAATACTCCCTTTTCTTCACCACACTAGTGTCCATCACCAACACTGCGAATGAAATACAACATAATTGTGTGTCAATAACCTATTATATACAACCATACCATTTTAAAATGACTAAATATGCATCACCTTCATCAGTCCCTTCACAGCAGGTGTCCAACTCTAGAGGTATACAAAGGTGATTGCAAAGTTGATATAAATGTAACTTAGCAATTCCTTTTTTATTACTAATCCACCAATCGGTTGACTCATACAGAATCTATACTCCTAATTTAGAGCAGGGCCCTCATCTCATATATATACATTAATATCTGCTTATATGTTAAGATCCATAAATCTATTATCGCGGGCTGCCGTGCTGCAAACTCTGCCTGTGTGTAAAATAAATGGACACAAAAGCGGGTTACTAATATTTAAAACAGGAGGGACCTATAGTGGCCAGGTTAACATAAAAGGCATTCTCATGAAATCTACTCTGGAGGGCAAATAAAGAAATAATAATAAAAAATAATTAAAATAGTCAGGCAAATTAATGCCTAATCCATTCACAGATGGCTAATCTAGCATCATCCTGGCCAAAATAAAGAGACAGAGAGTGGGTTGCAGATATTTGATCATCTCTCCTAGGATTAAAGAGACTTCTAATCAAACTTAAAAAGTAAATAGAAAAATGAGCCCTTCTGGCCATGTGTCTCAAAATGTCAGCTATGCCAAATAAACCTCTTCTAGTACTCTTCATGCAATCAGGTCTTTGTCAAAAGACACTAGATGACTAATCTACGAGACATAGCATTGGTGGGTTAAAGAACAGTCTCAGTGTGGTTTATCAAGTCATTACGTACCCCATCTAATTGCTTTTATGTATGTCCCAACTAATAGAGATTTGTATGTAGGTTTTATTGGGAGGGAATTATTCTAAGATCTTGTGTCTAAAAAGACCGATGCCGTCATTAATGGTTCATACTGACCACCAATGAATATTATCATTCAGTTCCCTTTTCCTGACTCCTTATTGGGAAAAGCCACCGTTGTTCCCTCCGGAACGGGATTTTCTTTAGAGGACCCATTTGTGTGTCGTAATTAGGTTCGTCCAGTATCACCCAGGTCAAATTGTCCTCAGTATAGCCTACCTTAAAGTATTGTCTGGTAAATTCGGTATTGGAATTCTTACACCTAAAAGAACTGCGATGTTCAACAATTCTATTCTTCACTTTGCGAGTGGTCATGGCCACATACATAAGTCTACTGGGGTGTTCAATCAAGTAGATAACACCCCATGTATTACAATGTGTGTGTTTTGTATGAGCCGTTGTGTTTTAAGCCCCAGGTCCAGCTGTTTTGTCTGGTTTATTAAGGCACACACGGAGCAAGACCCACGGGGAAAATGTCCTGTGGTTGGGGGTCCACCCCAAAGTGACTTTTGTGCCGCCTGTAATGTCCGTCACCGTGGTCTTGTGTGGACTAGAATGTCCTATAGGTTCATGCTCTGTTTCAGAGCAAACAACAGTTTTTCCAAAATCATGTCTATCTTACTTAAGATATGCCAGTTCCTATTTACAGCTTTCTTGATAGTGTCTGTAAAGTGCTGAATGTACTCACACAAGCCATCCTGCCTGTATTTTCTTTGGGGTATGTCTCCAAAAGGGCATCTCTGTTATTATTATGTGCCCTTTTGCTGGAACTGCGAAACAAGTGTTCTGGCATGGTTGTAGCTCTCTACTCAGGTTGATGGGATGTTGTTCATATTTCTCTTTTTCTTTTTCTCAACCGAAGAAATTGCCCCACTGGGAGATTGTTGAGCAAAGCCTGTGGGTGAAAGATTGAGTAGCTGAGTAAAGAGTTGTGTTCCATTAATTTTCTGAAAGAGCTCAGTATATGTTCTGCCATCCTTAGGGTATAGAAGGAAGTCAAAAAAGGAGATTTGTTCATTGCAAGATTCTCCAGTAAAACTTAGATTGGGATCCAGGGGGTTCAACCATGTCAAAAAGGAGTCCAGAGGCATTTAATCACCTTCCCAGACGACCAAGATATTGTCTATATATCATTTCCATGATCTCAGGTTCACCTGGAAAGGGTTAGCAGCCGAGTAAATATGTGGGGCCTCATTTATGAAAGCCTTGCGCCACTGGTGCGTCACTTTTTCCCATGTTAAAAGTGACGCACCGGCGGCGGAAGGCCTTCATAAGTAAGGCCTGTGTGGTCTCAAAAACGTACATGTACAAATTTGCCATGTTGGGGGCACAAGTACTGCCCATAGAAGTTTCCATTACTTGCCAATATATCTGGCCTTCAAATGTAAAGAAATTCTCTTTTATTGCTAATTTAGAAGAATTCATGATGAACGTGGTAGGCATCTGATCCTGTCGAGGGTGTTGTTCTAACTGATAATTTATGGTGTGTAATGTGTTGTCTTGTGGAATATTTGTGTATAATGATTTCATGTCATACGTCACCAGCAGATGTATTTTGGGATCAAACATGACTGTGTCAAGAAAGGATAATACTTGCTTGGTGTCTTGTAGATACAAAGGCATCTCAGCTACAAGAAGTCGAAGGAAGTTGTCCACAAACTGAGAGAGAGGTTCAAGAATTGAACCTATCCCTGAGATGATAGGTCTACCCGGTGGTGGTCTCTGGGCTTTTTGGATCTTCGGGAGGATGTAAAACTCTGGTGTCCTTAGATGTTTTTCAACCGGCAGCTTAAGTGTTGTATGCCAACCTCTGACCAGTCACAATTTACAACGGGCTAAACAAGAATTGAACCTATCCCTGAGATGATAGGTCTACCCGGTGGTGGTCTCTGGGCTTTTTGGATCTTCGGGAGGATGTAAAACTCTGGTGTCCTTAGATGTTTTTCAACCGGCAGCTTAAGTGTTGTATGCCAACCTCTGACCAGTCACAATTTACAACGGGCTAAACAATGCATGGCGAGCTAATGTGCTTGCCCAAGATAATATGGGCTATTATGAAAGGAGTGGCAGTTCAAGGTTTAACAAAACTGGACGGATATATGATGATACAACGCATGTTATTACAACGCATGCTTTTACATCGCATTTTTTACAACGCAAAAACTTTTACAACGCATGTATTTACAACAAATGTTTTTACAACGCAGGTACCTTTACAACGCATACCATTACAACGTATGTATTGGTAAATATATATTAATTTTATAATCGTAAATTAATTGAAAAAAATATAATTTAATGTAATTTAAATTAAATTTAATTTTAATTTATTTTACCCTGTACCCCTGTACCCCAAAAACCCAAAACTGACCCTCAACCCCAAAAATACCCCTTTACCCAAAAACCCAAAACTGACCCTGAACCCCAAAAATACCCCTTTACCCAAAAACCCAAAACTGACCCTGAACCCCAAAAATACCCCTTTACCCAAAAACTAAAAACTGACCCTGAACCCCAAAAATACCCCTTTACCCAAAAACTAAAAACTGACCCTGAACCCCAAAAATACCCCTTTACCCAAAAACTAAAAACTAACCCTGAACCCTAAAAATACCCCTTTACCCAAAAACTAAAAACTGACCCTGAACCCCAAAAATACCCCTTTACCCAAAAACTAAAAACTGACCCTGAACCCCAAAAATACGCCTTTATCCAAAAACTAAAAACTGACCCTGAACCCCAAAAATACCCCTTTACCCAAAAACCCAAAACAGACCCTGAACCCTAAAAATACCCCTTTACACCAAACATATAACATTTAAAATATAATTATATACTTACCAATACTTACGTTGTAATGGTATGCGTTGTAAAGGTACCTGCGTTGTAAAAACATGCGTTGTAAATACATGCGTTGTAAAAGTTTTTGCGTTGTAAAAGTTCCGTTGTAATGGTATGTCGTTGTAAAAGTTGCGTTGTAAGTGATGTTTCCCAACTGGACCATTACTTCAACCAATAAAATATTGACATTTCTCGTAGGAACTTCCATTTCGGACATTTTGACATTCTAACATTTCTTGGGCACTGAAGGTCTGTAATTATGAGTGGCGTTGTGATGCAATACTTACATTAACATAGCTGTAAATTTGTCTCATTATTTCCAGTCAAAAACTCCGTCCAATATATTTAGTCTAAAAAAGGAGTTCATTTTGTATTGACATTTTTACGAGTTATTGCATCAGCTCGGCACCTTAATAGCAGTCAGCAACATCCACTACAGTGGTTAATCACTGTTACGTGCACAGTCTAAAAATTCTAAGCAAGAACAGCATGCAAGCGAATTTAACAGTGGAAAATGTCATGCATATTAGTTATGGATCAAGGGCATGAGAGCGTAAATATATTACCATCTATGCTCCTACTCTCAGTCCATACCTGCTTTGCAGAGGCCCACAGTCTTCATTTTCTTTGTATCTCAGCCTTGCACTCTAAATTAACTCTGAATGCAAGCAAACTACACTAGTTAATGCCAACATTCTGGTATTTTACTATCTGAAGTAATGTGTGTGGTTTAAAATTAGGTACTTATAAAGTTGGAGGTTTGTTATATGGGGTAGCCTTACAGTTTACAACTCTATGTTAAAAAAACTAAACAATAGAAGATATTCAAAATGCATAGCTCCAATTCAGTGGTTTAGGTCAAAATGACGCTGCCCACTGCAGATTGTAATGAGGGGCCCTGAATCCCCCATAGCTATGAGCTATACGTTAACCTTGGGATGAATTGATTTGGGGACTCTTTGAACAGTTGGGGGCAATTGTTCCTATTCATTAATCAAAAAATTGAGAGACTAATTTGAGCAATGAGGACGCTCCACCTCTTCTTCTTCAAGTTTTCTACCTGCCCAGAAAATCACAATCATCCCACACCAAAAGATATGCCCCAACTCCTGCTGATCCATCCACAGTGTGGGCTGCCTCACATGCCTACCCGCCATCCAAGCTTGTTTCCCAGTGATGCAAGCTCCCACCTATCACAAGAATGTGAAAGCCCATTCCTCACATTGCCCCGATCGCCCTTTCCCGTTCCTACTGGTGTGGAGTGAGAAGGGGAAGCACATTTTTCTGCATCCCAGCTGCATCAATACACGAGTACTGGAAAAGGAAATGATGCGTGTGTAGGCAGGAACTCCCACCTCTCCATCCTTCAGTTTCTGTTCAAAGATGTCTGTCAAGCTGGAAATGCTGCAAGCAGGCTTTAACCTCCCACAGGATAGTGGATGCCAGTGAGTGCAGCTCAAACAGTTGTATGTATGTATTTAATGCTTGTTAAGCACGGCTGTCACCCAAAAGGGTATCCTGGCGCTGAGACCATATCCAATCATCAGATGAAGTAGGCTACATTGCTCTAGGGAACAGGTGGGTTTTAAGATCCCTCTTAAACGAAGACAGATCATGGCTACTCATCAAAGCCAGGGGTAAAGTATTCCATAATGTGACGGCCGTAAAGCTGAAGGCGCGGCCGCCCATCCTCACTCAGTTGTAACTATATATTGTGCAGAGGCAGAAACATTGGGTAACAAGGTTTACAACTCATAGTCTGGAATTTCCCCACTAACTTTACATACATAATTCTACATTTAAAGACCTCTGTATGGATATAACACTATATAGGGTTCATTTACAACAAAATGACGCAATGCGGTGCCGCCCTGTGCGCCTCCAGAACATCACAAAAGTGATGCTCCGGCGTTGGAAATGTACCACAAGGGGCTTGAAAATAAGCCCCCCCATTAAAAATGTTTTATTGATGCATTACATAGAGAATATTTTTGTTGCAGCAACAGCATTTCAGTCATGAGGAGCTACACAAAAAGCATGGTATGGCCTGTGGAATATCATTGAAATAGTATTACAGAAACCAAAATGTGTTAGAGTGTTGGGTGGAAATATGAAATATTACTGTGGTGCATGTGCACACATGCACACACAAATGCACATACAAAACATCTGCAAAGTGACACAGACAAAGACACACACTGGCACACAAACACGATCAGCTTAAAACTACTAGTTTGCTTTGCAAATTGGCAACACCTTTATATCAATTTTTGACAGAGCATGCCAAGAAGCTGATTGCGCGGTTGGCACAAAGTGTGTGTGAGGTAAGGAGAATTGAAGTAGGGCAAGGTGGGCAGGTATTGAGGTGACTAATGTGGGAGTTGTCCTCGCTGGAGATGGTTATGCATGAAGGCTAGCTAAGGATAAGTTGTAGGATGCCCTGAAGCTGTCACACAGTGACTGGTACTGAGGGAGGGAGAGATGCATGTATGTTGGTGATGGGGGGAGAAACACTAAGGATAAGGGACTCATGGAGGCTGTAGTTTTAGCACTGGCAATGAAAGCACTGTTGTTGAATGGTATTGCTACTGCCATCGATATTTCTATAGCGCCAACCTAGCTAGGGAGCAATGGAGCACTGTAGGCTAGTAATTAGTGACTAATGTGGGTGAGAGGGTTGCATGGCTGTACTCAGCAGGAAGAAGATGAGTGGATATTGACAAGGCATTCTTGGCCCAGAAGGTATGAAAGGAGTGGTTCCTTGAGGAGTTATACATGGCTTTTGACTGTAGTAACTGGTTTCTATACTATATTTTTAATTTAATTAATTTATTTTATTTCATTTTATGTAAGGTTTTTGTAAACCATGCACAACCTTCTTCTGGTGCAATAAGAGTTGTTAAACCAGTCATCCTTAGGGTGGTCTTCCCCCAAAAGTTTTGCCTACTTATCTCCACTCTATGCTGTATCTATTTGTTTTTGAACATGTTACCATTGCTAAAGTGCATGTGCTTCTCCCCTAAACATGAAGGCATTGGTGTATACCTGATCAGCATATTTAGCCCCTTCTAAAGTGGCATACCATATACCCTGGACCTGTAATCTAAATGGTATGTTATGTTAATTAATTTTTAGAGCGCGTCTGTTACCCGATGGTGTCCTGGCGCTATCTGCTATCTCGAGGGAAAATAAGTTGCACAGTCAGGAAGAGGTTCTAAAACAGCCAGGTTTTAAGCATTTTTCTGAAAGGGAGCTACTAGTTAGCCTGCAACATTGGTTGTGCCACCCACACAAGTAGCCTTTCAAACCTGTCATTGCAAGGACATTGCGTGCAGTTTGCTGCCACTTCTACTTGGCCTTTAAAGTCACTTACCAAGCATTGAACTCCCCTATGATTACACATAAGTCACCCTTAAGGTAAGCTCTATGTAGCCCTACGGGCAGGGTGTTGTGTATATAAAAGGTAGGACATGTACTTTTATGTTTTACATGTCCTGGCAGTGACAAACAGCTTAATTTGTTTTTCACTACTGTGTGTCTCATAGGCTAGCATTGGGAATTCCTTAAAATGCTTTTAAGCCATAATTCCTGATTAAAAAGGAGTAGCTAAATCGTGTTTCATATCTTTGGAAGTGTAATGCTAAATCCACTTTAGAGGTAAAGTTGGATTTAATATTATTTTTTTAGAAATGGCACTTTCAGAAAGTGGACATTTCTCTGTTCCTACTGCTCTGTGTGCCTTCCAACCTGCCTCCAATACACAGCTGGGGTGGGTGACAACTACACTTGCGTTCCCCCTGGACAGCCACAAACATAGGAAGGGTGGGTGTGACAGAGAACACATCTGCATTTATCTACATTGTGATATCTCTTCCTGAGCAGGAAGAGGGAGGGGGATCTGGCACTTACACCTGAAAAGGCAGTGTTCTGTGTTCCACACAAAGGGTTGATTACCCCCCACAAAAATACTGGCAGACAGTGCTGGTATGAAAGGGGACCTGTTAAATTCAAGGTTCTGCTTTGAAGTCACACCCACTTCAAAGGCACATTTAGCTATAAGTACTGGGGCTCCAACCCTATCAAGTGTACTGCACTACTGGGCATGTGAAAAACAGGAATTAAGACTGCTGTGTTAAAAGGATTGACACTTTGCTCAACTGACTGTTCATAAGGAACTGATTCTCTGCTTTGTTGAGCTGCTCTTCTGCCTGCTGATCTCTGTTCCGTTGAGGACAAGGACTGGGCCCATCTCATTTGCTCCCAGAGTGACACCGAAGGCTTGCTGCCTTACCACCTGTTTCTGAAGTCTCAGGGCCATCAAAAACTTCATACAATACTGATGCTGCTGCTGGGCTCTGCCATCTGTGAGTCCTCCCTTGCATGAGGTTCAAATGCAGTCATGGTCCTCAGAAGTGGATTCTGCAGATGTTTTTGCTTCAAAATCAATGCAGTGATGACTTTTCACTGATTGGAACCAATGCATTGTCCTTCGATACTGACACAGGAGCTGATCGATGACATCGCCTTGACGGATTGCGTGGCTCGATGATGATGGACAGCATGTCTGAACAGTGACACAATGCCTGCATCGTAAAGGTGTTCAATACCAAAGCCTTTATCGACTGGATGGATCGGCGCTGACCGCGGGATTGGCGATGATGTAGCCACTACTTGACTCCTTGCATCGATTCTTCTTTGTGAACACTTGCTCTATCCAAGGTACTTTGTCAGCGGGACCTGTCTGAGTCCTGTAGCCAGCCTGCCCTCCATTGCGGTGTGCCTGAACTTTGGAGTTACCCTTGTCGAGCATGTCCTCATGTAACCCCATAGCGCTATCATCTTCTAAGCACTACTTTTGTTTATTCTTTAAAAATCCATAACTCTGGTTCTACTTCTTGGATTTTTGTCATTTTGGTTTTTCTTTACTCATACATTTATTCTCTAGTTTTCTAAACCAGTGTGGAGTATGTTCTGTGGTGTTTTCATTGTGGTACTGTGTGTGCATGTGTGTGTCACACATTGCCTCTTTAGATAACCCTGACTGCAAAGTCAAAGTCTAATATTTATTTCAGTTAATAGAAACCATAATATATTACACAGCATGACCAAGAAAGATGACAAATCCACTAGATTCGGGCAAGAACCTCTTCCTGGCATTAAAAGGTATACATTTAAACACATTTCTATTTAAAATACAGAAGCTAAAGACTATATAAAGATGCAGATACCAGGGCATTGGCTTCTTCATTAAAATGAGCTCTAGTTAGCGGCATTGTTGATTTGTTTAAAATACTGTCCCTTTCCTGCGTTTTTTGTGGGTAAAGTGCAGACATGTTCATGCAAAGGCAAAGTTGTTGATTCGTTAAAAGTGTCATAGTGCCCCTCCTTTTCCTACATTTTTCCATATTTTATTACAGATATGTTTGTGCAGTCTCGTAAAATGCATGCTGATTTTAAATTAACACTCCTCTGATTAGAGTGTAATCATGTTTGTTCAAAATCACCTAAAGTTGACTTTGCCCTCCACCTGTTGTAAACAATATTGTTAAATAAATGGCATTATACCATTCGAATACCAAGACACTTCTAAAGATGAAGCCATCAAGTTAAAGGTTCACAAACTACATGGTGATCATCAGACCGTTTGCCTGACTGCTTTGTGTCAAGCTACCAGAGGGTGAGCACAGGTTACCTTTAAGTGTGTATTCAGCTTACCCTGACATGGATTGTGGTCCCTACTTAGTCAGGGTGCATACCTCTGCAAACTACAGACCCAGTGTTAGAAATGGCATGCGCCTAAGCCAGGCAGTAACCACCACTCCAGTCAGAGCATGGGAGTTGCACAATGAAGTTAACCCCTGCTCACCCCCTTGGTAGCTTGGCAGAGCAGTCAGGCTTATCCTAGAGGTAAGGTGTTAAGCGTTTGCGCAACCCAGTCACTCAGCAGCGACACACTAGGCCCAACACATAAGAAACTCCACACAAGGTTATATAAAAAAAATTGCCTATGTGTTATCCATAAAAAACCTTCGAACATAATCACATATATACACTGTGCCACCAGGCACTTGTCAAGACTTTACAGGTATGATATACATATATAGTCCAATCAGACCATTGTCATAACATTACACACATCACAAGGCCAATCGGGCCACTGTCACAAGCAAGGGGGCAAGAGTGTAACTCACCCTGTTTCTGTAATGAATAATGCCCTTGATGCTTTGAATATCCCTGGAGCCCAGTGCACCACGTAAGGGGTGGAGGCACAACACACACCCCGTTTCTGAGTGAAATTAGCAGCACATGCTGGGGTTTGGGCAAGGACCCGCTACTTCAGCCCTACAGAGCTGCAGCTTGTCCGGAGCCCTCCTGGGCCTCGTGGAGGGCTGTAAGGATGGTGCACGTGGGAAGCCTCACCTTGGGTATCCTGGTGACATACTGCAGGGCTCATGGTGCAGTCCCACTGTGCCCGGTGCAGCAGCCCTTGTGTTTGCCTTCTCTAGATGCTGGTTGCACTCTTAGCACTCCAGTCAGGCCCTCCATCCTGGGCCACAAAGGCATGGATCAGAAAGTCTCTCTTTGGCCGGGGCCTTCCTCCGCACAGCTTCTCACGGCAGTAGCCCTGCCCACACCTGGGGGGCAGGACACAGCTCCAAGATTGTAGCAAAAAGAAACCACTCCCCAATCTGGATTACAGGACTCTTCTCCAGGAATACACCAGGCTAAACTGGGCATAGGCAGGCCAGCACGCAGGGCCTCCAAGCAGGTAGTAGCTGAGTCCCACAACGGTTCCTCCTGTCAGGGTGTTCCTCAGATCCAAATCCCTAAGTTCTCAAAACATGGGGTCACAGCCCCAGTACTTATACCTGTAGGTGTCTTTGTCCTCCCCTGGCCCAGGGCTCAGAGCCCAGTCCAAACTAGTTGTTGGGGTCACAAAAAAATATATTTCTCTGCACAACACTCCCATTTGTAAGTGTAAGCCCAGGCCTCATATACACCACAGGGGGGCGGAACCCTCATTGTGGAAGGTAGGCACAGCCCTATTAAGGCGCTACTCTTCCCACCACTCCAAAAGCAGACCACGCCTATTCAGCTTAGAACTGATGCATCCAGACTCTCTGGAGCTACTGCACCTCCTCAGCCCCTGTCACTCCTAGGCCAGACAGTCAATACACAACAGGAAGGCACAAATACACATAGCACACAGAAATGTCTACTTCTAAAAGTGGCATTAAAAAAATAAGGATAATAAATCAATGAAACCAACACGCAGCATTTATCACCACTATTCCAAACATACCAAACTTCATCACGCTACCCCTCTCATGTCAGGAATCTCCAATGCATCCCTATGAGAGAGCAGCCTCAAAGCAGTGAGACACCAAATAGGCTGTTTGTCACAACCAGGACATGCCACACAGTTAAGGCACATGTCCTATCTTCTACCTAGTCCGCACCCTGACAATAGGGATAGCTAGGGCCTAACTTAGGGGAGACTTGTATGTAGTAAAAGGGGAGTCACAAACATGGTAACCACTTTATGTGCCATGTCACAGAAGCAGTGAACTGCGCACACAGGCCCTGCAGTGGCAGGAACCTGAGACAGTTTTGAAAGACTACTTTGGTGGGTGGTGCAAACAGCGCTGCAAGCCCATCAGTAGTATTTAATTTACAGACCCTGGGTATATGAGATACCACCGTGGAAGGGACTGATTGGTAAATACAATGTGCCAAACAGGTGGTGACCAATCTTACCAAGTTTGCAATAGAGAGCACATGCATTTTAGTACTGAGCAACAGTGATAAAGTGCCCGTAGTCCTAAAACCACCAACAAGAGTTCATAAAAAATACAGGAGGAAGGCAAATAGTTCTGAGATGAACCTGCACAAAGGGCCAAGTGCAACACCCAGGTTCTAACATTCCTAAAGCCAACTAAAAGAAGGTCGAAAATAGTGGAGTGTGGTAGGTAAAATGTTTGGGGTGACCTTTCAGAGAGGGCCATTTTCCAACACAAGTGCTTTTCCTTATGGGTACATTTGGATGGGGGACCAGTAGATCAAATGAAAGGGAAGGATAGAGGTAAAAGATGGCCCACTCTGTGAAAAATCACATTATGCTTGCAAATTATGAATGCTACTCAGAGACTCAGAGCTTGATACTTGAGACCTCAAGACATAACAGTCATCCATATTCTCTTGCAGTGCCACCTCTAGTCAAAAATATGTACATTTAGTGCACGCACTGTGTGCAATAAAGACACAAAGACACAAAGAGACAAACTCAAAGACCTTCATCTGGAGAGCAAAGCCAATGGACTACGGACTTCAAGGTTACAATTACTTTATGATTTGTGCTCCAGAAGAGGGTAGGGCTGGAGTTAAGCTGGATCATGAATTGGATCTTGGGATTCAATTCACAAAAGTGTTTATGAGTACGAGAAGTAGTGCTACTCTTTTAATACTCTGACACATGTATATCAATCAGACCAAAATGTCGACCACCGTATTAGTAAAAGTACATAGAAGTCACTGTCTATTTTAATTGTACTAATTGTAGTTGAATATTTCAGCTATATTCTATTTGAGATGTTGTGGAATCAAATCACAAAGGCATGTATGAGTGCATACAATAGTATCTCACAGGTGGGCTTCTCTAGTCAATAGCCCACACTCTGGAGGCTAATTTGAAATCTAATCAATTATGGAGTGTTCAAACTAGTGTCACAAAAGTGGCAGTTGTTTATTTGCAAACTATACGCAGAGCCTGACTGACCGTCCTGCCACTCTGATATTTTCTTGGCTCATCAAGTAGTATAGGAGCTATTTGATGGGATGCCATGAACCGACCCTGAAATTCCCCAAACCTCCTACTAGTTGCAGTAGCATGACAAGGAGGTCATGGGCCCTGATGCAAGCAAGGAAAATGCTACGTTTTACTGTTGTTGGAGTTTGGAAAATAATGCAATTATCAGAGTTCAATGAGCACCTCAGGTATCTGGGCCCTAGTGCTCCACGCACCACTGCACCTGCTGCACCAATGGTAGCAACATCCCTGATTACTCTTGGTCTTCTATAGTATGGAGATGACTTGACCATTAGTTGGCAGGGCTGATTTTGATAAACAGTCCTGCTACGGTTAACAGGATTGCTTGAAAGTAAGTAGGAATGATTTTACTTTAAATAGTATTGCTTTATTGCGATCGCTGCTTATGAACATTCATATACACAGCTGGTTTTGTGTATTGCAGAGTGAGTCGATTTGATTTATTTAGTGTGTTTTGAATCAAATTGCTGTACTGCAAATTATCCAAAAATGTCCTTGCAAATGTGTTAGTCACAACTATAATCATAAACCTAACTTGAAGCAAAACTCTAATTGTGACCCTATATGACCTTTTAACACACAATTTCCTATTGATTCCTCACTACCACTCTTCATGTGTCTCTTGTGTACATGTGTTGGGCTGGCCCTTTATGCAGGGTCTCCTTGGTCCCTACTTCTGTTTGCTGAACCCGTTTTTATTGACATTAATACTGTGCACTTTTTCCTTTAAAACCAGCGGTAAAGTGCTTTTGCTCTATCATTACAACATGGTTGAATTGGACTACACCTAATTGGCACACTTCATTTACTTGTAAGCTCCAAGTGGTACTATCTGTACCAGGATCTGTGAATTAAATGTGCATAGTGGGCCGGCAGCACCCTTTTAAACATGTTTCAAGCTCTCCACTGCTGCTGTATTGCAGTTTTCTATTGTCATGTTGCCCATTCGAAACCTTCATTTTTATTACTTAGAAGCCATCCCTAAGGGAGGGCCCGAAAGATCAAAAGCAGGATGCATTGTATTAAAAAAAAATAGGACATGGGTGCTAAAGGTTTGCATGTCTCAATAGTGAAAAACTACTAATGGTTTTTTTCACTGTTGTATGGCCAATCTCACCCATGGACTAATACTGGTTACCCTATTACATTTAATAGATGATAACTTTAGTTTGGAAGCAGGTAGAAATATACTGTTTATGCTCAAATGTATTGTAATTTAAAATCCACTTTAAAGTTTAAGTCGGATTTTAAGTCACAATTCTGAAAAATTCCACTTTTAGAAAGTTGGCATTTTGTTGCCCAAACCATTTTGCCTTCTGCCAGTGTCCTGGGTCACATTATTGTGAATGGCCCTGCTTTTGGGGTTTCTGTATTGCTTCCAAACATTAACACAAAGGGGTCTTAAATGTGGACAGGATGACTGAGAGGGCTGTACCCAGCCCTACTTACATTTCAAAGGGCTGTGCTGCTTCCTGAACACACAAGGGAATCGGACAGGAAGCCTACCATGCATTGTGACAATCTATATACAGTTTGGAGCCTTGACAGGGGAAGTAGAAGAACCAGATGTAGGGGTAGTAGAGTGGATCCCCCCACACAGAGGCTGGCAGTAGGTATAAATACTCCTGGACCAATGGAAGTTACAGTGGAAGGACTGTCCTGATGCTTTAGGACTGCATTTATGTCTGAGAACAAAGACTTGACTGCTTACCTTTACCCCAGGCTAACCCAGAGTGACTCCATGTGTCAGTTGCCTGATCGCCCGTGTGAACTACAGGGACATAACAAGCTTCAGAGTATTACCTGTAAAGTCCCTGCTGAGTTGCTGTTATTGCACCGGTCTGAACCTGCAACTGGAAACGCCTTCACATTGCTGCTGCTGGGGTGAATTCTGATCCCCGAGGTGCTGCCCAGGTCCTGGACCCTTGGCTGGAATTTGAGTGCATACCCAGCTGCCTAATAGCAGGTTCCATCAAACGCAAAGCAGTGTGAACCAACCCACCTCAGGGCCATGCATCGCAGTACCTCGCAGCTCTTGTTCGATGGCTTCATCAGAACTTACGCAGCATGATGCAGTTTGATGCAGGACCTCGCATCGCAGACTTCACAGCACCTGACCGGAAAATAACCAACGCCCATCAATCCACGAGGAGGAGCGGCGGAGAACGGAGACCTTATCACAGGTACCGTCGCGCACTAACGCGAATATAACCACCTTTATAGCCGGTCATCTTCTCGAGCACTCTGACCCCCCTCCGCCTTGGAGTTCCCTTAAGGGGTCCGGAATCAATATACTTCTTGATTCTCCAAATTGATACTTTCCAGCCTACCCGGGGGACTCGAATCACCATTCCACTTGGAATTGAGTGTGAAGCTTTTTTCAGGAATACATTGTGGTCTATTGTGATCATTCTGTTACACCAGCTTCCTAGGAAGAACCTCATCTAGGATTATCGCACAGACCGGACTACTTAGTACATGCCCTGATGAAATTCCCTAGGCACGAATGGGAATGAAACGCGTTGGCTGTGCCGTTGTATGTGAAAATAAAGAATATATTTAGAATAAGAACAGAAGATCTACGCATTTTATGGACTCTTTTGCATCACTGACTTCATTGAGTGCGCCTCTCTACTCTTTTATACAATAGACGTTAGTAACCCCTGTTCTCATCAGGGCTACAAAGCGGGCACCTAAGCACATTTGTTTACCAACAGCAAACACAATTGCAAAGCTTTCTCCAGTGCCATTGTTTCGGCAATGGGATAGTGTGCCAGGACCCTATTTAAACGAATCAAAGAAAAACAACCAATCTAATTGGTGCCCTTACATCCTCTGTAAGATACCAAGGGGCATATTATCAAGGGGGTTTATCTCCACATTTTTGTCTTTAAAAGCCAAGAAAGCGGAGATAAAATTATCTCCCTATTACCTAGCTGTCGCTAACACCAGTTAGCGACAGCTAGTAGGAGATAGCGACCATCTTGGGCCCCACTTTGCATGTCACTGATATTTATCACTAATGACATGCAAAGTGGGCGTGCCAAGATGTTAGCGACTGGAAACAGTCGCTAACATCGCTATCTCCTATTACCAACTTTTGGAGATATTCACGCTAAGCGCGAATATCTCCAAACGCTAACACCTGCCCTGAGCAGTTCTTAGCCATGTTATCCAATGGGAGGTGGATAACATGGCTAAGAGCATTAGCTCGGTAATGCATGAATATCGCTGACTTTTCAGCGATATTCATGCATTGCGGCCGATTTTTATCGCATTTGCGATAAACCTTGGTAATACCAAGGTTTATCTGCGATAAATTTTTGTCTCTAACCAAGCAATAGCGATAATTATCGCTATTGCTTGGTAATATGCCCCCCAGTTCCTTGTTGGTTGGGTAGAGCATATTTAAAATTCGCAATACGGGTGCGATGAGCTTCCAAATATTTCTCTGAAGTGGGGTGCAGGTAACAAAGAATTGACCTTTTAGCAGGTCTGCTTTTATGCTACATTTATGGCTGGAGTGATAATGTAAGCCCTGTTTGAAGACTGGAGTCCTCTTTGACCCTTTTCCCTTTCTGATATAGCATATATCTCTCACTATTTATAGTCCATTTCGTTTTGCTTTTTGTTTTTCCTTGGTTCGTTTTTCCTTTTTATTTTTGGCAATGAACAATTTGTTATGGAATAGATTTCAAATGTGTCATTTTTGAGTTTACAGCACGTGCTTGGCCATTGCAGTTTAATTGGTTTCAAAACCCATGAGTTACAGGAGTTACATCATTCTAGATTAATTAATTTGCATGGTTGGCAGTCATTATATCATTGCCTTCGATTACATATTTTTTTCAAGCAGGGGCTTAGAACATTAGTTCATGGATCTCATTCACTTTTTGGTCTAATAATCTCCTTGTTCCCTGGGCTGCAAATACATTCAATAATAAATGCAGGCTCTACAGTGTAATGAATCTCCTTTGTTTAGTCGGCAATAGGTTACCTAGAATGTAGGTCTCAGTCGGACTTCTTTTTTAATTCTTATTATTTTTTAAATCTTTTATCATGAAAATGTAGTATCAAGCAAAAAAGCAAGAGCTTTAATTAACCGCTTTTATAAGTAGCGTTCTCATAAAAAATAAACAAAACGGAACCACTGAGCGCTCCTTTTTTTAACTACACCTTGAAATGAGCAGCTGCATATCCCTCAATCCTGGAATACCTTTGTCTTGCTAAACAGTAGAAACGTCATCCTTATTAACTCAACTCCCACCTCCATAAATAAATAGATACAACTTTAAACAGCTAGATATGAGTATTGGGTTTGACGCATGTGGTCTCCCTAGGCAGCCTTCATCCTGAACAACCAGACTGGAATCCGGTTATTGATTGCAGTGACTTCACAACTGCGGTTAACCACTTTTGTTCCACCATCTTCCCAGGTCTCCAGACACCTGAGATGGAATGACGGTTGGTGGTTCCAAGAGCCTCTGACCGCTCTTACTAGGTCTGCTCAGACCTGAAGGTGGCAACAGTACGCAGGTGCATTGTACCAGTGCCAACCATCTTCTCCCTTGACAGCCCCAGACTCCACAGACCCATGTTGGGAAGAGAAATCAACCTGCTCTGACAAGGGACTCCAACAGTACCGCTGGCCGTACGGTACCAGCTCCCCCCTCTCAGTGTGCGAGCGGAGAGATTGGCTTTGGGCCGAGAGGAGGTAGGATGCTCTAGAGGCTGGTGGGAGTGGCTGGAAGAAGGTCGGGCAATTAATTTCCATTGGTGGAGGAATTAGCAGAGGTGATGGTTGCCCTTAGGCCAGGCATTTTTTCCCATTTGGCTGTGGGTCCTGGGTTTATGCACAGGGTAGTGTGCATGGATGGAAGAAGGCTTGGTATTTTCCTTTAATAAATGGAGATCGACAGGAGAGGACTTTTTCCGAGTTTGGCAGGAGGCCAGGTATTTACTGTAAATTTTGGGGGAGGTTGGAGAGTATATGTCAAGGTTAGTGGTGGTGGGTGGCAGAAGGGAAAGTTATTTTTTTCTTTACAAGGTATAGAAGGCTCTCTCATTACCCCTCTGCCCCCTCACACACATTGTAAGTGGGAGTTGATCATTTGAGGGGGGGTCATACACATCATATAATTATAGATATGAAAAATATGACCGACTAATGAAGCCAGATTTGACTCTTTGAGGGACTTCACAGCTCATTATGGTTGCTAAGGAGATGGTATTACCAATTTTTGTCAGATGGCTACAACTGATGAGGCCAGAAGAGAACCAGCTCAGAATACTTTGAAGAGCCTGAGATGATTCATGGTGTCATGTGCTGCAAAGACATCCAGCAATACCAGAGGCATTAGTAGCCTTCTGTGTGCTGTGGTAAATGTGGTCAAGATCCTTCAGGGTACATTCTGGGCTAAATGCTAACCTGAAACCAGAATGGTAAGGCGTGAGGAATTGGTTTCCACTTGAGTTTTGAGAGACATCCTAGACAACTCGAGCTTTGTTCTCTTGATCTATTTGATGTCACTCCGAACCCCTTGGTTAAAACATCCTTTTTATTCACCATCACCCTTCTATAATTCTATATGTTTTTATATGTCTTCCATTGGAATCCTTTAGTGCAATTAACAAGAAGGAATCTGGTTATTACCTGGAGTGATGCCATATCAGTTGTTAACCAAAGTGGTTAACCACTACTTTGAGGTCACCTAAGGGAAGCACTTCCTTTTCCTTTATTCCACCAAGTAACCTAGTTGGAACACAGTGGACGAATGGTGGCTAGTGGTCTCACCTGGATTCTTGTCACTTTGAGTTGCTTGCTTCTCATTTGATAACTTTCCTTGTACTCCCTTGGTTTCTACGCTCCCAGAGGATAGCTTCTTTGCCATATTTTTGATTGGTGGACTTGTATGCTCCCATTGATCACTTTCTGGGAATCACTTTTTTGTTTTATCACTGTATGGGAGAGCATGTTTCCACCCCTCTCAGTCTGGCTTTTGAAAAAAGGTGTTTACATTTCATCTGCCTTCTCTGTTTTCTCTGGCATTGCTCCACTGCTCCTTACCTTGGTGTCCTTTTTTTGCACAATTTGCTGCTGGATGATCTGTGCTTAAAATCATATTTTCTTCTCATTTTATTCATTTTCTTTTATTTTACTGCACCAAGATCTAAATCTGTCATATTTGAATGGTAAATAAAAAATAGGCTGGCTGAATCTTGCTGTGTGCAAATGCAAACATGATGACCGCAGCTTTGTAATCATTCAAGCGTATGCATACAAGCAGGATGTGATGATGTTTGTGGTTGTACAAATCATCCTTCTTTTTTCTTTCTTTTCTTCCCATTCTCTTATGCATTGACAGAGACACATTTATTTCTTTTCACCAGTGTAGAACAGCATCGGCAAAAAGCATTGGTGAGGCAAATAGGTGTGCTATTGCAAAGACAAAACGCGAGAGCCATTGGCTTTGCCAATTTCTGATTCAATGTATATAACCTAAAATAGTATAGTATTCCATAAACCGACTTCAATAAACATGTTTCCAATTTGAAATGAAAAACCTTGCGAAATACACTAAATTAAACATTGCAACATAAAGCACACACCTAGAATAATGATACTCCAAAAAAAGTCAGTTTACAGATGACTTTGTACTTGCCCAAGTGATTATCGTGTCATAAGAATCTCACCATGGACTTGTAAGACCAGGAGACAAGGTTACACTTTACTCTATTTTTTTCTTGAGTAAGTTATCCCAATGGTATGTTATTCTTGCCTTTTTTCAGTTATATTTATCCTAAGCCTATTTGTGACTAGTTGATTATGGGCATACTTTTCACTCATAGATCTATTGAAAAGTAAAGTGCCTGAATAAAACAATTCTTATGTGGGTCCTGCACAAAGATTTTCATAATCTTCAATACTGATATTTCTTTTTTAAGGTGCTAAATGATACTTAAATAACATGCTTGATTCTTCACTTAGTTGTTCACAAATAGTATTAGTTAAGCATATCTCACATTGGAGAACAGAAACGTTTTATATACCATTGAATCTATATGTAAGGAAGTCTCCAGCACTCAACATTAAAACCTGTTCATGACAGGATCTGATACAATGATAGCTTTAATTCAATAAAGTCCAACATTTATTTTAACCTTAATTTCAGTCAGAGGCCCATTTGCAACAGGCTATGCAAACATCTTTCTGTAGGTTGCTTGTAAGAAAATTGTGGTTGTTAATATTGTCCTTCAAGAATATTAGATCGAAAATATCAACAACCAAAATATTGTCCCAAAAATACATATGGGTAGGTAAGATTTTACTCTTCTTAACTCCATAGCCATGTGCTTTGTAGAAATATATACTTTAAAAGGTACCTAAATGTTGAGTTAAGGATAATCGATTCATACATATATAATTACCTTGACAATGTTTGATTTGTCAACATTTAGGCGACAATAGTTTTGCAATACAACATTAAATCTATGATAAAAACAAGTGTGGTCCTGGCATTTATATTGGTATTGCTGAAACATAAAATAATAGCCCTTTAAACAAGAATAGGTACTCCTTTTATGGAAAGGTTTTTTATTCTTTGGTGTGTGGCATTATGTGGCAGCTGAAGATCCAACAGAGAATGACAAACATTTTTTGGCTGTCTAGCTCTGGTACAACGTTTACTCCCAAATATTGAAAGACAGTGACTCCTGCTAATGAGCATTTCTTGGTTTGGATATATCCCAAAAGTGATGCATTTTTCTAGGATCATTAATTTGATTTTACTGTTGATGAAAACAAAATATGTGATATTGCCAATAATTACAACATCTAATGCACCAATAGCTTTGACAGGGAAATAAAAGGAGCACAATGGATTCTTTTACCCCATCTACAATATATGGAGAATCAACATTTTAATTGTTGCGTGCTTATCTAGGTTCCTGATCGATACTGTAACCTTATGCCCCTATTCGGCTATAAATCCATTTATTCCCTATATTGGCATAACCGTTCAAGTGCGATTTTCTGAAAAGTCATCTCTGGCCTCACACGAACAGAGCCACATTCCAGCATGACTCTCTGCTACTTCCTTTGCGACCAATTAGTGCAATGACAGAGCAGCAGTCACTATCTGATATTCCTAGATAACACTCCGAGTTCTTCAACAAGATAAAAACTTAGCAAACCTGGAAATCCCCGCTTGCTATGTTTTGATTAGTAATGGAACTCTAATGAGCAACTGATAACTGTCACTTCCTAGTGACATCTTTAATTGACGTCTTATGTCCAGCAAACTTGCGTCAAACCCGGCACCTGTCAGGTATAAATATTACCAACGTTGCCTTAAGCAATGGAGCGAACCTGTTGCTGATGCCAGCTGCCTGCATGACCCCGTGTTGGTAACAACTAGCACTCTGTCGCTGCAGCCTGCTATCCTGTGGTGGTGAAGCTACTGATTACCATTATCGCCGCTACAGCGCGAACTGTGGTTCAGTACGCTTGAGGAGCCGTGCAGCCGTCCTCTGCGAAGACATCCAGCCCAGCTGCCCGCGGACGCTGTCCCCCCTCCTTCCTCGACGCGCTGAGAGAAGCCGCTGCATTTCTCGTGCAGAGAAATCCAGTCCCGGCGCTTCCGGTTTACCCTCGCGGGTGACTGGGATATCGAGAGAGACCCCTGAAGGAGATACCAATCCTCCATCATTCTATTCAGAGGTATGGTGTTGACTAAACCCTTAGATGAGAATTCTTGAAACAAACCTTGGCAAAACCAACTTAACTTAAGCTACTTACTTACTCCCCTTCTCACGTGTTAGGCTTAGGTCAGGCACACTGGGGTAGGCTTAGTTAGAAGCACCAGTTGAGTATGTTAGCCTAATGTATATATGACTGTATATATGTTTTATTACTTTTAAACCATTGTATGGCTAAGAAACCATATCAATGCTTTTACAGTTCTATTTCGCAATACTTATCTTACTGTACGTACTTTTTATAATAACAATTATTGCAATTGTGGCAATACATTTCTCTTGTACGAGAAGAAAGACTGTTCAATAAATGTTAACCCTTTATTGATAAACGCCCGTCTCTCTATTCTCTACATACTGTGAAAGTAAACTGCACTAGACTGACTGAGTGAAATCTATGTCTATTGTTTCACACGACCCTAGAGATCGACTCTTGATCTGAGGAGCAAAGTTGTCATGTTGCACGGTTGTTGGAAAGCTGAATCCCTTCTTGTCTGTGCCAAGGAAGCTGATCACTTCCTATGCAGAGAAGAAAGTTTCCAGTGACCTCTGAGCTAGTTGGTAACACAACCCAATTAAGTTTAGCATAGTCAGTGGAGGCCTGGAATATAAGCAGTTCCACGTCGATACTACTGTTTATGTTATTCCAATGCGCAGGGCCTAGTGGGAAACTAGGAACTACACTACATGGCGCCCTAACGTTTGGTAAGGCGATAAACTAACGCAAGACTTGTAGAGTAACTCAGTCGTGCATATTTCACACCCCTTTCTCCCGTAAATACTCCAATAGACGTCTGGAGTGGGTGAAAGGTTAAAATCCGCCCGACCTTAGTAGGAAGAGATTCCTATGTAAAGCTCTGGTTTATTCAACGTTGAAGGATACAGTGTTCCAAAATATTGTGCATCTAATCTTTGTCTCCTTGGAGACCTACTCTGCAAACCTCGCATTTTTACAATGCCAGAAAACGGAGCCCCTGGGGCCGCAGTAGATGCGACTCAGCAAGGTCCCGAATACACAGACCCGGGTGCTATTATCATCCCGGTCCAGTTAAGAAGATCTATAACTTTAAAACTTATAGAACACGGACTGACACCTCAAGGTGGTACAGTAATTTTCGTGATAGAGGCTCACGAGTATCGGCAGACAGAGGTATTCTATTCATGGATAAACTTTCCAGCGGTAAACGCTATAACACAAGAGTTTCACTATTACAAAATAGAGGAACCTCCGGATGAGTACGCCCCTTTCGAGGAGGTTGAAATTCCACTTACATTTCAAGAGCACCTGCTCTGGTTTAATGGCGCCCTAAAACACAATGATCACATAACTAGGCTCGGTCCACTAGGTAGACCAGGAGCCACGTGGCCGGTTCTAGCCAGCTACACACCACATCCTGACATTATAAGAATGTCTAGAGAAGAGCTGTTAGCACAGCTAAACACATTAATAAAAATACATAGGCAATTAGTCCAATATGTAATACGGACTGCAACAGTCCAGCCAGCTGTTAATACACCACAGCTGACCCCTCATCAGGGGAACACAAATAAAATTACACCACAGAACATACAGTCATGTCTTGGTAAAACACCCGTAAAACGGGAACAAATTCCTTTCTGGTTAGCCCAGAAAATCACTCAAATAGAGGCAGTATTTCCTGATACTACACCTAGAGGTAATTATGCCTGCCTTCTCGAATCACATACCGATTCATAAAAAATACACATATGCAAGGAAATGGGCAGTAGCCCAGGCACCTGCATTATATAAAAATCATGTAGGATGGGATGAGGATTCACCGCCTCACAAAATCCAATTAAAAAGTGAACCAACTGCCCAACGGCAGTATCCCATAAAGCAAGAAGCTAAAAAACAGGTCAAGGAGATCTTAGATCAACTTGAGTACCAGGGGGTGATTGAAACATGCACCTCTCAAATGAACAATCCTTTGTTTCCTGTCTCCAAGCCAGACAATTCATATCGTCTAGTTTTGGACTACAGACATCTTAATACATGTTGCAAAACTTTTGCAGTACAAAACTCGCATAGTGCAGCCCTAATGAATAACATAGTTAGGAAAAAGTATAAAACGACATTAGACATTTCTAATGGTTTCTTTTGTCAAAACATTGCACCAGAAAGCAGATATCTGACCGCTTTCTCTGCATTTGGGTCGCAGAAAAAATTCTGTCTACTCCCACAGGGGTTCAAGAACAGCCCAGGACTATTCTCAGCTAGGGTAACAGAGTTACTACAAATCTATGATGATGAAGCATTGTCTTACGTAGATGATATTTATCTCACAGACGACGACTTGGATACTCACTTGAAAAGGGTAAACACCATTATACTTGGGTTCGCAGCAGAGGGTTACAAATTCAACTTTAAAAAGTCCCGAATTGCCCATCTGACAGTACTATTTTTAGGGTACGAATTATCAAGTGAAGGGAAAAGCCTAGCGGACAACTTCTTAGAGAAGTGCGCTGTACTCCAAGCTCCAAAAACGCTGAAGAATTTACAATCAATACTAGGTTTTCTGAATTTCGGAAGAACTTACATTCTAAATTACGCAGAGAGGGTTAAACCTCTCTACGAACTAATAAAACCTGATTTAAAACAAATCAATTGGACTCAAAAACACACAGAAATTTTGAGATCACTGCAAACAGACATGTTAGCGAAAACAAAATTAGATACACGTGACAACACACGTGATCTTGTAATCCGAGTCATCCCAGGAAGATGCGGATTCACATACCTGACCTCTAATGAGGGAGAAAAGGTACCAATTTCAATTAAATCTCACTTGTACACACAAGCAGAAAAAACATTCAGTCGCACAGAAAGAACTGTGAACGCAGTGCAAATCGCATTAGCAAATGAAAGAGGACTAGCACACGGCAAACGGATTAATATCCTTACAGCGGAATCCGCCTTCGAGGCGCTATTCAGCCCAGTAAACCTGCCTACAGTGTCACTGGATCCGAAATGGATACAGTGCATAGATTCTCTAGGAGCGGAAGACGTGAAATACTATTTCGCCCCGCAATACAAAGAACTGAATGATTTAGAATATGAAGAAGAATATCCTCTGCCAATCGAAATCCTGCCTCTCCCACAATACGCCTGTATAATCTATACAGATAGCTTTGTACAGCATTTTAATGTAGAGAGTAAATCCTACAATGCAGCATGTGCGATCATTAAAGGTCGTTGGCTGTGCGGTAAATTCAGACCGAAAGTAACAAAAACTGAATCAGTAAAGTACTGTTCGGTTCAAAGAACTGAAATCAGATCTTTAAAGATGGCACTCGAAAATGCAGAACGCGAATTCCCCACACTTATAGTGTGCGATTCTCATTTTTGCGTCAACTCTTACAACAATAAGCTGCAGAATTGGATCGAAAACGACTACAAAGATGACACAGGTGCCACAATAAAGCATAAATTGCTCTGGAACGAGGTAGCTCTTTTACAAAAAGAACTACAAAAGACTCACGTGATTCACGCACAGAGTCTTCAGCGTGATGGCGTTCACGTTGCAGGGAATTCATTGGCTAATACAGCCACCGCGGAAGCAACTAAACCGGCTTCCGTAGCCACAAAAAAGCGTACAGATAAGTACATAGACGGGGAAACCATGCTGGCAGTAAAAACGACCGTAAAAGGCGACTGTGCAGCACTACCCGTAAACTATCCACTCAATTATGCATACATAATCGATGCAAACTCCGTTCCTTTTGCTCGAATCCCTGGGTTGGGGGACAGAGTAATTCCAAACAGGAGCAGGAGGGGCTTCCTCTTACTGGAAGCACACATGGGGTTGGGTCTGAAACACCAAACAATCAAAGCCTCTCTGAAAGAATTGCAATCAGAGTACTGGTGGCCAGGAATGAGTATAGATATTCAATGTTTTGCTCAAAGTTGTGAAAACTGCAACAGAGATCGCAGTAATGAACAGGCCAGTGTAGTTTCAGGATCCCTTCTAGACAGCATAAGGCGGTCTATCTGCGCAATCAAAGAAGAGAAGCGCGTCCCAGTGTACACAGTTTAGACGAAAAGCATTTAAAAAATGAGGCCCCCAGCGCTCGGCTGACGCTAGAACGGTTATAAAAGATTCGCGAGTCCATATCGGCACATACGCAATTACCACGTTCCATTCTGACCAGGGTCCTGCTTTCAGCTCTCGAGCCTATAAGGGGGCCATGGCTAGCATGGGAATTGGGTTGCGGTATTCTTGTCCGTCGCACAAGTGTGGTAGAAAGAAAAAGCCGGGATATAAAGCAATCTATAACAGCGAAGGTATTAGGTTCAGGCGCTGGGTGGGTCAAACATTTAATAAGTGTCCAGACTAGTCTTAACAACATGCCAAGAAATTCTCTAAAAGGTTTCAGCCCATACGAACTATTGTTCGGAATTAGAATGAACGTTCAGGACCTCGATAGTCAGATGTCAGTGGTACAAGAAGAAACAAAACAGTTTGAAGTAAAAGACCGTTTGGCTGTTTTACAGGAACTGAATGAAACAAGAAAATCATTAAGCAACATAAAGTTAAAGCAACAGCCAAGTACCACTGACGAGGCACCACCCGCAACAGCCCCAGCAAGGCCTGTCTGGATTCCAAAGGTTGGGGATCTAGTCAGAGAAAAGATCGCGGTGAAGAAGGAATTTGGGCCTTCTTACAGAAAAGCAGTACCTGTCTTAGCAGTCACCGGAACAAGATCAGTTGTGCTACCGCCCCTTGCTGGTAAAAAGGAGAACAGAGTCGTGTCTATCGATCTGGTAAAACCACAAGCATGTGGCCTATAATCAACAGTAGGCCCAGTGGACTCCCAAGAAACAACAGAATACCCAAACTTGCAACAATCCAAGAGGTTCAAACTGAAAGACTAATCACATTCGATCAGCCTGCAGTGCACAATGAAGGACTATGCAATACAGCCATGGAACTCGTGCCTCTTGAAACACAGATTGAAACAGTTCGTCAAGAAACAACACCAGTCTACACTAATGTGGCATCAGAAAGTGCTACCGAGAGACAGATTGAAAGAACAATCCCATCAATTGACAGAACTGCCTCTGGTTATTTCATCAACTTCGACAACTTCTCTGAAGATTTAAATGATCCCGAAGTGATGCCAGAAACAAAAAAGTCTTTTAAAGAAAAAGCAACAGAATTCTTTCATCAACTGAAGGAAATCTACTTAATTTCCCCTTGGCTAGAGTTCTGGTTCGGTCTAGGTGTATTTTTCCTCTTGCTTTGGCTCATCATGGTACTGTGTTTGGGAAAATTCATTGAAGGAAAATATATTACAATGGACACAGCAAGTCAGAACATCAACCTAGTCCTGAAACCACACAGATCATCCCACGTGAAGAAAAGAGAACTGTCAACAGTAAATGTCACAGCAATTCCAATACCTGGTGGGGTAGTATGGGAGAAAACAGACTATGAGATCTATGGTCCGGTCGAAATCCTGAAGTATCCTCATCAACTAAAGGTTTCCTTAAGTGACTTTGTGACACCTAGTACATTCTCTGATGATTGGGACTTTAACAGTATTAATGACATGATGTCTGATTTAGTAATGTCAGCTAGATTCACAGATCATGATTATTTACAAGGTTCATCTAGTTATGAGCAGTTATTTTGTTACACCCACTATGGGGATCATTACTTGCATAAATCTGCACAGCCTAGAAATGTTTTTATGTATAATCAATGGGAACATTGTTCTACACCACCTAAAAGCAGTTCTAAAGCATTTTTTGAGAAATTCAAATATTTTTCAGGGTTTAACACCAGTGATGCAGAAACGTTTTATTATAAACTGTTAGATAAAACAGGCATGAAAACAATGCTGACAAATTCAAAATTGATATATTCAGAAGCATTTTATGACAAAATGATGACATTTGGTTTTGATTGTTGGAAAAATAATATTGAAACGAAAACGATTTGGGGTACAAAAGATTGGCAGGTGCAAGGCATTGAAGCACTGTTTAGAACCTGCATGATACCTGAACAAATGTTATTTTTAAATGACACTGTACACCAAACATCTTGTCTTGGCCTAGCTAAGATCAAAGAAATGAAAACACCGTCTATACCTAAGCCAATACCTGAAAATGCAACAGCTGATATTGAGTTAGACGTGTCACAAATTTTACATTTCAACAGAACACATCCTGATTGGAAAAAGTGGTTAATCTGGCCTACAGACACAAATAGCTGTCAAGATAGATTCCTGAATAAAACACAGGGTTTAAAAATGACCAGATTGGACTCAAGATACTCCCAGAGACAACATCCAGGGATTATAACCACATACAGTGTAGGGAAACTCTGCCTAGAATGGCTAACTACTTCCACACTGGCTGAAATTAAGCAACACTTGTCTTTATTAAAAGATGGTGCTGATTTGCGCGACTTCATTCTTGGACCACGCAAACAGCGTCAAAAGCGTTTCATAGCGACCAGTATCTATGCTGCTTACAACGAGGCTTGGAAAGTAAAGCAAATTGAAACTGCTGAAAAGATACGAGAAATTGATCGTATTCATTTGGAGAAAACACTTTCTGTGGTAGACAATGGGTTAATGACTCTGTCTTCCAGAATATATTCTTTGGACAATATTGTATCCTCTGCCTTTGATGTGATAGACAGAGATTTGCTAATGTTACAACATGGCCAATCTCAATTACGCTCTATTATAGAATTAGGCTGGACGCTGCAAAATCTTCGTTCAGGCTATGTGCCTTGGCGTTTAATCAACACAACGTCATTATTTTCCATTTTTAACCTTACTGATAAACAGATCAGTTTGGCACAGAAAGGAGCAGACTATACAATCTTGAGCATCGAGAAACTCGAGAGATTATCATTGACAATGTCAGAGAGTCCTGTCATTGAATGGATAATACACGGAATTATCACAATTCCGATAACAACTTTCCGATTTCATAAATGCCTTGAGTACATACCTGCTGGCCAGTATGAACAATTGGGTAAGGGTTATGTAAAATCCGAATGGAAATTACCATACACTCATTCTTGCTATAGTGACAGTGACAAAAATGTATTTCTTAGTGGTGACAACTGTAAACACTCACTAAGCGGTATACTTTTGTGTCAGGGTATTAATTTACACGGAGCATGTGATGGAAATTCTAAAAACCTTTCATGCCACCAGCTAGTCACACCTGCAACTCAGATAGAGCCCTTCTTTATGCAACTCGCTAACGGGAGTTACATTCTTAGAACGGATCACAGGTGCTGTGGCCTCGCGCCCGGAATAAGTTATCTAGTACAAGTAACGTCCATGGTCAAATGTTGTATGCAAGCATTGTTCCCGAGCGGGCCTCCAGACATAGTGACTCCCCTCTGGCCTCGTCTGAATCTCTATTCTATACGAATTGATACATTAAGCAAAATGAAATCTGTACTTTTACAGACAACAGTGCCTATAACGTCATCTAAAGAGACGTATGATCTTCTAGTCGCAAGGACGGCTACTGAGGTCCATGACCTTTTATCAACAAATTGCCCCGTGCATTTCGTAGAAATGTTTAGCCAACTCCTTAACATGTCTAGTGCAACAAGCATCCCAGGCATATTTAAGACAGTCTTTACAGGACTGCTAACACCCTTCCAGGCAATTTTGGGAATCTTTCCTAATTTTGTGCACTCCATCTTTGGTGGCATTCCACTATTTTTGGGACTCATCGCAGGGATTCTATTTTTGACCATCCCGCTACATTATGGCAAGCCTCGGCTCAGGCATAGCTCCCATGGGAATGGAAGAGACAATCCTAGCAATGCGCTACAGGGACAGGATAACTAACGTCCTCGGATTGGCCAGGCTGAGAGATCTAAACATGACCTGGTTCCTTTCATTCAGACCGATATGGCAAAATTGCATTTTACCTGTGCTACGGTGTATGCTTTGCGGCGATGAATGCGTGTTGGACATCTGTCTTTCACTTCCATCAGCAGTACCAATGGACGTCGATACTTTGCTAAGTCCAATAACGGCTCACGCATTGTGTTGTCCCCAGCGGCTACCAATCCTGATGACGGCATTCGTGGAGACTCCTGTACTACAGCCAAGTGGTAACAGTGGAGCGAGTGACAAAAGCAACATCATCCAGGTACAACGTTCTGTGAGCATTGCTGGTCCTGCCTTCGATGACAGCAATCATTCTCACACCTGCCAAGTTACAGCGCTATCTAATTTGGTTGAACTATCACCTGATTTTGTAGACCAATTCTTTGCGAGCCTGTCTGATACGATGTTCTCACCCATAGAGAAACAATAACTTTTGAGAAGCTTTCCGACACACAGCGTTCCCATGAACTCTGAATTCGGCCTTCAGTTTTGATCAACAAAAACTGCCAGGAGCTTTAGAAAACTATTTTCTTTGAATTTGGACAATTTTTTCTAAATATTGACCTTTTTTGGCACGAACAATTCTTTGCTTAACGTAAAAACTATTCTTAGAGAACAGAAGCTTCACACTTCTATTTCTAAGCACATCTAGAGACATAACAACATAACACCAGCCTCTAGCACACAATGCATTTTTATGTGATGATTTATCTCGCATTTCTTCTGTCAGAGATACTTCATGTGTAATTCCTTTTGCATAATCGTTCATTGACTTCATATGCAATAATTTTTGAATGATTACTATGCTTTAAAAAAAACGTACAGTACCTAAATTCCATGTATTGCAAGTACGCCTATTTCGAATGCATTTATGTATTTTGGGGTGGGCAATGTTACACATACATCTAATTGCTTAGTTTTAGTAATTTTGATGGACATGTATACGTGGAGTGGGTGTTGCGTGCTTATCTAGGTTCCTGATCGATACTGTAACCTTATGCCCCTATTCGGCTATAAATCCATTTATTCCCTATATTGGCATAACCGTTCAAGTGCGATTTTCTGAAAAGTCATCTCTGGCCTCACACGAACAGAGCCACATTCCAGCATGACTCTCTGCTACTTCCTTTGCGACCAATTAGTGCAATGACAGAGCAGCAGTCACTATCTGATATTCCTAGATAACACTCCGAGTTCTTCAACAAGATAAAAACTTAGCAAACCTGGAAATCCCCGCTTGCTATGTTTTGATTAGTAATGGAACTCTAATGAGCAACTGATAACTGTCACTTCCTAGTGACATCTTTAATTGACGTCTTATGTCCAGCAAACTTGCGTCAAACCCGGCACCTGTCAGGTATAAATATTACCAACGTTGCCTTAAGCAATGGAGCGAACCTGTTGCTGATGCCAGCTGCCTGCATGACCCCGTGTTGGTAACAACTAGCACTCTGTCGCTGCAGCCTGCTATCCTGTGGTGGTGAAGCTACTGATTACCATTATCGCCGCTACAGCGCGAACTGTGGTTCAGTACGCTTGAGGAGCCGTGCAGCCGTCCTCTGCGAAGACATCCAGCCCAGCTGCCCGCGGACGCTGTCCCCCCTCCTTCCTCGACGCGCTGAGAGAAGCCGCTGCATTTCTCGTGCAGAGAAATCCAGTCCCGGCGCTTCCGGTTTACCCTCGCGGGTGACTGGGATATCGAGAGAGACCCCTGAAGGAGATACCAATCCTCCATCATTCTATTCAGAGGTATGGTGTTGACTAAACCCTTAGATGAGAATTCTTGAAACAAACCTTGGCAAAACCAACTTAACTTAAGCTACTTACTTACTCCCCTTCTCACGTGTTAGGCTTAGGTCAGGCACACTGGGGTAGGCTTAGTTAGAAGCACCAGTTGAGTATGTTAGCCTAATGTATATATGACTGTATATATGTTTTATTACTTTTAAACCATTGTATGGCTAAGAAACCATATCAATGCTTTTACAGTTCTATTTCGCAATACTTATCTTACTGTACGTACTTTTTATAATAACAATTATTGCAATTGTGGCAATACATTTCTCTTGTACGAGAAGAAAGACTGTTCAATAAATGTTAACCCTTTATTGATAAACGCCCGTCTCTCTATTCTCTACATACTGTGAAAGTAAACTGCACTAGACTGACTGAGTGAAATCTATGTCTATTGTTTCACACGACCCTAGAGATCGACTCTTGATCTGAGGAGCAAAGTTGTCATGTTGCACGGTTGTTGGAAAGCTGAATCCCTTCTTGTCTGTGCCAAGGAAGCTGATCACTTCCTATGCAGAGAAGAAAGTTTCCAGTGACCTCTGAGCTAGTTGGTAACACAACCCAATTAAGTTTAGCATAGTCAGTGGAGGCCTGGAATATAAGCAGTTCCACGTCGATACTACTGTTTATGTTATTCCAATGCGCAGGGCCTAGTGGGAAACTAGGAACTACACTACACAATATTGTTTAAAACCTGAGGAGGATAATCTCTGCATCACATCCGAGGAGCTATCATTATCTGATTCATTTTCTCTACTGATTCTATATCATTCACAGTGTGTTTTGATCGGATTTGACTCAAAGATTACAACAATCATCTTATCCAACCTCACTTCATACCCGGTTTCATTTGGAGCTTTTGTCCCGTGATGACTAAATCTTATTTTGGGATTCCATTTAATTATTTGCCCTTGTTAACAGCATTCCAGGGCACAGTCTCCTGAATGGCTCTGCTTAACTTGTTCATCTTCCAAATATATTTCTAGGTTTTAATGTAAACGTGTTTAACGAGATACCTTCACCAATCTCAACCTGATTGTACGTTCCTTTGCATCCACTACTTGAGTTGCCAGTTAACTTTGTGTTTTTCTTTCATTTTACATTGGGTTTCTTCAATCATTTTGGTATTAGATTAAATGTATACATACCTTTTTAAATGACTTGTCTCATTTCCTTCATGTCCGTTTCTTTTATAAAAAATATTCATTCTTTTCAATCATTGGGCAACACACATATTCTATGAATATTGTGTTCTTGATAAGCCTAAGTAACGCTAGTGAATCAAGATTGAAACATGTTTTCTTATGTGACAGTGTTGAGGCTCAGCCATAAGCTATAAATAATTGATTGAATCTCTTTCACATAGTCTCCAAGTGAATTTCCCTATATAGTGATACACTTACAGACATCCTGTACAATTCTCCTCAGTCCCTTTCCCTGACAGAAGTGTTGATGTAGAAGTGTGATTTGAAAACATTGCAAGCCACGTGACAGTACGCAAATATGCTGAATGCACACATTTTATTACTTTCTTGTTTGTCACCGATCAGGACTGTGAGACAGGTCAATAGAAGTGTAGCTGTATCCAATTATAATTTTTTCCTTAAATGAAAGAGTGATAGATTTTGCAGGTCAGCCAATGTCCGTAGAATAAAATATTACCACAGCCTTTAATTTAATGTTAAACATTTTAGTGTGCACCCTGCTAATATTAATGTTCAATGTATTGATGCCCACTTTATGACAAAATCAAAATTCCTTATAAATCATGACTCTATGCAAATTAATGCCTCCACTTGGGCCTGTGCTGTGAAAAAAACCATTGGGCATAACTTATACAGGACAACTAAAAAAGAAAATTGAGATGCAAAAATGTGCCAGGTGTAGCCACTGATATGAAAGATACGGTTATGGAGAAGATTTAAGGGACTTGAACCTCAAGGATTATGACTCAATTATAACTAAGCTTGAATCGTAGTGCAAATATTACATACTTCATAATTGCATCCTCAACAAAACACAAAAGGTGTTGGCATGCTCAGTTCAGCTTGTAGAAGAATTTAAAATCTGCACGCAAAAAAACATTACAGTTAGTATAAAGTGATGAATTAATGAATCAACTAGTTAGCAACAGAAATAGAGAAACCTGAGGAGAAAAGGGCTCACTCTCCAGATTAACAAGGTTTGAAGTTCTAATAATACTTGAGACATGTTGTGAAGTACTCCCCCAGCACACACCTCGGGTGTGATGAGTAAGGAGAATGTTTGATGATGGAGTAGGACATATTGAGTTTAGGACAAAGTCAGTGATCATCCTTCGTGTTCATACACTAGACAAGTTAGGATTGAAGTGAATTATGATGAGGGAGCAGTATGTGGGGGACAATTTAAGATTAACACTCATGATTGATGGATGCACATTCTCACCTACCCATATCTAACTGTTCCTCACAATAGCTTTGCATATGAACAAAAACATTACATGGAGATAAATGTATTAATTATGAAATTTCTTTCTATTTAATAGTTTTTAACACCGAGAGGGAACAGGAGTAGAAAGCTTTGCATACTATGATTTAATAGCATAAGATTTGCAATAAAGTGCCATATAGCAATGTCAATCTGTAGCACAAAGTATCATCAGCATAAATATAAAAGAGAATCTGCAGATTTCAGAAAAGTATGCACTGAAAATGAAGAGTAGATGAGTAGCACCATTTAATGCCATTCGATGCACAGCAGCATTTCATTTCATAGTATAATAGATAAGGAAAAAAGACGTCAGCAGTGTATAAGTAGTCCTAAACATGAAGTGCAGGATGTTAACCTAGATTAAGTAATTTAGCTCAGAGTTGAATATATAAAGTGAGAGTCAAGTCAAGTCAATTTTATTGTATAAAATTATTAAAAATTATTACAAAATGCATTTAGATCATCATAGGACATAAAACACTTTTTAAAATATTGGCAAATAAAACTGTTTGTCAAATGGCAAAGTAAAGTGAGAGAGTATTGTTTTCTTTTGAGTTTCTTTCTATTTATCTTTTTACTTAATTTCATACCTCCCAAGAAATTGAACTGAATTCCGTTTGGGTCTTAGTGCTAGAATACCAATCATTTTAAAAGCCATATAACTGCTAACTACACCCCCAGACATTTCTCAGAGTCAAAACAAGTGAATGATTGGAAAAAAATTCACCCTGTGATCATAATTCATGATGGACACTGAGAGAGACTGTAGTGTCGGAATCTATAATACTAACAAGCTCTTTTCATTCAGTCCAACAGTAGAGAAACATCATGATCAATATGTTGTCTCAACATGTTCCGTTAGCCACCACCATTATCCATAAATGTGGTCTGAATGCATAATTATGAAGACATAAGTCAATAATGAAGCCATTCTCTAACAGATATAGACAGAGCAGCCAATCAGAAATACGCGTCTGTTATTTGAAATGTTCTTCAATTACAAAAGAAATCTTCGGGCTGGCATGATTACCCTTTATACGGCAGGGAAGATAATAAAGGCAGTTTCAATGTCATTTATTTTCATTGAATGTGATTGCACAGACATACTAAGAGCAAAATCTTTAAGAGCTGATAGCTTGTATGTCTTTGATGAGAAAGTTGTAAAAAGGTTTATATGTAAACTCTTCCAGGGATTCTTTGACAAATAATTTCTAGAGGCGTGTCGATATTTTTTGTACTAACCTATTTTTGTAAAGTTTTCAACTTTGTGGAGTGGGCATTTTTTCTATTGTTTGTTAGTGGGTAAGGCTTCTCTCAAGGTATTTTAGTATGAAAGACAGCTTTTGTCGTATTTTTTGTATTTCGCGTGCTAAAAAAACTTTTGACTGGATTTTTACTCGAATTTTTTTTTTTTACAAATTTATATAAAAATCACATTGCTCAATTTCGCACACCTCTCTTTGTGTCCATGTGTACTCTGCTTCTTTTTTCAATCAACTTGTGCGTGACAACTTGACTGTAATGACAACATGGCACGTTTTACCTAATGTGCCCCCAAAATTCTGGCTACAAATTGTGTATTAGGTGAAGCTTCCATGAAAGTATATGTGTCTGCTGCAACATTGTTATTGTGTAGAGGGTAACTCACCAGTGGCAACTGAATTGAGATTGCTAATTTTCAACTCATGGTTAATCTTTCATAAAGTGAAAGAAATGCACTTTCAATCTTTGTGACTTTATTTTACTTTTTAATTGTGGGTTCCACTGCATATAATTGAAGCTGGAGTTATGCAAACCCCTCCCTTTAGGGGGCCCTGATTGAGCCCATGGTGTATCAACTTCTGTGAGCAGACTAAGAGGGCCCTCTTCACATTCGCAAGGGGTGCCTTATCACTTTGTGTTATGCCAATGCTTTGAATTGCAAAACACATCAAATAGTTGTGTTAGCTCACATCGAATGCCTTCTTAGAATGTTACATTTTCCTTGTAATCACCTGAACTGCATTGACTGGGCTTGCTGCACACTTCTAAACTGCCCGTGCTTTATATGATACAGTATTTGTGAAATCACTGAGTTAAGAATCCTTACACTACAAAAAAAGCAAACAAAAGTGGCAAAAAGAAAGAGTAAATGAACTCCTAAAATGCATTAATACTTTTCCAGTTGCAATATTTTCCTTTTAAGATTATATATTTACTTTTCAAACCCTCCAGAATTTCACGATTTGCAAATAAATTGTGAAATCGGCAGTTTAGAAAACAGGCTGCGCTCTTTATTAAAGTGCCTGTGCAACTTGAAGGAATATGACCCTCCTTCCATTGGTGCAGTGGCTTGTCACTTGACCAATAGAAGGAGGGTCTCACAGCAGGCAGGCGAGGTGGTGTTTGTTTATTTACCCCTTACCTGCCCTGCATGTTGTTCATTGCTTTGTTCCCGAGAGCCAGGACGACTCCCACATACCTTGCTGCCGTTGACGTTGATGGGAGAGGAGCCTGCTGTACCTGAAGGCCGGGGGGGAAGTGGACACCCCCGCAGGCAGAGTGTGTTTCATTGTGCACCAGAGTGTGTTCATTTCCTCACCTGAGGAACCTTATGTGCCCCAGGTGGGGAAATGCGAGGGTGTTTTGGGCCTGCTACAAACTAGCTATGAGAAGCGGCCAGGGAGCATTTAAAAAAAGTATTTTTGGGGCATGCTGTCTACTGGTCATGAGTGGTGGGCCCGGGGAGGGGCATTTCTTTTTTTTTAAATTGACCTCGGACTGCCGACCACTGGTCATGGGTGGCTGGCCTGGGGGGCATTTATTTAATTTTTTTAAATGCTCTTGGCCCGGAGGCATTTAGGGGCATATTACCAAGGGCATTATCGCCGCATTAGCGGGACTTTTTCCCGCTAATGCGGCGATAATTTTATCGACCTATTACCAAGCTGTCGCTAACACCAGTTAGCGACAGCTTGTAGGCGATAGCGGGCATTTAGGGGCCCACTTTGCATGTCAGCGATAATTATCGCTAATGACATGCAAAGTGGGCGTGCCAAGATGTTAGCGACTGAAAACAGTCGCTAACATCTCTAACTCCTATTAACAACTTTTGGAAATATTTGCGCTAAGCGCGAATATCTCCAAAAGCTAACCCCTGCTAAAAGCAGTTCTTAGCCATGTTATCCAATGGAAGGTGGATAACATGGCTAAGAGCATTGTCACGATAATGCATGAATATCGCTGATTTTTCAGCGATATTCATGCATTTCGCAGGATTTTTACCGCTTTTGAGATAAACCTTGATAATATCAAGGTATCTCAGCGGTAAAAATCCTCGGTGCTCAGCGATATTTTTTTCCCGCTAACCAAGCAATAGCAATCATTATCGCTATTGCTTGGCAATATGCCCCTTAGTTTTTTAAACAATGTTTTGGGCCAGCTGCGAACTGAGCATGGGCAGCGGGCCTGGGGGCCATTTATTGGATTTGGAAACATTGTGGGCCTGCCTGCCCATTTGCACAGATGGCAGGCCCGGGGAAGGCATTTCCCCAACTAAGGGAAAGACATATAATAAACAAAAGGGGCCCGCTTCACAAATAGAATCTGAGACAAAATCCTAACTTTATGACTTTTAGTATTCACAAATGGCATTTAGTAGTAAAGTTAGGATTCCTAACTTTACTAGTACTAAACTGAAAAAAATCCTAACTTTACGACTTTCGGTATTCACAAAAGGCATTTTCATATTTTGATATTGGAGATACATCAGGAAGGGGTATGGCTACTAATACATTTGTATAATAACAGATTCGGTACAAAGATGCACACGATTGTGGGGGAAGTCGATAAAGCTATCTCAGAGATCGTACGCAACAATAAGTCTTCTAATATTGACATTATATGGCTAGGTGACTTCAATATACACCCCTGTAATTATAATAAATTGCCCATATGTGGGCCAGAGGACACGAGGGGAAACCCAATACACCATTCTACACATAGTGAGCATGGAAATAGATGAAATAGGCTAACAGCCTCTTTAAATTTGAAAATAATTTCTGACCAGGACCTAAAAACATATATTTTGCCGGGTCCCTATTACAAAATGGGGTGGATTCCACGATTGATTACATACTCTTGACTGCTCCTCTCGTTGAAAGGGTCGTTAAGGTATATAACTCTTTCACGACCTATAACGATCATGCCATGGTTTCTATGGAGCTGAAGGTATTAGCATCTGAGGGATAACAGCGCAGAAATGTTGAAACACCAATTGTGGCTAGGAAAAATGGGGTCCAACTCAAATGGGCAGACATTGATAAAATTAAGCTGATACCAGACATCATATCAAATACACAAGATGATATCCAACTATGCCTAGACCCCGGATGCTGAGGCAGGGGAAGTGGTGTCAGCCTTGTGCAATATTCTAGAAGAAATAAAATTGGCCATAACAAGAACAAAAGTGCCAAATAGTGGGAATAGGAGGGGCTGGTTTGATTTCGCATGCATGAAAGCAAGAAAGGCCCTGTTGTCCGCCCTAAAAGTTAAGTAAAAAAATTATGAACAAAAAAGAATGCTCCGGGCTTCATACGAAGGTGCAAGGAAAACAAGAAAAAAAGAAATTAGGGAGGACTTATGGGCCGATTTGGATAAGGCAGCCAGTTCTGGAAATAGTTGTTAATTTTGGAAGTTAGTAAATGCACCATACTTCAAAACCCCTAACTATCCAACACTGGACGTAAATATCAATGAGGAGTCATGGGTCACTCATTTTGAGAACATTTTCGCTCTAAACCCTGATACTAAAACCCACTATGTGACAACTCACGAAATGCCTTATGCACCCATATCATTTTCATTCATTGAAGTAAAGGTGGCGTTGGATTCATGTAGCTTAGGAAATGCCCCGGGACCTGATGGGGTTCCAATTGATTTATTTCAAGCTAACCCAGATTTATGGATATCACTCCTTACTAATGTCCTGAATAGTATAGCCCTGGTAGGCCACGCCCCCTCGTGGTCTTCGGGGGTTATTTTACCCATCTATAAAAAAGGGGATAGGGCCGATCCAAACAAATATAGACCAATATCCCTGATGGATACAACATCCAAGCTTATGGGTCACCTTCTTCTCTCTAGGTTAGAGAGCTGGGCTAGAGAAAACAAGATCCTGATCCAAGCCCAGTATGGCTTCCAGCAGGGAAGGGGCACCGTGGATCAATGCTTGAACTTAGCATTGACCATAAAAAAATATAATAGTATGAAGGACGGGAAAATATACATGGCATTCATGGACCTGAATGCTGCATTTGACTGCGTGGTCCAAGATAAGCTATGGGCTTTAGTGGAGATGATGGGGGTTGAACCTGCTATCCTAAACTTCATTAGGCAATTGTACAAAAATGAAACGGCTTCAGTGCGCTATACTAAAACCAGAGATTGTACACGCCTCTTTAAACTATCCAGGGGAGTAAGGCAGGGTTGCATACTGGCCCCATTTCTCTTCTCCCTATATTCAAATGGAGTTGAGAAGGCGCTCACAGTGCCTTATGCACCCATACAATTTGTATTCATTGAAGTAAAGGTGGCATTGGATTCATGAAGCTTGGAAAGGCCCCAGGACCGGATGGGGTTCCAATTGATTTAATTCAAGATAACCCAGATTTATGGATGCCACTCCTAACTAATGTCTTGAATAGTATAGCCCTGGTAGGCCATCCCTTGTGTCTTTTGGGGGTTATTGTACCGATCTATTAAAAAGGGGATAAGGCTGATCCAAAAAAGTATAGACCAATATCCCTGCTGGATACAACATCAAAGCTTATGGGCCACCTTTTTCTCTCTAGGTTAGAGAGCTGGGCTAGAGAAAATAAGATCCTGATTCAGGCCCAGTATGGCTTCCAGCAGGAAAGGAGCACCATGGATCAATGCTTGAATTAGCATTGACCATAGAAAAATATACTAGTATGAAGGGCGGGAAAATATACATGACATTCATGAACCTGAGCGCTGCATTTGACTGCGTGGTCCATGATAAGCTATGGGCTTTAATGGAGATGATGGGGGTTGAACCTGCTATCCTAAACTTCATTTGGCAATTGTACACAAACGCAACGGCTTCAGTGCGCTATACTAAAACTGGAGATTGTACAAGCCTTTTTAAACTACACAGGGGAGTAAGGCAGGGTTGCGTACTGGCCCCATTTCTCTTAATTCCTATATTCAAATGGAGTTGAGAAGGCGCTCACAGTGGCAACCAGGGATGTCCCCCTTTTTGAAAATCAAATGTTACCAGTATTGGCTTATGCGGTCGACCCGGTTTTAATCGCTAGAACGAGGATTTTGTTACAAAGGCTTACAACCGCCTATGTCCCTTTTATGGATTCACTACAGCTAAAAGTGAACCAATCTAAGTCCTTTATAATAATAGCCACCAAAAAAGAAAAAGTGCCGTATTTTAGGGTGGATGCCGGAAAAATTGTGGTAGTAGACTCCTTCCCCTATTTGGGTCCTCTTTTTTGAAAAAGAATTGTCATGTGCAAAATTGATGGAAGGAAGGAAGTTGGCGATGGAGAGGGGTACCATTGCTTTAAAATCTTTTGCAAACAAACTGGGTACTAAACCCTTATTGCCAATAAAAAACATCTACCAGGCCAAGGTAAAAGCAGCGGCGACTTATGGTGCCGGGGTCTGGGGTCTGGCTGCACCCATACCACTACAAACTATTGAAAACAGTTTTCTTTAAATCTGTAGTGGGCCTCCCTTGCTCTTTCAATAATGAGATTTTACACACGGAATTGGCCCTGTCTTACATATCAGATTACATACAACTAGCCACACTCCCCCTATGGCATTCAATTTGGAGGGAGAGACACAGTACCATTGACTCAAGCCGTAATAAGGAGCTGCCAAGCCATGGTTAACTGGAAGTGGTCCGGGTGGCTAAGTTACGTAGATTCAGTTATAAGAGAGATTGGGCTCCACAAACTTTTTAAAGATCCTTTGGTTTGCAAGAAGGTCTTTAAACAGAAAGTTAGTACTACCTTCATGGTGATGTCTGAATACATGCGTAGGGAACATCACAAAGAGAAACACGCACAATGAAAGGAATGCCTACCTCAAACCAATTTTAAAGAAAATGAAATTTAAGCAGTGTCGGGTAGCATTATACTTTTTAAAAACACTACCCGACCCTTTGGTTTGCTACTCAGTAGCGACATTCCTATGGGCCTGCATGAGGAAGAGGAAGGGGATGGCACGTATATTACTGAGTTGGTTAAGGAATGACAATGTACCTAGCCTTGTGATATGAAATGCTTTTTCATTTTTTTTACTTCTTTTATGCACACTCGTCTTTATTCTAGAACTGTGATGAAATATTTGTAATTTTAAAGATAATACCTTGTAAAAAAAAATATATATTTTTATGATGATGTATTTATATGTGCTTTTATGATTATTTTTAACATGATCGAATAAAGATGAAATGAATTAATGACTTTCGGTATTCACAAAAGGCATTTAGTAGTACTAAAGTTAGGATTCCTAACTTTACTACTGCTAAACTGAGAAAAATCCTAACTTTACGACTTTCGTTATTCACAAAAGGCATTTAATAGTATTAAAGGTAAGAATCCTTACTTTACTACTACTAAATGCCTTTTCTGAATACCAAAAGTCGTAAAGTTAGGATTTTGTCTCAGATTACTTTTGTGAATCGGGCCCACATTGTTTAGGGTTATGCTAAGTGGGATCCCCCAGGTTGCATATCTGTCATTGAGGAAATAGCATCATTCAATGCATCCAAACAGACCTGGCAACCCTCTCATTGTATAAGGTAATTGACCTTCGTTATAGTAAGAATGGCATGACATAAAAAGCATCAACACAGAAAAAAGAAAAATACTGAAGTTCAAGCCCTCTACATTTTTTTGATCTCATGGATTCTTGTTTAAAGAAAACTGACCTTCATTAGAACTCAAAAAGAATATGAATGATGGCAATAATGTTGTTAGAGGTTAAGATATGTCAGCAGCCATATTTTTGAAGCAGCTGGCATTTTAAAATGAGTGCTAAACATGACTATTAGGAAACATCACTCCCACTGCTACTGAAGTTCTGCCACCTGAGTCTGTTTATTATTCTTGCCAGTTTTGTGGTTAAACCCCTGGGGGCTGAGATCTGCTCCATATTGTGCTGTGTTTATTCTAATGTAGCATATTGATTTGCTAAACCAGTATTACAATCAAATTGGTCCACACCCTTATTGGAGAAAGACTGCTGTCTTGCCCTTGGGCTTTATGAAGACTGACAGAGGTTTGTTATTCCATTGCGTAAAGACACAAGCCCTTTTATCGGTGCTCCATCAAGGTGGTCTACTAAACCATTGTGGAAAATCTGCAGTCCCCACAAGTGTTGCCTTTCACTATATCCAATGTATGTTTTGTGCCTCGTGGCATGGGGAAGTATTGGGTTCATGTGATACATGATTGGGAATCCATACTCTCTGTAACTGGTGTTTTCTGTGAGACCTCAACAAGAACAACTGAAGATGGACTATCACCTTTATGCTGTCATGCTGTATGTTTCACAGGGACGGTTTGCAGACTGACCATGTTTCACCAGTCCTAAAGCACAGCTATGGATTCAGATCGGTTTACCCATAATTCTGTCAAGCGCTTACTTAGCCAATGCAGGACATCTCTGAGGGTTTTACCATTCACTACAAAAGAATGCCCCTTACTTGTGGGTTCTTGCATGATGGTTTAAGCAGCTTTGGTGAAACTTAAAAAAAATCATAGTTGTGTCCCATTTTCCTAAAGAACTAACTGACTTTCCCTCCGTTCAAAAGGTCTGGTGCAATATGCAACAACAGCTTTTAAATATGTGAGGTGCCACACTTTATCAGGAGTGGCTTAGGCATATGGGTTAGACCTATGCATTGAGTTGTATCAATGCAACTACATATTGCATTATGCAAACAACCTTAATGAAATGAATACTCTTGCCTCCTGAAATGGGATTGTTGAGTGAATTCACATGTTACAGTAAAAAATATTTGCCCACATGCATCAAAGTCAATTGCATTCGCAAACGGTGCAAATCGCAATTTTCGGCCGTTTGCGAATGCAATTGACTAATTTGGAATGCATCATGCATTTCGCAATTTTAGGAATCGCAACCATGTTGCGATTTCTAAAACTGCGATTGCATTCAAGAAATCGCAATTTGAGATTTCTTAAATGCAATGCATGATTATTTTTAAATTGCAAATTCGGTATTTGGAAGGGGTAAATTAGCATGAAGTTAAACTTTATGCTAATTTACCGAAAACTTTCAAACATGCAGTAGTTTCATATTTGAAAGTTTTAATTTACACACACACATGTCCTTGGGTCATGTGTGTGTGTAAATTGCACTGAAAGTTAAATTTCAGGGGTGCAGGGAGGGGTTCTTTGGACCCCCCCCTGCACCCTTGAAATTGCATTCACATTTTGCGATTCGCAAAATGTCAATGCCTTCCCATTCATTCCTATGGGCCTTTTGACCCATAGGAATCAATGGGAAGGGTTTCCTTAATTGCGATTCGCAAATTGTGAATCGCAATTAAGGAAAAATACCGAATCGCAATAATAAATGCGAATTTTTCATGCATTGCTGTTTGCGATTTCTAAATTGCGATTCCTTAATTTTCGCAATTTAGGAATCGCAAACGGCAACAATGATGCATGTGGCTGATTGTGTGGAGGGAGTAGACTGGTCTACTGGGAAACAGAAGTGTGGCTACAAAAATGACAATGCTGTGCCTTATAGGACAAAGGTAAGTGTAGTGGGTGAAGAGGCAAGAGGGCATCATCCTTATAAAGTAGAGAGGAGCATTTACAGTGAGTTTGTAAAGCGGTTTGAGGACTAGTAAGAGTTTTTTGGGTTTCAAGGATGGGTTGCATTTTTAAGCAATAAGGGGTTGGTAGGGTACAGCGATTGCTTCAAGGGTTCAAGTAAGTGTAGCATTAAGAAGGGTTTTTTAGGGTTCAGGTATGGGTAGCATTAATGGGTGATGCAGGCTTTTAGGGTTCAGAAATGGGTAGGGCAAAAGAAAAGTAAGAGGTTATGAGGGATCAAGGTATGGTAGCCTTGAGGGGTAATAAAGGTTCTTCAAGGTTCAGGAAAGAATAGCAATAAGGGAAAGTAAGGAATTTTAGATTCAAGGAAAGGTAGTATTAAGGTATAGTAAGGTATATTTAGGATTCAGAGAATGATAATATTAAGAGGCATTAAGGGTTTTTAGGGCACAGAGAAGGTTAGCATTAAGGGGTAGTAAGGGGATTTCAAGTTTTAGAGAGAAGGAAAAAGTTAAAGGATAGTAGCAGGTTTTTAAGGTTCAGAAGCGTAAGATAGTGTTAAAGGATGGATAAGGAAGAGTAGCATTAAAGGGGACTAAGGGGTTTATAGGGATCAGGGATTGGTGGCATTAAGGGGTAGTTAAGAGCTATTATCGTTTAGAGATCGGTACTATTTAAGGGTAGTAAGAGCATTTAAGGGTTCAGCTCATAGTAGGATTAAGCAGTAGCTCTGGGTTTTAAGGGTTCAGGGAAAAGTACAGATAATGGGTGGTAAGGTTTTTTTAGGGTTTAAGGAAGGGTATTGTTAAGGAGTAATCAGGGGGTTTTAAGGTTCAAGGAATAGTAGTTAAGGGGTAGTGAGGGGTTGGAATCGTTCAAGAAAGGGTAGCATTAAGTCATAGTTTTTTAGGGTTCAGACATGGATAGTGTAAGCAGTAGTAAGGGTTTTAGGGTTCGGGGAAGGGAAGCATTAGGGATTAATTCAGGATTTAAATGGTTCAGGGATGGGATGCATTAAGGAGCATAAATGGTCATTAGAGTACATTTGTATAAATGAAAGAATGCATGTAATAAATGCAAGTTTAAAATTTGACATGTTTTGAATTGGAATAGGTAATAATGAGGGACACAACATTATTATCTCTTTAATGTATGCTTGACTTTAATGTGGTAGACATTTTAAAAGTCAACTTTATTACATACAGTTGAACTCACATTTGTCTGGTCTGAGCTACATTTGGGAGCAAAGTACTGTTTCTGAATTTGCCCAGCAACAGCTTGCCCTTTCAGCATATCAGGCACATACCTCCTCTATTCCACACCCCTCTGGAAATCTGTGGTCTCACCCTTTATTCTGCACCAGGAACTACTGTCTGGAAACTGAAAAGACCACATTCATGTATCAGTCAAATTTATATCCCTTTGACCATTTGTTGTGACCATTCACCTATAGGGTGGAAGATGTACACCGAACTAAAAGTCTGAAATTATTGTTTCTAAGCACAGCATACCTTTTTTATGTACACTAATATTTCATCACAACCTTAGACCTGCACAAGTACAGGGTCTCTAGAATTCTTTCACACTTTCATACTTATGAGAAGGATCTGAATAACAAGCTGGGAAAGTAATTTGAACAAGTCCAGGACCTTGACAGGACCAGGCCAGGACAGACAGTTTCTTCCATCCGGCTTTTCTCCGGAGGGCTGCAGCATTTGAGGCCATTTATTTGAAGCAGAAGGCCACTGGTGATGCCTCTGCCACTTTCTCCAGCTACCTCAAGTAATTTCAACAGGTTCAGCAGGATGGTTTATACAAGAGAGAGATAAAAGAGATGGAAGAGATGTCACATGTGTGAGAAAATGAAAAAAAACTAAAAGTTAATCACTACTAATGACAATCTGCCTTGGGCTTCAAACATGACATACAGACATTTGGTGCTCTGCTCTCTACTCAAAATGCCTTTCCACACATTAGGGGTTACTTTTTTATTGAGCGAAGTGTGGAAGTTCTGAATGGAAAGACTTTGTCTTTGGCTGTATGCTCCTGAGCGTTTCTGCCACATCAATGTGTGGAAAGTTAGAGTTCAACTATACATTGGTCTTTACAGGGCATCTTGGTAAGAAAATATGCAAGAATTTACAGAAGCCACACCACCCTTCATTCCCCTATATTTCTGTTTTTTGGAAATATAATAGTTTGGTACAATTCTCAGTGTGCCTACCACCTTAGGTCGCAAATCCTCCATCCGTCCCCCAAAGACACTGAAAAAAATGACTTTTATTAGAAAGAGTTTTGAAGCTCAGAGTGCATTTTTGGTAAAAAAAAAAAAAAAAAACATCCTGGGATCCATGGCCGTCACACTACCTTGAACTTTTGACGCACACATCACAAAGCCAAACTGAAATGCAATTGCATTTACAAACTTCAAAAAAGAGCCCAAGAGTGGAGAGGGCTCCCAAGAGTTGTAGCAGAAAAATCCTTATGTATACCTGGGTCCAAAATTTGCAAACTGCCCATTTGCAAACTAAATTATGAGTATTATAATGCCGACACTGTAGGCAAATCCCTATCCGTGAAAGGAAAATCCTTGACAAACCTGCCTTGCTGTTTGGATTGCCCGTGGATTCCTTGCATCTCCACCAACGCCTCGCGGAACCCGCTGCGCGGGTCCCGCTCCGCAGAGGGGCGCTCTCCTTCGTGGGCTGTTAGCTGCTGCTGGGGTAAGACAGGGGCTGAGGGCTGCGAGCAAGAGGGCTGGGACTACATTTCCCAGGAGTCCCAGTAACCCCGCCCGTTCCACCTGGGCTGCTCTCCCTCCCCGCCCCGCCCCCAACGACCGGGTGATCACCGTAAGAGCCATAAATCAATGTGTGAATACCGCTGCGCGGGAGCGCGCGGGAGCTCGCCGGGAGAAGCCCGGGACAAGGGCGGGACCGTCTGTGGCCGTCAGGGGCCGAAGGGGGCCGGGCTGGGCCATCCCCCTGACAAGTACTCCACGGTTCCTTCTCCAGTAAGTGAAATCTGATATACTGTATCCTATTGGTGTGAAGTAGGGCAATGTCTGCCTCAACAAGTACTGCCAGTGCCCGTTCGACTACTCCACCGGTTGAGACTGGTCCACTGGCAATTGGCCCTTTGGATAAATTCTTTTTTAATCGTTCATCTTCAATTGACAAAGAGTTATCCTTGGCCGAGAGGCGCGCAGAGCGCAGACTATCAATTGAACTACTTAAAATTCTACGGACAAGCACCTAACTCTAACGTATCCCACCCTGGTAACTCCATTATCTTCTGTAAATCTTCCAGTTGCCAACGAACAACCTGAAGGACAGGCACAAATAATAAATAAGGAAATTGTTACAGAATTGAACAATTCCAGTGGGAGTTATATTCACCCTACATTGCTCCCTGACTCAGGTGCCCAGGTTATCCTGGCTCAACCTAAGCTTGGGTCCAAAAGGAAAAGAACAGCCCCACCGAGAAAATGTAAAATTGTGGCCAAACCCCCTCAAAAGCATAGGAAGCTACACAAAACTGTGACTACCAGAGAGGCTGTTATTGAAGAAAACCATAGCATAGAAAGTGTTCAGAACGCAAACCTTGCTCCTTCGGATAGCCCAGACTCTCAAGAGAAAATTTGCCCTGAGTCTGCCTTACCAATTAACGATAAGTTGCTATCACTTGCAAATCTGCTCCCTGAGCTAGAAAAATTACTTAGACTAATACTTACCCTGATAGAGGATAGAATTGCCAAGCTTTCTGATAGGTTAAACCACTTTGAGCAGGCAACATTAGATAACTTTTATTCTACAAAATCTTTGATTAAAGCTAATGCTAGGGTGGATGTAAGTACAAAGCCCCACGGCAATATTAACCTTGTCACTCAAGATAAGGGAAGAAGGCCTCAAAACAACCCCCCTTTACCCTCTAAGTCAAGTAACACCACTATCAACACAACTACCAAATCTACTGATTTGGTACACTCAGGCCCTGTTCAACTTCAGCCTAACACTACAAATCCATCTCAGTCTATGGTACTCCAGTCACAAAATTCATCTCCTGTTGCTGGTCTAGGGGTTACCGTATGCCCCCTAGCGGGTAAAGTTCCAGTACCTACAAAAGTAACCAACAAGCAGATAGTTCCAAACAATCTTGCGGTCGGGAAAGGGGCTAATGTATGTCCTCCAGCGGGTAAAGTTCTAGTACCAACCCAACCAACTAATAACCAGTTGGTGTTGAAACCTGCACCCCGTCCTGTTCCTACAGTTTCCAAATCAATCCCACCTCCCTTGACAAAGCCACCACACAGAAAACCCCCAGTTAATCTTACTCCGGATTCCTTCCCCTATGTAGCAGTCCTTATAAATGTTCCACCATTACCTATAGGGCAGAGAGAAACCTTCCAGATGCTCAAAAATAAGATCATGCACTGGTTAAGGGAGAATCGACCTCTCCCAGGAGACATCGATGGGTTAATCATAGGGGTAAGGAGAATAGACTGGATAGGGTATACACCGAAAAGTCTGGGTGGGGACTGTATTGTGGTCAACTTCCAAGATCCAAGGGTGGCGGGATGGATAACTAGGCAGGGATGGGGTACAAACAAGGGAGGTATTGGAATTGTAGATCTTACCTTTTTCTACCCCCGCCCAACCAGTGTACTGACTAACCTGCTTAATGAACCCCTAAACCCCCCTACTGCACCATGGCCAATCACTTCCACACCAGCTCCACTATTTGGTCAGAACTATACCACATGTACAAACTATAATCCTCATGCTGGATGGCAGGACCCGGGATGGGGATGTTGACAAATCACTAGAGAGTTGAACAGTAGTAATGGAGGGAACAATAATGAGTCCAAGGGGGCCTGTGGAGATCATGTTGGTACTACTGTTACAATCTTAACTGTTGGTTACACAGAGAAGGGGAGTTTTGTTGCAGAGGGAGGTACTGGGATGGAAAATATAAATGCTAGTACTGTGAAATTACCCTTAACAACAGCTAATATGATTGTTGACCCCACTGATGATCCTGGGAAGGTCGTCAACAACATCGAAAGCCCAATGATTTCCCAAGTGTCCTCTAATATTAACAATCATGATGGGACTGAGTCTAGCTTTGGTACGCTTCTATCCTGGAATGTTGCAGGGTTGGGTAGTAAGTTAGACTCCCAATCTTGGGTGGAATATATCTGTGGGTTTGATGTTTGTTGTTTCCAAGAAACCTGGGCTTGTGACCCCCTCTTTTGTTTCGGTTATTTAAACTTTTCGATACCAGCATCGAAAGGTGGAAGGGGTCGGCCTATGGGAGGCCTTACTGTATGGATAAAACAGGACTTGGACATTACCATCAAAATGTTGGACCTGGAACTAGCGATTTACAACTGCTAAGAATCTCCACAGATAAGGGTTTGTCAATGGATTTGTACAACGTTTATGTAAGAGGCAGTAATACAACCAATTCTTCCACCTTAGAGCTGTTGTCTGCCTGCTTAGAGACCAAGTCCCAAGATAGCAGGGTAATAATAGCCGGGGATCTTAATAGGACTTTTGAACCTTTAGACTGCACAAATGATCCCTTAGGGAAGGATGAGGACAATATTTGGGGAGTACCATCTTTATGTTTAAACCCCGTCCCACGGTGGACAAAAGACATCCTATTACTAAATGCTATTTGTATGGAACATGGTCTAAGAGCACTGAACGGGAGAACCCCAGGGGATAAGGAGGGTAGTTGTACCTTTGATAACGGTAACAGCAGGAGCAGAATTGATTATATAATATGTAGTCTCCAGTTGTGGCAGGGGGTTATTAATATGGCCATTAGGCCTAGAGTAGAAAGTGATCATAACCCCCTTTGTGTGACCCATAGGTGGTGGAATGTTGGAGTGGGAAACTTGCACCTAAGGAATGATCAGATTCCAGTCATGAGCAACGACGAACGTAGGCTAAAATGGCCAAGGGTATTGGCTAACGAGGAAACCATGACCTATATCAACCATGAGGTTGATAGTGCAATTACCACAATGGAGGCGGCAGATCCAATAGTTCCTGGGGCTAGGGATATCACTGATATCCACAACAAGTTATTTTCCCTCCTCAAACCATGTTTTTTGACCAAGAGTAAGAAAGGGAGGAAAACCCAGGATGTTGGAAGGTGGTTCAATCGCCAATGTAGATCTGCACGACTAGAATTGGGACAAGCTATTAGGAACAGGGACCGTGCTGCAATAAAAGAGACAAGGAAACTGTACAAATTGGCCATTTTTCAAGCCAAAAGGAAATGGGACGAAGACCACTGGGCCGAGCTAAAAGAGGCTTCTAGTAATAAGGACTCCAGGACCTTTTGGAAAATTATTAAGTGGGGTAGAGGAGGTGGCCCAGCAAAGCCTGATAATAATGTAGCTGAAGATGCCTGGGTTGACTACTTCAGACCACAATATGCCGAAGTCAGGCACCCCGGGGTAGGTGAGGGCATAACGCCAGTCTATGCTATTGACAATTTGTTCTCCCCCAAAGAAGTAGAAATCGCGATTAGTTCCGTGAAATGTGGGAGAGCGCCAGGGCTAGATGGGATACCCCCGGATATCTTCAAGTATGATATGACGAGATGGGTGAGGTATATCTTTTTAGTAGCAAACGCCCTAGCCAGGGGGGGGTGGTCCCCGACCTTTGGAAAGGTGCAATTATTATTCCCATTCACAAGAAGGGAGATCACTCACTGCCTGCCAACTATAGGCCCATAAGCCTAATAGCAACCATGCAAAAAGTAGTGGGGAGAATGGTTGCAAACCAGCTTATGGACTGGGTTGACGACAACAACGCCCTTTCCCCATATCAAGCTGGATTTAGGCGAGCAACCAGCACCATTGACCAGGTCTTCCGCTTTACCATACTGCGGTGGAAGACGGTTTTACTAGGAAGAGGCTGCCTGTATGTCGCGTTTGTCGACCTGCGGGCGGCATTTGATCTAGTCCCCAGGTTTAAGCTATGGTTGGTTTTGCAAAAGCTGGGAATTCCTGTTGATTTGCTCACACTAATTATGCGTCTACATGAATCCAATTTCGCAAGAGTACAGTGGGGTGGGAATGGCGAGTCAACTTCGGACTTCCCCGTGGAAAGGGGTGTCCAACAAGGCTGTTCCATGGCTCCCTTACTCTTCTCATTATTTATTAATGGGATTGTCAAGCGAATGTTGGAAGCAAGGGTAGACGCTCCTTCGTTAGCGGACGTCAGGGTCCCGATCCTGATGTTCACTGACGATACCCTTATCTTGTCTAAAACCCCTGCAGGGCTGCAACGCGCATTAAATATTTTTGATATTTTTTGCACAGAGCACGGGCTTGAAGTAAACGTGGGGAAAAGGAAATTAATGGCCTTTACCCCACGCCGTAGAATCTATCCCAAGGTAACCCTAAATAATTGCAAGTTAGACACTGTTAAGGAGTTCACATATTTAGGGGTACAGATAGCAGAGGGCGCTGGCTGGTCGCATCATTTGGAAAAAGTGGCCATAAAACATCAACAGCTTTCAGGTGCTTTGAGGGGAGAACACCGTAAATCCAAGACAAAACCGATTAAACCCGCACTTATAGTGTACGATGCAAAGGTCTTAGGTGCCACTTTATATGCTGCGGAGTTATGGGCTTGGGACAATCTTGCGGCCCTACAGACATCTGAGAACAAGTTCCTCAGAGGGATTACAGGACTTCCACAGAGCACCCCCCTAATACCACTGTTCCTGGAGCTGGGTAGACGCCCAATTACCGATAGAGCGCGATTGCGCCCTGTTCTCTACTGGAGACGTCTTTGGACAACTCCAGAGATCAGACAATATGCAGAGGGTTTTCTTTGGATAATTAAGGAAGACATCTTCCACAAGATAAAATGGCTTAAAAATCTAAGGGCCATACTAATTAACCTGGGGTTTTCCAATCTTTGAAATAACCCAGTGGAAGAGGAGTTCCCAAGCAAAGAAGCCCTCAAATCACAATATTGGGATTGGGTGGATGGTAATCTGCTGAAAGACGTTAGGTCTGACTCTATGGCTGGTCGTTTCTTGGAGACAAAAATTTTTCCTATCTTAGAAAATTATTGGGATACTATTACGGTACCAATGGATAGGAAGCTAGTCTTCCAGCTAAGATCCGGATCTATTCCCCTAAAAAAACTAACGGCAGGTTGGCATAGGTCGACTAGTAGGTTATGCCCAGTTTGTGAAAATGCTGAGGAGAGTGTAGGCCACTTTCTATTTGTATGTAAAGCCTACTCATCACCCAGGAGATTATGGCTCACACCTGTATGCAAAAACCTGGGGACACGTGACAGTGCAGTGGCTTTAAGAATTTTGTGTACAACAACTCATGAATCGATAGTCATTGGGGTAGCTAAATACTTGGGATGGGCCTGGGCAATCAGGCGACTATTTCTGGGGGGGATCAGTTAATCAGGTTTTCCTTTTATCTTTATTGTCTAAAAATGTAAAACTACTTTGTCACATGTAAATTTTTTACGCTAATATTGTATGAGCTGCACAGAATGCCTATATGAATTTATATTTGTAAATGTTATGTTTTTATTCTGTAATGTTCAATTTTATGCTGTGCTTTTATGAGAAATAATCTCGAATAAAGCTTGTACAATGAAGAAAATCCATTAGCTGAAAATGGTGCACCAACTAATGTTCATAGTCTGGTCTTTCAAATGTGTGAACGTGCAATTTACACCTGTTTTTTTGTGGACCAACAATTAGGGCCTAAGAAAGTCCGTGCATTTTCCGCTTTTTTGTCATTGTGGGTGTTAAGACTTCACTGTTCTCTCATAAGTCACTTCTTACTGGTTTCCTTGTATGGGTTGGTGATTCATTTGGATGTGTACTTAAAAGAACGTAGAATGGTGCTGTCCCAATACTTGAACAGAAGTCCATTCAGTGGGGGCAGCAATAGAAAGAGGAGGGTGCCCTCTTACCACCAGCGCCTCTTTCATCTTGTTAATTGCACAGATTATGGTGTTATACCCCCAAACCCACATCAAAATAAAAATGATAGCCACTATTTTTCCACAGCATCTAGGGAACATTTCCACATTTATTTTTGGGTGGGCTGATCTGGGAAGCCCTTGTCCTGATTGGCCACCCAGGAAGGGATTACATTAATAATAAATAAAAGTGGTGTTTAAAATTAATTCAAACTAATTCAGTTAGATTTTAGTAAAACATATTGTTATATTCTTTGTTAAATTCAAAATAAGTTATTACAATATGTTACCATTAAAAAGACGTTTATTATTTGTATGCTTTTTAAAATGATATTTATTTATTTATAATTTTGCTATTTTAAGTAATTTAATTTTGTTAACCATTATTTCCCATGGATGATATTTTAATTCCCTACCTCCATTATGTTATATGCAAGGGTGTTGCAGTACCAGTAGTTGTAGTTAACAAAGAAGGAGTATCGCCATAGAGACCATGTACCAGTAGTTGACCATGTGTGGTGCTGAACTTATTATTGTTCATTCTTTGTTAGCAGCGACCTACATTCAGGTTTTGTGAATAACTAAAAGTAATAAACTTACTCAAAAGTTTAAACTACTCAAAAAGTCCCAACTACTTTTCTGATTCAGGCCTAATGTTTACATTTACCATCCTGATTCACTCAGAAGCGGTCGCTCCTCTCTGCTCCCTGGTGTGATCAGCGCTCGTGGTATCGTAGCGCTATACTTCCGATTTTGCTGTGTGCTTGCTCGCATTGCTCCCATTATTCCCAGTGCCTGATCGCCCCACATATTTGCATAATAGCGCTATATTTTGAAAGTGCGCTTTGATGCTATTTGCATTGCCATTAATATTTGATTTGCCTGTATCTGTCATTTGCGCTTGACTGTGCCGGTGCCGCTAGCTTTTTCGTTGCGTTTAACCACTGTGTGCCCCAATCTGTTTAGCGTTTGGCTTGCAGCCATTTTGTTGCTTGTTTGTTGTTGTGCCTCCCTGCCCGGCCCCCCACCACGCTCCCGCCTCCCAGCTGCTCCTCCCTCGCCCCTCCCCCCTCTACCATCCACTTATGACAGATGCTTTTGCGTGCAGCGTTCACACGCAGCGGTCGCGCCACATGCGCGCTGAAGGCGCGCCAAAGGTAAGCCCGTCTACGCCCGTCCGCACCTGGACCGCGCACAGCGCCAGACCCCCTGTCCCCCGCAAAATCCATCCGCCCGCATAACATACGACACCGCAACCCTCTCAGCCCTTAACCCCGGCCGCCCACCTAACTGCTTCCAAGCCGCCCCAGGACACACCCATGGACTCTTCACATGCCACTCCTGCAAGTTCGCCTGCATTAGGACCCACACCAAATCCACCAACTCCAAACATAGTTCCGACTCTAACCAACTGAAGTGCATCCTGCTGAACACCCGCTCGGTTCACAGACACGCCACGGAACTCTGGGAACTACTCGACACCGCATCGCCGGACGTCGCCTTCCTTACAGAAACCTGGATGAACGCCTCATCTGCGCCCGACATCGCCATAGCCATCCCGGACGCTTACAAGATCATCCGAAAAGACCGCACCAACCAAACAGGAGGAGGCATCCCCATCGTCCATAAGAAAACCATCCAAATCACAACCAGCTCCGACGATAACCTCGCTACCGCCGAACACCTCCACTTCCAGATCCACACCGACCCCAGGTCCACACTTAGAGGCACCCTCATCTACAGACCACCAGGAACCCGCACACAATTCAACGAAGACATCACTGACTTCATCAGCCCACATGCCCTCACCTCCGAGGACTACATTCTTCTGGGAGACCTCAACTTCCACCTGGAAAAGAAAAACGACAACAACACCTCCACCCTCCTGGACAACCTGGCCAATCTCGGACTCAAACAACTTGTTGACACCCCCACCCACTTGGCCGGACACACGCTCGACCCTATCTTCACCTCCAGCAAACACATATCCTTCGATCATACCACAGCTCTCCATTGGACGGACCACAGCAGCGTTCACTTCAGCTATAAACAGACCACGACCCACAACCCCCCACAACCTATTCCTCGAAGAAATTGGAGCAAAATCACCACTGACCAACTCTTCACATCGCTTAACCAAAACCCTCCTGCCATACAATCGGACCCAAACCAAGCTGCCACTATACACACACAATGGATCACCCACAGCGCCGACGAATTAGCACCCCTGAAAAACTATCAAACCAAACAAGGTAGCAAAAAGGCCCCTCGGTTCAACGATGACCTTAAGAAATCCAAGAAGTTATGTCGTACTCTCGAGAAAACCTGGAGAAAAAACCCAACCACTGACAACCTAGCCACCTTCAAGGACGTCACCCGCAAACACCACCAACTGATCTGATCCACCAAGAAATCAGCATTCAAGGATCGACTAAACAACAACGCCCACAACAGCAAGGAACTATTCAACATCGTCAAAGAATTTACCAACCCCACCGCCGGCACCAACGACATCACTCCCTGCCAAGACCTCTGTGAATCCCTATCCTCTTTCTTCCACAACAAAATCGCCGACATACATAACAGCTTTGAAATCCAGTCCGAAGATCAGCCCACTCCACCCACCTCCGAACCAAAACAGCACTCTAACAACCTTTGCGCCTGGAACCCAATCACTACTGAAGACACCATCCACTTAATGAACTCCATCCACTCAGGTTCACCAACCGACCCATGTCCCCACCACATTTTCAACAAAGCAGACTCCATCATCGCACCCCATCTCCGCGATGTCATCAACTGCTCCTTCAACTCCGCTACCTTCCCAGAAAGCTGGAAACATGCCGAACTCAGCGCCCTTCGGAAGAAACCCACAGCTGACCCCACTGAACTTAAAAATTACGGCCCCATCTCACTCCTCCCATTCCCTGCCAAAGTCATCGAGAAAGCCGTCAACAACCAGCTCGCCGCCTTCATCGAATCCAACAAATCCCTCGACCCTTCACAAGCCGGCTTCCGAGCCAAACATAGCACCGAAACCGCCCTCATCGCAGCAACTGACGACATTCAAACACTACTGGACAACGGAGAAACAGCTGCCCTCATCCTACTTGACCTCTCCGCCGCCTTCGACACAGTCTGTCATAGCACCCTCATACAACGCCTCAGCAACGTCGGGATACACGGAAAAGCTTTGGACTGGATCATCTCGTTCCTCGCCGGAAGAACCCAGAGAGTCCACCTCCCCCCATTCAAATCAGAGGCTACCGAAGTCATCTGCGGCGTACCACAAGGACCATCACTCAGTCCCACCCTCTTCAACGTTTAGATGAGTCCCCTTGCATCCATCGCGCGACAACACAGCCTCAACATCATCTCCTACGCAGACGACACCCAACTGATCCTTTCCCTCACCAAAGACCCAAACACCGCCAAAACCAATCTACATGAAGGAATGAAAGAAGTAGCCGAATGGATGAAGAACAGCCGCTTAAAACTAAACTCGGACAATATGGAAGTCCTCATCTTAGGATCATCCCCCTCTGCCTGGGACGACTCATGGTGGCCACCGGCCCTGGGTACAGCACCCATACCCACAGATCACGCACGTAACCTGGGCTTCATCCTAGACTCCTCCCTCTCGATGACCAGACAAGTCAACGCCGTCTCATCCTCATGCTTCAACATCCTTCGCATGCTCAAAAAAATCTTCCGTTGGATCCCCACCGAAACAAGAAAGACAGTCACACACGCATTGGTCACTAGCCGACTGGATTACGGAAATACCCTTTACGCCGAAACCACAACGAAACTACAGAAAAAACTCCAACGCATCCAAAACGCCTCAGCCAGACTCATACTGGACATCCCCCGTCAAGCTCACATTTCCGGCCACCTGAAAGACCTCCACTGGCTCCCCGTCAACAAGAGAATAACGTTCCGTCTCCTCACCCACTCACACAAGGCCCTCTACGACATTGGACCCAAATGCCTCAACACACGACTGTCCTTCTACACACCCACCCGCCAACTACGTTCATCCAATCAAGCCCTCGCCGCAATTCCGCGCATCAATAGATCCACCATGGGAGGAAGATCCTTCTCCTACTTGGCGGCCAAAACCTGGAATTCTCTCCCCACTCACCTCCGCCTCACACAGAACCACCTCTCCTTCAGAAAACAGCTAAAAACCTGGCTATTCGATAAGTAATGCACCCACCCTCCCTCAAGCGCCTTGAGACCCTCTGGGTGAGTAGTGCGCTATACAAATTTCTGAACTTGAACTTTACATTTGGCACACAGAGAAAAGCCAAAGTATCATTGAGAACTATTGAGCTCCCTCTTATTGCACCTATCCTGAGGCAAAGATTTGAAGCATAGGGGAAGATGATCTTTCCTCTCTTGTAGTACAGTTATCCTTTGCTGTGGGGAGAGGTGACATTCACATACCCTCATTACAAATAGACTCAATGGGCCCTTTCTAAGTGGGGCAGAATATGGCATAGTAATTTAAAAAAAACAGAATTACTGACGACGTAGACATCAACAACTTGAGGGGCTGAATTTCTCCCCATATTCTTTTGGGAAATAACATGCAAGAATCAGTGTTTCGGCACTTATTTTCATATATTTTTGTCCAATGTTCAGCCAGACAATTTGCCTACTTTCAGCAGACAAAGTGCTCTTAGTAAAAAAAGAACAGATCTTTGAAGTTTTTGCAAGATTTGCAATTCAAATGTGGTCAGTAACTCAAGTTTCCAGGATATCATAATTTACTGGGCTGTAATTAAAGAGGGCCCAAGTGTGCTTCCATGACATCATTTCTGAATGCTAATGCTAATTCAATTTATAGAATACTATGTAAACCCTGAGGTCTCTGTACCAAAACAGTCAGAACTGTGGGCCTGATTACGATGCAGGTGGGACTCTCATACAACCGGCCCCATGGTGGAAACAGGGCCGCCCAACTAGAAGTATGCGGTCCCACTGCCCGGATTACAATGCGAACGCCTTCCCGGTGGTCGCAATGTGTATATTTTCTATTGCTGCGTGTGCTGCAGGCTGCAGCCCACACCCCAATAGAAAATAAACACATTAAAAATATCCCTGCAACATGTGGCTGGTACCATGGCAGGGATGTTTAGAGGGCACCATAGGTGCCCCCCAGACCCCATTGCGGAGGACCAGAGGGGAAGGGGGCTAACCTAGGGGCCTCCAAAGTCCCTTTCCACCTTCCCTTTCATGGTGAGTGAACCGCCATGAAAGGGCAGGTAAAAATGGAAATTGTAATCCCTATGGTGGTGCCTGAGCAGGCACTGCCCTCATTGTAGGGATTACTAACCCTCCAAAACACAGACGGGCTCCTTGAGCCCATCGGAAGCACATCAGAAGGTCCCTCCACCATATGCCTCCACCCGCAGCAATGTAATGCATCTGGCGGACCGCAGGGGCCTATTTCGGTGGGTCCAACACCGATGAGCCTTCAGTGTTGGACTCACTGACATCTTAATCAGGCCCTAAGTGCAAAAAGAATTATGAAATAAAGAGTGAACAGAATGTGTATCTTGTTACGGGCTACAGTTGATTTGGAAATTGTTTTGCTTGCTCAATAGACCCTTTAGACTTATTAACCAGGTTTTTCTGGGAGAAGACATTAATGATTCTGAAAATCATGCTATATAAACTCAAAGGAGCACCAATTCAGCACCTCTTCGGCACAACTAAAAATGAAAATATTTTTAACTTGGCCCTCCATATAGCCCAGTCTTCCAAAGATTAAGGGGCTCAATCAGACTATGACAGGTAGCCTGTCTGTCTGCCAGGCAGAGGACCACCTGTCAGAGTTAAAGAGGTGTGCTTGACAAGTGAGGATCTCTGTACCTTTAGTGAAGCCGCCTGTGCAGCCTCTCAGCTGAAGGCATTGGAGTGTTGCCAAGCAGCCATCATGTTTTATGCAACCACTCTGTAAACTTAAGAGTATTCTCAAACCAAACTCCTGAAGCAGGAGTTCATTTTGAGAAAGCAAAAACAATGGCCCTTATGAGCTGAGAGTTTGCTCTCTGCTCATAAAGGCCACTGTGCATTTTTTCTACAGAAGTCTGCAATACCTAATATGATGGCTACGAGTGAAGGTTGACTAGTCCTAAATACTGTGCGATAACTCTCATTATGATCTGACAGCCTCTGGCTAACAAGCTGTCAGGTCAGAGTTTACAAGTGGTAGATCACCTACTGAAGCTATGCTGTTGCAAACCCACTGTTTTCCATGACTATAAATATAGCAGGTGAACCTTGAGCTTGGTGGGGCATGAGCATAAGCAATTCATGATCAATTTATGGTGGTGCTCTTATCCTGCCAAACTCAAAATGACCCCTTAAGACTCCTAAATTCCCAGAGGTGGTGAGACGTATGGACTGCACTCTGCATAGTAGATCTGGTCTCTGAACTAAACATGGCTGCTACTCATTTCCTGTGTGATAATGTTTCTTATTGGGTCCTATTGCAAAGAATGAAGAAGAGAGATGCTGACTTTTCTTGTAGGATGTTTTGTAAACTAATATTCAATCTGAAAAGGTTCTGGGACTTGGTTGGAGAATATGAGATGTATGTGACATATTTATTTATCATTGGAGGGTATAAATGTAAATCAAATAGGCAGACGTTTTACTTCAGGGATACCTAATCTCACATAGGGAATGGCTAAAAGCTGCTGAATATTCAAATACAAAATTCAACTCTCAGAGCCCTTGTTGCATAAATGCTAAGTCAGAAGCATCCACCCTACACCAAGGCCTTCGAGAGTCCGCTCACATCAAGCATAAATGGATCACGCACTACCGGAGCCTCCCAAAGTGCTTTTGACACTTATTGGAGCCCCACTGCTCATGCTGAGCCCTGTACAGGGCGTTACATTCATGCTTACCCAGTTTGCATATTTCGATTGATGATCGTGAAGGCGTTGCATTCCTCTGCTTTGCTTTTAAAATTCTGAACTGAAATGTCCTATTTTTGCGCAATATCATTAATAAGGCACAGTATAAGGTTTGTAGAAAAGCCATGCTGAATGTTCACACTGAACTGCAGAGCAACAACTGCCCTAGTGAGAGCTTGGAAAAAAGATTAGAGATGTCATGTGGCTAAGAAGGATAGCAAAAAAAAATCACGATTCCCTCTAAAGAGAGGGATTCGTGAGCCTAAAAGAAGAATAGAATGGGAAAGACAGCTTCAGTTTCCTTTAATCTGTGTGTTTAGTTTTATCCAAGATTGAGTTTATGATATTTTGTCTCATTCATAGGAACCTCTGAAAAAGGACACAGGAAATCAATGTAAAATACCCCTTTCATTAAGCTAAATTATGACTATTATCAAGTCACCCTTGGTGGTTTCCTGTTTCCCAAAAGAAAGAAGTGATGGGGTAACAACTGGAGGACTTCTAACACCTCACTAGTTAGGAAGGATAATAATAGTTTCATGTGCAAGCAGAAGGTTGCACTGTTTAAGAAATCATTAGGCATCTCCCCTGTTTTTGATTTAACCTCTTCTGTTAATACTTTGCAGATTTATCCAAATACTTATCTCTCTTGCCACCAGCATTTTTTCACACCTCATATAGTAACACAGTGGTAGGCATGCAAAGACCTGTTCGCCTTCTAGTCAATAAGTGATTTTGAAAATAGAATCATAGGCATCATCCATTCCAAATCAGTTGGCCCAAGAACTCTGTCACATCTAATCAGCTGACATCACCAAGAAGGGAAAGCAAAAGTGACATGGTTATATACCAATTGATCAGTTCAATACTATGAAGTAATTAGTTCCAGATGTCTGTCCAACCCCAAAAATGTAGTCAACCCCCAGAAGTTCATTTGGTCAAAGTATTTTCCTCCAACCGTGTATGCACTTATAATAGACCTGCAGTATGTAATAATGCCACTACTCTAAATTAAAGTACAACTTCATGAAAAATTGGCACGTACCAGTAGAGTTATATTTCTGAAAATATTGTATATTGTACCTACTGCAATTTATGAGGCTCATGTGGATTCTTCCTAAAATAATAATTGGTAATGGTTTATGTGATTTCTCAACTATACCATGATGATTTCTACATAGGTTTACATTACATTTAACATGAAACCCCTATTGCTCGTCGCCAGTAATAAACGAAGTAGACACTGTGTTTCTTCTTTCACTTAAGTGTTTATTGACACCCACCGGAGGACGCCACCAACAGCTGACTCCGTTGTCCTCACTCTGTTGTTGCCCAATTGCCCCTCAAGGTTCTGGTGATGCACCTAACATTCTGTCAGTTGCATCACTGTTAAAGGGAAATCATGTTTCAATGATATGATCTGAACATTTCAAACCTTTAGATGAAAGAGATGTACCCCTGAAATGTGTCTACAAGCATTAGAGCATATACTGGTAGGTAGACAGCCAAAACCCTGAGGAACTTCAAACAAAGCTCGCAGCCCAACATAACTCTATTAACACTATTCAATCTGCTTCTACCTTTTGTCAGAGATGATGGATTGCACCAAGAAAGGTGAGTGGTTCAGTAAAATGTTAGGATTGCACTTGACAATGAAATTCTACAAACAATAGAGTTCAGCGTGAGGTGATCTTGTCCACCAGGCTACCCTTAGCCTGCAGACTGATCTCTGACTTCTCTGCTACAGAAGCACATGATCTAAATATATCATATACCCACCTAAGCTCCATGACACTCTAGCATAAACAGCTGCCAAACTCCACGCTCTCCCACAAAAGTATTTTATATTTCAAAGCAAGAAAATAAACAGTGAACACAGTTGGTGCACATGTTTGGAGAGTTCCACAGTAGAAAGTATCTCTTTTGTGAGTTTATTAGAAAGAACATTGAGAAGGTGGAATGTCTTCTATGGGATTGGTTAAAGCATTCCACCCACTATCTCTTTTGTTTTCTTCAGTGTGACTTCCTAAGTGCAACGGTTATGCCCAAATGTGGTTCACATGATCACTGTGCCGTAGGAATCAAGGTGCACCTTACAGAAGAGGACCAATCAGTCAAAATTGGTCTATGACTACTTGTTTCCTGTCCAAAGGAGACCTCACCTATTAGTTTGTAATGGGCGATTCTTATTTTAAACCAAGACAGATTTGCATTAAGACAATTATTGTTTGGGTCAGTACAGTGGGAAAAAATATATATACTAGTGGCTCTGAATATATAAAGGGTTCCACCCATCACCTTTGTTTTTTCCTCAGTGCATTGCCTTAATTGTGATGGATAAGCTCAAACATGGTTGCTAAAGGAATCAGCTCTACCTCGTTGAGCCACCTTAGGCTGAATCTGGTCTGAATTACTTGTTTTCCCGTCAGGAGGAACCTTTTGTGGCAGCTTGGGATGGACTGGACTAAGGCAATTTTGCAAAATTGGTGTTCTTGTCTTGAGTGGCACAGTGGACAAAAACTGATGGACTGGAATGCGCCCCTCAGAAAACTTGCAGTGGCTAAGAATAATTCAAGAGGTCCACATATCTCCTTTTTCTCCACTATGTTTATAGCACATTGCAGAACAGGATCAGATGGTGAAATGGAACAACCTCCAACTAGCCTGCCACCTATATTTAAGATGCATGGCAGCTCTGTGTGTAATAAAAGCAGGTATGCTAGAGATACCATAGTCTGCTTTCAATCCAACATACGCTAAAACAGTAAAAATGCATGCTTCTGCTATTTGTAATGTATATAGAGGATAAAAAGTATTAGTTCTTCAACGTTGATATTTAGGAAAGGTTGCTGTCTATATTCATATGTTATGGACATTCCAAAAGGTAGTCTTTCTGTTGTGGGGCTTATTATGATGTTGGGCGGAATTACTTCACACAACACTGACTCGGTCCTGGGACCTACCAACACCTGGTCGGCGGTCCCAACCGCCTCATTAGGATGCGACTGAACTCTGTTCAGTTGCATTCCCATATTTCACAATGGGAGCATGCATTATGACCGTAAACCAGCCATAATGCATGATTCCATAGTGAAATGGGCGCTGCCGTACATCCCTGCACCCGTGGCAGGCACCTTAAGGTGCCTACCACAAGGTGCAGGGATGAACAGGGGACACCATAGGTACCCCCTTGGCCCCCAACTAGAGGCTGTGCACCACAGGGGGCCCTGCTGCGGGCCCCCAAACACGATCTCCAACATGGTTTCCATGTCGGGCAGACCAGCATGGAAACCATGCCAGAAACCTGCATCGTAATCTCAAGGGTGGAAGGGCTCGTTCCTTGAGATTACTTGCTGGCTTTCAACTGGGGAACAGGCTCTCTGAGCCCGTCAGACGCCAGCCGGTTTCCTTTCTGACCGTCTCCATCATAATGAGGCGGTCAGAAAGGAAGCCGAGCATCCCTTTACCATGCAGCCCTAAAGGCTCCACCCACAGGTCAGAGCCTTTACGGGCCGCTTCGTAATCAACCCCGGAGAATTTAAAATATGCAGACCTATCCTTGATGGATTCTTCTCTCCCTTTTAAGTAATGCTTTCAGTTTATTTGAAAATGCCTTATAGGGTTTTGCCGTTACTGGAAGGCAATTAAAAATCAAAGGCAAATGCCAAAGCAATGGGCTCTTCAGTCGTTTGGGTGATTTGTGGGTGGATTTCTAAAGCCTTAATAGGCCTGTGGAAACTTGGGGCCTCATTTATGGAAAGTGAAGCATTGCTGCCTGAAAACAGCGATGCGTCACTTTTCACTGCGCTCTCCCTGCGACACTAACGATGCCTCATATTTAAAGTATGACGCATCATGTCGCAAGGAGTTACAGATACGTCAGTATTTCTGACGTATCTGTAGGCGCAAAAGTGAGCATTGCTGGAACGTGTCAAAAAGGGACGTAACTCCAGCAATGTGTACTTTCACAGGGGCAAGTCCCATGTTTTTAGTGCCTGTGTCAGTCTTACGCCTGCCATGAGGCAGGCATAAGATTTTGATGCATTAGTGTCCAATAAATTGCGCAGTGAAATCTTATAGATTTCACTGCGTCACTTCTATGACTCTTTTTTTCATCAAAACACCCCCCTTGCATACATTATATCTGGTGCAGGTATAATGTGACGCAGGGGTTTACAAAGTGACGCATCTACTTAGATGCGTCACTTTGTAAATACGGTGCAAGAAGGCACATTTTTTACGCTGCTGGTGCGTCACAAAAAGTGACGCACAAGCGGCGTAAAAGTGACGCACGGCCTCATAAATTAGGCTCTTGGAATTCACACCAAATCTTTTTTAGGCTGCTTCTCTAAGACCAATTCACAACTTCATGTTATGAATTTTGTGTCATTCAAATATAACATTAAAATCTCTCGTAAATATGTCATATAGTGGTGGAAAACAATGCTGTTCAAAGAAAGACAAGAAAACAAAAGTAGCGCTTTACTGGCAAACTCTGTAAAGTTGCGCTAATGTGTTGGGGTTTTAAAAAAATTATCTGGCCACTTTAAGAACACTCCATCTTGCTTTATTTAAAAAAAATTTAGAGTTTGAACATTTTATTTCCGAGGCTGCACTTTGGAATAGAAAAATGTCAAAACGGCATTTCCAGCAAAAGTGGTTATCTTTTTTGCATCCATTTCACAGGGGTACAAATGGATGACAGGATGAGAACCATTTCTTGATTCAGGATTTTCGGAAAAGTGAGAAGGAGTTAGACAGAACGAGAGGGAATAGAGGTAAGAAAGAGGGTGCAGCTGCCAGCAGCAGAGCAGAAGTGGACACCTTCCTTGTCTTGTCTGTGGAGGAAGTAAGAGACAGAGACCTTTTCCTTCTCTGCTCCCTGCCCGTCCACAAACAGAATATTTCTGACGTCCAGGGACGCATGTTCATAATAAAAAAAGTAGGGGAATGGAATCTACAGAATTAAAGAAGTAGGGGCACGCCGTGCCCTGCCGTTCCTGCCCACTTCGACCACTGGTAGTACAGCGTTTATACTGCTGAGCAAGTTGGTAGGCGTCAATGAACCCTAGGGGGCAAAGACGGATTGAATTACTCTCCACAAGTACAAACAGGATGCTTGTGTTCCTCCGCAAGCACAGCTTGACCTTTACTGAAGTCTACCTCCCATAGCTGTAGAGAAAAGGTGCTGACTCACGAGGTCGCACCGAGGCAAACGGTGAGACCTGCTCAAGGTCTTTGTCTAAATTCTGTTGGTTGAAAGGGGAGCTGTAATGTGATAACACCGGTGAGAAAAAGGGCAGACACTGGCTGTGTTATGTAAAAGGCATGTTTTTGCATTTTTAGTGTTATTTCTATTGAATGCTTTCATTTATTCTTTCCCTCCCCCCTTCTTTATTATTTGTATTCCCCTGTTCCTTCCTTGCTTGGTTGCGCCTCCCCTCGCGCTTGGAACGTTCACAGTCAAACGTTCGGGTGAAGGCAGTTGTGTTTTGTATCTGTTTGGAGGCTTGGAAGAGAGGATGCATACCTAAAGAGTTCCTTCTCTCACTCTTATACTGGCTTGGATTACTTCTTGCCTTCACTGCTATAGGCTGCGTCAGTTGAGTAGCAAAACTTGATGGGGCTCCCCTGTAAAATGCATGGAGGGGGTCCCTCCTGCTCTGTGTCCATTCAGGAGCTCTCAGGCCTGCCCATGTACTGTGCCGGAGGGGGCCCCTGGAGCTCACCCCCAACTGCCCATTATTACGCCATTGGATTGCTTCTGTAAACTTAGCTAGAAATCCTCTCTGACTGTTACTGGCGTCATTTCTTCTGCTTGATGTGGTTATCCTGTTGTGTAGCCATGCCACCACCATAGGCCTCCCAGGGTGTTTGCAAAGTATTATAAACACAGTAAAAATGCATTTTATTATCATTATGCCATTTACAATTTATTCAACTGTGAAAACTAGGTATGTTCAACTAACATCATGGAAAGTAGGACCCAAGCCGGATTTACAGAATAAACTCTGCACAGACTAATTCCATTTATTTTCACTCTATGCAGCTCTATCCATTCCAAAATCGAGCATGAATTGTACCCACTTGGACCTACACTGGACTCCCTTAATGTGGCCAGTAGCTTTCAATAACTTTTCTCGTTTTTATTTCTCTATCCATTTGACACTCTGCCACTTATGACTTTCCAAGTTCAAGCAGCTAAGTTTGTCCAAATAATTGCTGAGTAAATTTCTTTCTTGGTTCTTCCCTATCATCCCTGTAAACACTTGAAAATAATATAGTTTTCTATCTATAGATCTCTAGTCCATCAGTGTCCAGTTTGTACTGATAAGTCTATCAAGACTCCTAATCTTCAATGGTTTTTTGATACTTCAACCTGCTCAACTATGTCTATGTCAGATAACTAAAGTCTTGAATAGCTTTTGACTCCCTAACTATTTATTTGGACATGTATTTGTATAAGTGATCATTGTGGATGCATGTCAAGCTAAGTCTAGATGAGCTTATGTCTGCTGATCTGTGTAGGTATGTGTCCTTCATTGCCACACCTGTCCTCCTAATACAAGTTGATCAATTTAGACACTTTTCATTCTACAGTTAGCTAAGTTCATATTACAATTGGTCTGAGCAGGCACCTAACCAAAAACATTGCATATTTTTGTCCATTTCTTAATATATATCTGTTGGATTTGGCTCTTTTTGCTGGGTCACCCCAGAACCATTTGCCTTCCTCCTATATTTTTTAGGTCTCGCCTAGCGTTGCAGTGCGAATGCACTGCCATCGCTTTGTGAGGCATGCAGTATACACTATAGTGTGCAAGCTTCATGGAAGCTCCGCCCACTCACCGGCCCATCTTCTTCATTGGCTTAGGTTATAAATGCTGCCTTCCGATTGGTTTTAAGCTTGTTAGTCCCCCCCCCCCATGACAGCCATGTCAGTCATTTGTATCCTTAAATGGCTACTGGCCCCTTTACAGCACAGACTACTTTCTTTGCATGCCCCCCTGCGTTCCAATGCCTTCTCCCCGCCCCCCCTCGTGCCTCGCCACCCGCATGCATTGCCATTTGCAATGCCATAGGTCTCTCCTAAATGGGAGTCCTATTGCATTGCCAATACTTGTTTAGCACCCTGCCGCCTCTTCCTCTACCCCTCTGTGCCTTCACAGCAGTCCCCAGTTATCAGATTCAGGTCCCTGCAGGCACAGCCACAGGTAGTTCAAAGGCCTGAGGTAGGTGCCCTATGATATGTCTGTTTTCTCTCCCCGTTCTCAGATCGCCCCTTCCCTGACAGCCCCATCGTGCCTCAGCTGACACTGCGGGCACGAGAACAGCTGGGCTGAACATCTTGCCTTCTTAAGTGTGGTCATACTCTAATTTTGGAACGTAAGCTTCCCATTGCAAAAATGGATCAGGCTCCATGTTGCAGTTCTCAGGTGGAGCTGGCTGCCGCCCTGCTCTTGCTGGACAGTTCCTGGAGAACAGTGGTCTGCGACGCCTCAGGTGAGACCAGTAGAGCTCCTGCCCAGTCTGTGGCAAGCTGCCTCTCCCTTCCTGGGCTGTACCCAGCTCCATTGCTGTAGTGTTATTGCTCTTAGGTTTCTTCGAGCAGCGTGGGTTTTGGCACCCAAGGATTGACTGAGGCATTGCCTCCGCTGCAAGAGTTCTTTCATCTCAAACTCCACCCTGACCTTGCAGCCCGCAGTCGCATTGAAATAGCCACTGCATGACGATTCCATGATACAAGCCTCACATCGCAAACCTCTTGTCGACAACATCCTTGATGAGAATGCAGGACTTCACAACGCAAACCCCGCAATCTCTCATGAACCCTCCGGGGTGTAATGCATTCTTGATGCACAACTTCAAATCACAAGCTTCCCTAGTCGATGACTCACATCACAGCCTTACAGCTCCCAGGAACTGAAGCATCACCTCAGCTGCGCAATGCAAATGTTTTGTTACAATTAAGATAAAATGTAAATGTATATTTTAAAATAGATACAGAAAACGATAAACATAATTTTTACAAAAACACAATTATTGTATAATCAATATTACCATTACAGCTACTACTAGAACTACTCCTACTAGTACTACTATTACTAATAATTATTATAATAATAAAACACAATTGATAATCAAATTATAAGGAATATACAATGAAACTATTACATTCAAAAGCAATAATTTAATAAAATAGTATCACCCAAAAACAATAACAAAAACTAATTTAAATTAAGGTAATTTTGAAAATTAAGTAGAAAAAGATTACTTCATAAAAACTGCATTAAACATGTTAAATTGGAGGCAGCAATTTTATAACTTCCTCCCCAATCTGAACAACAGTAGGGAAAGTGTTAGACTTTGGAGAGGACTTATTTAGTACTCCCAGTGCAATGTAAGCAATAGCAGGAAAGTGCTGAACTTTAGAGGGGTTACATTTACTATTACCACTCCAGTGTAAGCTACAGAAAGAAAAGTCTTAAGGCGTGATTATGACTTTGGCGGTGTGGGAGTGGGGTGCCATGCCACTGCCCCACTCCCACATCACCAACGCTGTCCACCAACCTCCCACTGGATTACAAATTGTAATCTGGGCAGGCATTTATGTGGCAGTGGGCCCAAGCTGCTGCCTTTCAAAGACTCATAAGAGAGCATTAGAAAGGCAGCGCTTTGGGCCTGCCACAGTGCATTCACAGCATGGCATGGATTGCAAAGTCCATGCCATGTATGAACTGTGGGTACACGCAGATAGGGGGGTGCACAATGTGCCCCCTGCATGCATCGCAAGGCCATGAGGAAACAGTGGGTCCTGTAGGGTCGCAAAAGTTTCCTCACCACCAGCGTGAGAACCGCTGTGAGCCTGCTGGTGGTGAGAAAACTCGTAATATGCTTGGCGGTGCCGAAGCAGCACCACCAATCATATTGCAGCCACAAGACCGCCACGCCAGTTCCAGGAGTCCCTGGCAGTTACAGCAGTCCCATGGAAGTCCAACCACTGTACTCTTCATATGGCCGTCGGACCGCTGCTGCAGCAGTCCCCAACTGCCACTGCACCTTCACCACGATTTTGTTGGTCCTATGGACTGAGAAGTTTCTGGGTGGCACCTGCTTAGAGTGCATTGCCACAGTCAAGTCTGCTGCTGATGAGTGCATGGGTGACCATTTTCCCGGCCTCTGTGGGGATCAATTTGAAGGTCTTCCAAAGCAGGCGAAGAGTGTGGATGCATGGTGAGGTGACGGTGTTGATCTGGTGGTTCATGGTAAGTAGATAGTCCAGTATGAAGCAGAGGTTTTGGGCGTGGTCAGTGGATGTGGATGGGTTTCTAGCTCAGTGGGCCACCAGGTGGGCCACCAGCCTCCCTACCAGGTGGTGTTGGGCCCCAGGATGAGGACTTCGGTCTTGTCTGAGTTGAGTTTGAGGCAGCTGTCTCTCATCCAGGTGGGGACGTCCTTAATCTCGTCGTGAAAGTTGTTTCTGGTGGTGGTTGGCTAGATGGTGATGGAGAGAATCAGCTGGGTGTCATTGGCGTAGGAAAAGATGTTGAGCCAAAGGCTCCTGACGAAGACTGCAAGTGGGGCCATGTAGACTTTGAAAACCGCGGGGCTCAAGGAGGAGCCTTGAAGCACTCTGCAGCTGTTTTCTGTGTGTCCCAAAAGGATATTGAATTGAATGTTTTTGAATCGCACATTTCTGGAAACCTTTTGGGGATATTCCTAGGCCTTCTCCCACTCCTTGTCATTGAGTACTCTTCCTATCTCATCCTCCCATTTCTGATGCAGGGTGTGCAGGGTGTGTAGTGGGGTCATGATCAGTTCCTTTATTGCCTTGTAGTACCACGTGACTAAGTGTCTGCCCCCCCCCCGCCATGCGCAGGAAAGTGTGGAGAACCGGATGTGTCAGCGGTTCACCCTCTGTGAGGTCCCAACATTGACAGGCGCTGTCTACTAAACGCCTATGCACCAGGAATTGCCCCGGGCGATGGAAACCTGTAGAGGGTGTGTACACAATGGCTTAATGCCCGGCATCAACAGCCTCCGGATAGCTGGGAGCGGTATCCTGCCTTCATGAGTGTATGTTTCCCCTGTATACCTGCCTGCCATCCAATGGGACAGCCATTGAAGCTGTGCCGCCGGAAAATAGGCCTTGAAGGATGGGGCCCCCAAACACCCTTGCGTGGTGGGAAAGTAGAGAGTATTTAGGGCTACTCTGTGCCTACCACGTCCCCATATCAAGGTGGTTAGCAGTGTTTCCAGTTCGCGAAAAAAGGAGTGGGGCGGTATCACTGGGAGATTAGCGAAGGAGTACAACAGGCGGGGGACCATGATCATCTTCGTTAGGACCACTCTTCCTATGGGGGCGAGGGGTACGGTCTTCCAGAAGGAAACTGCCGCTCGTAGCTCTGCCAACGTTTTGTGGTGGTTTCCCTTGTACAGGTCCTCAGGTGAATGGTACAATCTTACCCCGAGATATCGAGGCGCCTCTGCGCTCCATCCAATGATTTGGGGGCCTATCCGTATCTCCAGATGAGGGCCCAGGGGAAATACAGCCGACTTCGCCCAGTTGACTTGAAGTCCAGAGACTTCTGCGAAGTTTTGCAATATTCCCCAGATCGACGTTAGATCACTTGTAATGTCCTTCACGTATATCAGAAGGTCATCTGCATATAACAATAGGCTATGTACCGCATCCGCAACTGGAATTCCCCAGACTTCCCCCCCTGCCTCAAACTTATGGACAATGGTTCCACCGCAAGGGCAAAGACGAGGGGGGAAGGGGGCAACCCTGTCTCGTCCCACGCTCCACCGGAATCAAGAAGTATTTCCCCACTCTCACCCTTGTGGTGAGGCCCCTGTAGAGGAGTCTCTAGTAGGGCAGTAGGGTCGGGCCGGCACACACCTTATGGAGCACCGCAAAGAGGTATGGCCATAGCAAGGTATCAAAGGCCTTTTCGAGGTCCAGGATAAGACATGCAGCTTGGGGGAAGTATTCCCGCATAGCATCCTGTACGTGTAATAGCCTACGTATATTCTGCGACACGCTTCGCCTCGGGAGGAACCCGTTCTGGGCTGGGTGGATCAGTTGAGGCAGAACCTGTGTGTACCGATCTGCCAGTATCTTCCCCAGGATCTTACAATCCGCGGTAAGTAACGTTATAGGCCTATATGATACTGGGCTCGAGGGGTCCCTGTGGTTTCAGAAAGGTTACCAGGATTGACTCCCTGAGTGATCCCAGGAGCTCCCCTCTTAGTAATGCATCCTCATATACGGCAACAAGTCTGGTGGTCAATTGTCTGGAAAATTTGACATAGTATTCAAGGGGAAAGCCATCCATTCCCGGCACCTTGTGTCGCGCCAGGGCCCGGATCGTGTAAGTGACAACTGGGGGTTTTATCTTAGCTTCCAGAGCCTTTCTTTCCTCTGGCTGAATTTCGGGCAATGGCAGAGAGCAAAAATACTGGTCTATTATCAGTGGAGAAATCTGTGGCGGGTCACGATAGATTCCCGCTTAATAGTCGCAAAAGATGTCCAGGATATCCATTTGCGACTGCTTAAGGTTGCCCCTCGCATCCAGCAGTGCTGTAACAGGTTGCAAATCTGTGTCTTGTTTCGCGAGCCAGGCTAAAAGTGTACCCACCCTATTTCCTTCCCGATGTACCCGAGCCGCGTACATTATGAAGTTATACTTGCGCATGTCCTGTTCTGTTTCCGCCTATGCCATTGTTGCTGCCGCCACCAGATTGGGAGTTGCATCCCTGTGATCCATGCTCTTTGTGAGGTCCGCTAGACGCCTCTCCGCAGCTTGTTATGCCTGCTCTAACAACTTTCTCACTCCCACTATATGTTGAATACAGTGTCCTCTTGCCTCTACATTGAACGCATCCCATTCCACCGAACGGCTAGATGCTGTGCCAGGATTCAGTGTAAAGTGTTCCTGGATGTGGTCACCATGTATTTGACAGAATGCCTGATCTGTGAGGCAGTCCCTAGGGAGTTTCCACGTAGGTATCGGGGATGTGGTGCTCTCCATCTGAGGAGTACTGTGTGTGCATTATGATCAGATAGAACCCTCCCGATATAATCAGTGTACTGTATCTGGGGTAGCAGCACTGCAGAGCAGAGGAATTTGTCCAATCTAACTCTTAAATTGTGTGGGGCGGAGAAGAATGAGTATACCTTGGCGGTTGGGTTTCGCTCCCGCCATACATCGACCAGTGCCCAGCGGGTCACCCAGTTCTTGAAGTGTTCTGCTTGTCTTAATGGAGGTGATTGTGCTGGTGGGGAGTGCGACCTATCTAGCTCTATGTTCAGGACACAATTATAGTCCCCTCCTAACAACCAAGGGACAGCTGTGTGTTGTGCTAACATTGCAGTGAGGCAACACCAATATCGCTCTTGCTCTATATTGAGGGCATATATGCTTCCTATCAACAATTACCTACCCTCAAGTTGGCCCACCAGTAGGGAGTATCTGCCCTCCTTATCGACTAGCCTGGACTGTTCTCGGAAGGGGATCCCCAGTCTGATCTGGTACAACTGAACGTTAATCTGTCCTTTGAAATCCATACGAGAGGGGTGGCGGGCAAATGCTATGGCATTTTAAAAAGCCTGAGAAAAACCCTGGATTGACTTCCTGCTACCAGTAGGAAAACACTAATCCTCACTTTAGTCACTCCCCACCTAGACTACGGAAACTCATTGTACATTGGTCTGAGTAAAAAAGGGCAGAACAGACTTTAATGCATGCAGAATGCGGCCGCGAGGTTGGCATTGAACCTTCCCCAGAAGTCTTCCGGGAGGCATGCCCTTGCCTCCTTGCACTGGCTCCTGGTTCAAGAACAAATTGTGTTTAAAACAATGTGCATGGCACAGCGTATTGCACATGGTAAGGGCCCTATATACCTTCAAAAGTTACTAACCAAGTACCAGCCGAAGCAGATGTTGAGATCCCTGGGGAGAATGCTCTTCCAGGTCCCGCGTATTTATAGAGCACGGATGGGCAGCCGCTCGTTCAGATACCTGGCCAGCAAACAGTGGAACTCTTTGCCAATTGAGCTCCGTTTGGAACCATCCAAACTGAGGTTTCATCAGAAACTGAAGACTTACCTGTTCCCTAAGTTGGGCTAAGCCCTGTCCTCTCTCGGCCCTCTGCTCTCTCTAGTTCACTCTTGTAGTTCGCCCAGTTTTGTCTTCAGAGCGCGGGGACACACTGTTCTTTGTGTAACCAGGCGCTTTATAAGCTTTGTTATTATTATTAATATTATTATTAGGGTCCCCCTGGCAAAGTCGGAGTAGGTTGTGGCACATACTATGCCCGCCATTTTTTGTGTAGGTGTTCTACCTCAACTGCCGTTAGGTGTGTCTCCTGAAGGAGGACAATCTGCGTCTGCTGCTGCTTCACATAGGCGTAAATTGTATACCGTTTGTGTGCTGTGTGCATGCCCCTGACGTTGAGTGTGATCACTTTTAGGTCTGTGTTACGGGTTCTACTCCCCATTGCACTGTGTGTAGGGTCTCTCTGGGCACCCGCTGCGATGCCCCTAGTGGCACCCGCTCTGCCCTCCCACCCAAATGGCTATATCAACCACCCAACCTTGTTGTCTGCCTGCAGCACGTGTCTGCCCCCGGGGGAGTGAGGTAACAAGGGAATAGGGTGGGGTTAACTAGAAACCACAGGAAACCTTCCCAACTGACAGGACCTATCCCTCGCGGAGATACGTCCAAACTGCACATCATGTGCTAACTCTAGTTCGTTCCGTAAAGAGGAGGGGGTTGCCAGCCGCTCTCTGCCACCATCGCCTTCGCAGCCCGCATAGTGCAGACATGGGTATGGCCCTTAATTGCTTTCTGGATAGTCACTGCCTACAGGTGGGGTCTAGTATCCAATCTGCCATTATATAGGTATTACCTTGTTTGTATTCTATTTTTATATATACTTATGTATACCCTATAGATAAATTGGCTTCTGTCATTTCTTAGTATCGAGGAATGAAGTACTGTTGTGGCACCTATCATCTGTCTCCCTTACAGCAATTAACATGGAGAGGTAGCGGAGTAGTTTGGTTCTAGGATAATGGGCAGTCTGTATTGTGCTGAAGTGTGAGGCAAGATTGAAATTGATTTTAAAGTGTATTAATTAATTAACAGTTTACTAGTAGGTCCACATTTAAAAACACAGACATATGACATCACACTGTTTGCATTAAACATATTTCTGGCAGTAGTAGAGGTCATAATAGATCCATCACATTCATCAAGATCTGGAGACCAAGGCCCAGATTTAAAAAGAGCTGACGCTACACACGGCAACAGGCAAAGTTGCTGCTCTGTGTTGAGTGAACTGGAGAGAACAATTCTGCACCCGAGCTGCCATGTGCCAACACAGGCACTCTTGCACCATAGTCAAAGTCGTCCACATTGTGGTCTGCATATTCTTTGTGCGGCAGTGGGTCCCTTCTTGCACAAAAACTATGTTTTGAGACAATCTAAGTTTTCATATGTACTGCACAATGCAGCACAACGCAGGACACATGCAAAGAGGAAATAAAGAGAAATATAAAATATTTCTGCTCATTATGCCAGCCTCAGGGAGGCTCAGAATTGTGGCACAAGTCTATGTCTATATATCTTTGTCGACATTGACTTGCATCAAAATACATAAGTGGATGCACAAGAACGCCTTTCTCCCACCCATGGAAACAAAGTAATAAAATCCAATGCATTGTTCTCCATTGCATTATTTCTGGTTGCAAACCAACTCAAATTGGCATTTGCATTGGTTTGTAAATGCCAACCTGGATTTTGCTTTCTGGTCTGCATCAAAAAAGTGATGCAAAATCCGGGCCCTAATTTTATCGATGAGTGAGACATTCATGTGAATTTCATCGCCTGCAAAATTCACCCTTTTTTTGCCACCCTGCAGACTGGAATTAGAATTCCTCGCTGCTCCTTATGTGGAAAGAAAAGCCCACCACAGTTACTTTTAGGAGCATGTCGGGGGATGTCCAAGACGAGTCGTGCTGAGGCGTTCTAGATGCGCTGGAGTCTTTTCTGTAGTTTGGCGGTGGTCCCAGCGTAAAGGGCGTTCTCGTAGTTCAGACGGCTGGTGGCGAAGGCCCGGGTGACCGTTTTCCTGGTTCCAGTGGGGATCCAGCAGAAGATCTTACAGAGGATGCGGAGAGTGTTGAAGCAGGAAGAGATAATGGCGTTAACTTGCTTGGCCATCGTGAGGAGGAGTCAAGGATGAAGCCCAGGTTAGGTGTGTGGTCCATGGCCTTGGGTGGGGGGCCCAGAGCAGGGGGCCACCAGGAGTCGTCCCAGGCAGAGATGGAGGGGCCGAGGATGAGGACTTCTGTCTTGTCTGAGTTCAGTTGCAGGCAGCTGAGCTTCATCCAGTCTGCAATGTTTTTCATTCCATCCTGGAAGCTGGCTCTGGCAGAGGTGGGGTCATTGGTGAGGGAGAGGATCAGTTGGGTATAGTCGGCGTAGGAGGTGATGTTGAGGTTGTGCTTCCGTGCAATGGCTGCGAGGGGGCTCATGTAGACATTGAAGAGGGTGGGGCTGAGTGAGGAGCCTTGAGGTACGCCGCAGATGATCTTGGTGGCTTCTGCGAGGAAGGGCGGGAGACGGGCTCTTTGGGTTCTGTCAGAGAGGAAGGAGGTGGTCCATTCCAGGGCCTTTCCTTGGATCCCAGCGTGGTGGAAGCGTGTTGTCAGGGTGCGGTGGCAGACCGTGTCGAACTCAGCCGAAAGGTTGAGCAGGAAAAGGGCAGCAGTTTCTCCGTTGTCCAGGGTCCGGATGTCGTCTGTGGCCGTGATGAGGGCGGTCTCGGTGCTGTGGTTCGCTCGGAATCCGGACTGCGATGGGTCGAGGGAGCCATTTGTCTCCAGGAAGGCTGTCAGCTGTTTGTTGATGGTTTTCTCGATGACTTTTGCAGGGAAGGGGAGGAGCGAGATGGGTAGGAAGTTCTTGAGGTCTGAGGGGTCTGCGGTGGGTTTCTTCAGGAGGGCGCTGATCTCTGCATGCTTCCAGTTCTCCGGGAGGGTGATGGATATGAAGGAGTTGCTGATGATGTCCCGAAGTTTTGTTTGCAATGATGGAGTTGGCTTTGTTGAAGATGTGGTGTGGGCAGGGATCGACTGGGGGGCCGGAGTGGATGGTGTTCATCGTGTGGGTGGTATCTTCCGTGCTGACCTGAGTCCAGGTGCACATGGTGGTCGTGGGGGGTGTAAGTTCGGTGGTGGGGTACGTGTTCTGAGCGCCGAAGCTGTTGTGTATGTCGACGATCTTACGGTGAAAAAAGGTGGCCAGAGAGTTGCAGAGGTCTTGAGAAGGCGTGATGTGGTTGTTGCTGGTGTTGGGGTTGGAGAGCTCTTTCACGACGTTGAAGAGTTCCTTGCTGTTGTGGGTGTTGTAGTCCAATCATTCTCTGAAGGATGACCTTTTGGTTGTGCGGATCAGCTGGTGGTGTTTGCGGGTGGCGTTCTTGAGGGCTGTCATGTTGTCCGTTGACTGGTTGTGGCGCCAAGCTTTCTCGAGGTCACGGCAGGATTTCTTGGAGTGTTTGAGATCGTTGGTGAACCACGCAGCTTTCTTGCTGTTGAGGTTGCTGGGAGGGTTTTTCAGTGAAGCAAGGGTGTCGGCGCAGTCGGTGATCCACTGTGTGAGTTTGCGGGCTCCTTCGTTGGGGTCGATAGTGTTGGTGGGAGGGTTTAGGCGCAAGGAGGTGGTGAGTTCGTCGATGGTGTTCTTGCTCCAGCTTCTTCGGGGGATTTGTTGAGGGCGGTGGTGTGCCGTTGTTTTCCTGAAGTTGAAATGTACGCAGCTGTGGTCGGTCCAGTGGAGCTCGGTGGTGTGGCTGAAGGAGATGTGGTTGCTGGAGGAGAAGACAGGGTCGAGCATGTGGCTGGGGTAATGGGTGGGGGTGTTGACCAGTTGCTTGAATCCGAGGTTGACGAGGTTGTCTAGTAGGGCGGTGGTGTTGTTGTCCGGGTTGTTCTCCAGGTGGAAATTGAGGTCTCCTAGGAGGATGTAGTCGGGGAGGCGAGGGCGAGTGGGCTGATGAAGTCTGCGATGGCCTCGCTGAAGTGTGAGCGTGTTCCAGGGGGTCTGTAGATGAGGGTTCCTCTGAGGGATGTGCAGGTGCTCTGCGGTGGCGAGGGTGTCGTTGGTGTTGGTCGTGATGCGGATAGTGTTTCTGTGGACGATGGCAATGCCTCCTCTGGTCTGGTTGACGCGGTCCCTCCAGATGATCTTGTAGCCGTCCGGGATGGCAATGGCGATGTCGGAGGCCTGCCTGTGGATGGAGCGGGTGTTTAGCAGGATGCACTTGAGGTGGTTGTTGTTGGTGGCTGTTTTGGCTGGCACGGTGCAGGACTGAGTGCAGGTGAAGTAGCAGGCGTGGCAGGTAAAGGCTCCGTGGGTGAGTTTCGGGGTGGCTTGGTAGCAGGCTGGATGTCGGCCGGTGTTGAGTGCGTGGAGGGTGGCGGCGTCGTAGCTCAGTCGGGTTGACTGGCTCTGGTGGAGTCCAGGGGTTCTGGCCCTGGGCGCCGGCCAGGTGCGGACAGGCGTAGACGGGCTTGCCTTTGGCGCGCCTTCGGCACACAATCGGCGTGGCCGCTGCACGTACGCACGGTCACTGCCATTTAAGGCAAAGTGGGAGGGAGGAACAGCTGAGAGGCGGGATCGGGGCGGCGAATGGGGAGCGGGAGACAGGAGAAGGGGGCGGGGCCACCAGAGAGCAGCGGCAGGGAACAGAGGGGGGGTTGGAAAGAGCAGGAAAGCGGAGTGGGGAGAGCGAGGGCAAGCCTGGGCAAGCCTGGAGAGCAAGGGCAAGCCTGGGGAGCCAGGGCAAGCCTGGAGAGCAGGGACCCTAAGGAGAGGCGGCAGCAAGAGAGCCAATCATGGCAGCGGCAGCAGAATACGGGCACACAGGGGCCGTGCAGTAGTAGGGTGACCGGGTCAAGGTTTCAATTAACGCGTTTTAGGTTAAATATTTTATTTAGATTTTTTAGTTTCCCCGACATGAACAACTGGTCAAGGCAACTCAACAAATGCCCATGTGATGATTTGTCAGAACAATCAGATATTCATATTTTGTTATTTTGCAAGTTTCACACAAATCCAAGGAAAAGATGGATCATGCCCATACTGAAGATCATGGCAGTTAATCAGTATCGTAATTAGAAGGCTACCCCGTTAATCAGTATCACCCTGCTTTTTTAGCTATTCAGAAATTAAATAATATATTAACTGTTGCATCTGTTTCTGCATTTTTTAAAAATGTTTTTAGATCCCGAAAATCAATTCATGTATGAAATCCAATAAGTTCATTTCTATTGTACCATGATTATTTTTATATTTTAAATTTGATTGTCCTTTTATGGTTGTTTTTATTGATAATAGCCGAATAAAGTTTCTAATGAATGAATGGATGAGTCTCTGCAGTGCGGTGTGCGTGTCCTGGTGCCAACTGAGACTGCATGAAGGAGGCCTAGTGAGTGGGCACTCGGAGTTGACGTGAAGCCCCATCAGCGTTGTGTGTGTGGCTTCGTGCCAGAGGAGACCCGGAGGGTGCGGTGGTGAACATGCACCCAGAGTAAAAGTAATCTCAGGGGCGTGGGATACATGTGCCCTGTGGCCGATTGAGACCTTCCTAACAGTCACGACCCGGACTGGCAGCCCTGGACGAGCTGAGCTGCCAGGCCGCACTGCTGAGACCCGTTGAAAGAGTTCTACACAGAAGGCCCAGTTCAAGAAAGGAAGAGAGGAGAGTGGGGTCACTCCCCCAGGTAATGTGGATTACTAACTGGGTGGGGTGCAGGCTCAGAGGGACACCCTCACGGCCTCTCAGTCCTTCCAACGACATGAGTCTTTGCTTCAGCTCAGAGTGGGGCCCGTACTGGCGAAAGGTGTGGCAGTACAGGGGCCAAAGTAAGAAGATGTACTCTGTGTCATCGTTGAACCGTGTGGGGGGCAACTGTTATCGAAGAGGCTGATACCAATATTGTTGCTAATGAACTGTCTTATGATGCCTGACATTATTATTGCATAACAAAGTACACAATTGTAGCGCTATGCATTGCATTATTTCTTCTTTGCAAAGTACATGACTGTAGTTACGCTTTGCATTATTCCTAAATTGCATTGTAACGGCCGGCATTGCATTATTTCTTCATTGCAAAGTACGTGATTGGGGTGTGAGGCATTGCATTATTCTTTCATTGTGCAGTACATGAATGTAGCGGTACGCATTCCATTATTTCTCCCATTGCCGGTACCGGGGTGTATTGTTACGCATTGTTTTATTTCTCCTTTTCCCAGCACAGGATAGTATTGTTACGTAGTGCACTATTGTTTGTCCATTGCAACCAGTCTGATTCTAGCATTACGACCAGTATAGCATTTTGAAAGCGGTGGTTGGGATTTGAACCTACCAGCCAGCCAAAATGAATATTACCCTTTATTCTATGTTGGCTTATGTATTGTATGATTTGATCGTATATCTTTTTGGATAAAGCTTATACATGTTTTTATCAAACTCGTGTGGAGTCCTTTTGTGGTGTCACCAGGGGGTTGCTGAGGGCGCGGTTGCCCATACTGAACACTTGTGCCTTGGAGATAGGCCTGACTGCTTGTGCCAAGCTACTAAGGGGGTGAGCAGGGCTATCTCAAACAGTGTCCTTACTTGGTCTAACGTTGAGTTGGGAGCCCCGGGTCTCTCACTTGGTGACAGTAGTGCTGGACTGGGACTCCGGCTGACAACGCAGCACTGTTGCAAAACCGGCCCCAGTAACAAAACCGGCACCCACCGTTCAAGCCCATTGTGAAAAGGTCCGGTGCCCGCAACAACCAGTCCAGCCCGAGTGTCATTCAGGGTACAACCAAAAGAGGGCTCACTGGCATTCTTTTATGTACTCTGCAAAGTGTAGAAATATTATTTGCAGGTTTACAAGATGCCCAACTTCAGAATGTCTTCCACATCTAACCCACAAACGAAAGTTAAATCAAAACCATTGTTACTTTTTTGTATATTGTATTAATATTTATAAAATATGCAGTAGAAATCTCGACAACAATTTGCATAATCACTTTCAGCAACACATTTGTTTCCAGTGGAAGCAAAGCAAGACAATTTCATAAATCTAGCTGGAAAATCTAAAAATACCTCATCATATATATAAAAACAGTAATTGATATATTCTGGTGGGAGACTGTTTATACACATGCTCAAAATTGGTCCTACTCACTGTAATATTTTTTGCATTCATTGCCTTTTCCGCTGAAAAAGAGCAGGTACATTTTGGGGATATTTTGTTTTGCACATATGCTCCATTTCAAAACTATGGGGTATATATTCTCAAGGGAATAGTACCCTTGAAAAATCACTTTTAGTGATGTTCTGCTGGTGCTATGCCCTTCTCCATAGCACAACGAGGAGAAATATTTTTTCACCTCATATTTGCTTTGTGTGAGAAAAACACCATTAATGGTTGTTTATGTACAGGAAGGTTCCTGCAAACAATCATTAAATAATGAAGTTTTGCTACTTCTTTGTGTGCTGTAGAAAGCGGAAGGGCCACTTTCCTGCACATGAACAATCATTCCCAGTAAGTCAGGCACCCTTGCACAGTGGTGCAAGGGTACCTGAATTGGCACTAGACAGCTAATTTTAGCACCAGCGCTCGGGAAAACATAGGGGTGTGATGTATTGTGGTAAATACCACACATCCTTGTATCTTGGAAATGTCAGAGCAGTGCTAAGGTGGAGGATGGTTGCCCCACTGCTCAAAAGGAAAAATAAAATGATAATAACATAGCATTATTATATTTTTATTTTTCCTATTGCAGTCAGTTACTGGAGGGGTGGGGCTGTCCAGAGAAGGAGAGGAGTGGTGTGCTTGGGATGACCAAACATTTCATGCGCACTTTGCATGTTTCCGCCTCGCTGAATTACACAGGCTGGTGAGGAACATGCACAGGCTCCCTGTTCCCATCTGAGCACCAAAACACAGCGCTCAGATCAATCACAACGCTGCATTGCTGTTATTGGCTCAGGGGAGCTTGGGTGCTTCCTGCTGCTGGCCGGGACAGGAAGATATAGAGTATGAGGACGGAAAATGGATTTGGAGGAGAAGCGGTGGCCGGCCGTTAAAGGTAAGTCCTCTTTTTTGTTACATTCCTCACCCACCCCGCTAACCCACCCCCATATGGTAGCAGCCGCTACTGGAGCATGGCGATGTCAAATTTGTTCTTGAATCTAAATGGCAAATGTGATTCCACTAATGTCTGAATGCTTTGAGAAGTGCAAAATATTAAAACATGTTGTTGTGTAATATTGAATTCTTCACAATCTGAACAAAGGGCACATATTTTATGTATAGATGAAAGAAGAAAAATGGCAGAATGTCAGTTGTGCTCCTTTTGAGAAGGAAGTGACTGCTTATAATCAGTGAAATGACATCAAGGCACATGTGGCACAACCATAATTTATACTATTCAATGACAAAATGAGTATTCGAAACACAGTGCGCTACTTAGATTGTAAATCAGCATTATATTCTAGGAGTTCGAACAAAGCATTGAAAATGTTCACTTTTCTATCAATATTTTTGCTAAACTCTTTGCATTTCAATTTGTACGCTTGCATATAAGTACAAAAGCATTGACGGGGCATTTAAACTGAGTCTGAACTAGTTTGAGGATCTGTAAAAGTCAACATTTGGGAGTTATAATGCTGCAGAAAATCATTTGTAAAACAGAACCATCAGAAACTTTCGACCCTAGAGAAAAGATGGAGAGAGTAAAATGGCCGTTCAGTATTCTTGCTTTTAATGTATCAAACATAAAAATACAAGAATTGAATTGTAATAAAATGCACGGGGTCCTCTTTATGACAACGCTCTTAACCGAAGAGCTTTCAGGTTGTCATATTTGATGAAAGTATGGGTCAAATGATCTGGTACTAGGATTGTCATAAGAATCATTCAGCAAAGCGTGATTTCCTCTAGGGGAGTATTTTTTTCTAAAATATGATGCAATATTGTGTAGAGAGGAAGAAAAAACGTTGTCCTTAAAAAGCCTTTTTTCAAAGTTCTTTTTACAAAAATAGAACATGTCAATGGAACCCAGGGGCATATTATCAAGAACGGCGATAAAAATTATCGCCAGTTTAGTGTTAGAAAACTGCCTCTAAAGCGGCGATAATGGGCTTGATTATATGCCCTTGAGAATTCCAATAGAAGTCCATGTTCTGGTGTGAACATGGGCTTCTATTGGAATTCTCCAGGGCATAATATCAAGCGCATTATCGCCGCTTTAGTTGCAGTTTTCTGCTGCTAAACCGGCCATAATTCTAACGCTGCCCTTGATAATATGCCCCCAGTTTGCTTTCTCTCTACCAGCAGAGGTTATGAAATTGGATTGCATGGTATTGTGACCTTCTAAACCAATGAAAAGGTAAACCTAATACGTTTGTCAAACTATGAGATGGAAAAAATAATCGGAGTATATCGTAAAAAATAATAATTTTCTAGAAAGAAACAGCTTATATTGCAAAGTGGTATTTACTAGGTGTTTTGTTGTAAGAGCAAATGATTTGTTTTCTTTATTCTTGCCGTACATGTTCTGTTTTAAAGTTATTCTAAAACTAGTTTCCATCTGTACACATCCCTGTACTTCTGCTGTTTAATATATTTTATGTATCTTTTAAAGAAAATATATCATATTACAGGTATGCATGGATTTGTTTTTCACTGGCATGTACTCATGGAATTCATAAAACGATTGTTAACATTAATACAATTATGAAAATCATTTTGGTTGCAATTGCTGCCCATGTATAACTGCAAAACTTGGGCTGAGTGTAAAAAGCCTATTATGGTTGACCAACCTGAAATTCAGGGGACCATATGCTTTGCGGGTGTAAAATATTTGGTCACAATGAGGAAAAGGCACATTCTTTGTCCAAAATGTCCTACTGAGTCACAAGGTGTACTTTGCAACCCATTACAAGTTTCAAGTGAAAAAGGGGCTTATAATGTGTATCTCACTCTCTTTTGTGAAACGCCATCCAACCTCAGAATGGTCACAAACCATTAATGTTTTACTAACTTCTGAAAGAGGTAGTAAGATATTAACAAAGTGGATGGTGGCTGCGGAATTAGTACTACCAGATGCAATGTTATCCACTGAATACTTAACAAACTGACAGCGTTTATTGAAGGCTGAGGAAGTGGCAGATATCTGCTGTCAGTTACAGGCTTCCATCACTGCATTCGCAATCATTCTCAGAGAGTCACAAATAACTAGAACATTAATTTTTCCGGCTTCATGCAAATGGGCATTTTGCTCTGCAACTTATTAGTGCATCAGCCACTGTTTGGTGGAAATTGTGTCTCCAATTGGCAGCAGTATGGCCCTTGTCTCAGCACTACCGGACTGGGAACCGAAACCGGCCCTGGCAAACAGCTCAGCCGGCCTGGGGGGGTGCTAGTTGAATGCACCACTCCCATCTCACCACTGCAGCTTTTGTAACAGCGGGCCGATTATGCAGCAATGCTGCAAATCTAGTCCCCGGTAAGTAACAGAAATGGCCTCCAAAGGGTCCAAAATGAGCCCCATCCTGGCGGCCAACCAGGGAAAAACCAGGTACCCGCAAGGGCCAGACCAGCCCTGTGCCCCAGTAGGGACCACAATATCAGTCAGGCTAAGCCAGATACACACCATAAATTAACCTGTGCTCACCCACAAGTAGCTTGGCACAGAGCAGGCAGGCTTAATTTAGGAGTCAATTCGGAAATTATCTGTGCAACACGAAATTATGTGAAACATTGAAAATACACACAAAAATATACCACAACTGGCTAGAACACTAGTGCTTAATTTAAGGAACAAAATAAGACCAGAACAACAAAAATCCAATAAGTACAATTGGGTAATACATTTTTAACCTGTTGACTGCGGCGCAAATTCCGCTATGGTGCGGGTGAAATAATGAGTGGGCGTGGTTTGCCGGCCCCCGGATGTCCTCCGCACATGCCCACCATGACGTCAGACGGCCGGGGGCTGTCCGACGCATTGAAGGGTTAAAGAATATTTGCGAAGATATTGCTTCAAGGCATAAAGTGTCAAATGGGGCTACCTGGTCACAATTGACTGTGGTAAATCTTAAAGTTCAGGCCGACCACAATGGAGAGTGGGTCGGATGCAGGGACCACCTTTGTCCTTCCGAAAAGTACCTTGATTGGAGGATGAAGTCGACATCGATGGCGAGATGAGAGGAGCAGAGAGATGATGAGTCCGTATTGATCCCTAGGATTTATATGTGATGCATCATCGTCAAGCCACGTACTCGGGGATGCGATGTCATCAAGCAACATTGGATTAAGCGATGTATCATCGTCAACATGTGCAGCCAGCAATGCGATCTCCTCGAAGCAGTGGATGCCTCAGCACCAAAGGAGATGCAGGGACGGACTGGGAATCGAAACCAGCCTGGCAAACAGCTTGTGGGTGCTAGTGGAAAGCACCACTCCTGTCTCACTGCTGCCGCTTTTATAACAGTTGGTCGTTATCGCTGCTATGCTGCAAAAACAGGCCCCTGGTAACAAAAACAGCCCCTCTGGGGCCCAAAACTGGGCCCCACCCAGGCGACCCACCGGGGAAATGCCCAGTGCCCACTACAGCCAGTCTGGCCCTGAGGAGATGCATCAGAACCAACAGGTGCAACAACGACGATGTGTCGGTTTTAAAGATGCAGCACAGAAAACCTACTTCCAAGAGCCCAGGACTGGATTGGCACCACTTGGCTGGGTAGAACTCACAGATGGCAGAGTTCATGTGCTGTTGCAGAGTTGCTAGAAGTCTTTGCTGTCCCTGGGACCTCAGAACAGGAGGCAAGCAGACAAACCCTAGGAGTCACATTGGGTTCAAGTGATGTATGTCCAGTCCTTCCCACCCAAGCAGAAAGGGCAGTAGGCAATAGGCAGGTCAGCATAGCAAATATGCTTCATTTCCCCAAAAATTATTTCGGTCACTAGGACCATAAAATGTGTACACAAATCACCAATAACAGACATATATATGAGGAATTCATACCAATCTTAAGAACACTCCATAAATTAATACAGTTTCTAATTATAAGTCAGATCAAAGAATTTTACCGGATAACTGGGGTGGGAGGAGGGGACGGAAAAGAGTGGGGCAGCAGGGAGCGATTATATCAATTAATATAATGGAGTCGGCAAACAACTAAGAAATAGCAGCAATATTTCAATAGATAATAATTTTAAAAAACAAGAAAAGAAAAATACACTATTTACAATAAAATCACATTCGTCAAGAATACTTATATATACAAAATGAATTAAAAAGTCAGTATCTAGCAAAGACTAATCATGTACAGAACACATTACATAAAAATTAGGTGCCGATATGCAATTTATGATTTTTTACCTGTTTCAATAAAAGCCCATCTCCTTCGCCACATTGTATTTAAGTAACATAAAACGGCAAACACAATGGGTTCGGACGTATCGTATTTTAAAACCCGAAATGCCGCCCTACAGTGCTCAAACCCCAGATTCCGGCAAATCTGTACTAGCCATTAGCGTCTCGCTTTTTGATAACCAGGGCAGAAAAATAAAAGATACATTTCTGCTTCCTCTTGTGTGGTACATGCTGGACACCCCTCCTCTTTCTGCCCAGCCCATTTGTTAGTAAAAGCACGTACAGGTAAAGTGCTATATCTAAACTGGACATACAGTTTTCTTGCGACCTGCGGAAGGATATTGTCCAAAAAGGTTTCAAGTTCATAGTTATCCTTCACTGTCAGAAACTGATTTGTAAGGGAGCACAGTTTGGGATTTGAATGCATGGCTTCGAGCTTTTGGGTGCGGTAGGTCCTTGGTAATAAAGCTCGAGGGACCAAGGTGCTAATAACCCCTGGGGTACTCCACAAAGTTGGTTCACCGAGCTTTTCACACTCTTGCTTCACATGGGCGAACCTGGGAACCCTTTTCAGCAATCCCGGATAGGATAAAAGCTCATTTGTTTCTGCCTGGTAAGATAGTAGTTCGGGGGTTGCCCAGAGTCTTCGCCAAAAAGTTAGGGGTTTTAGGGCGACCTCATCTTCGATCGGCGAAATACCCAAATCTAGTCACAAAGGAATTATCAGGGTAGCTACTGGAAGACCCATTATTTGTCTTAGAAATCTGTTCTTGACTACAGCTAGGGTGGAAAAAGAACAGTGGCCCCATAGTTCTTCCCCATACAGAGTTGCTCCCCACGCTTGAGCCGTGTACATTTCAAGCACGGGACCAATGGGTTTAAAAGGTGATTCCCTGGCCAATTTGGCTATGCTCCCGGCAATCTGGGATAACTTAAGCTTAGCTTTGGCTATTTGGGGCGCCCACTGCATATCGCCTGAAAGGGTAACACCTAGGTATTCAAAGACAGACACCCTTTCCAAGATCATCCCATTCAGTTGTGGATTGGGGCGTGTTGTATTAGGGGGATTGACAATCATAAATTTGGTTTTAGTAGTATTAATCGTTAGGCCCCTAGTGTTACAAAATACAGAGAAGCTGTCCAATAACCTCTGGATACCCATCGGTGTCCTTGATAAGAGGAGGGTATCGTCAGCAAACATCAATGCTGCCACCTTGGTGTTTGCTAACTTTGGGGCATCATTGTTTACAACCTCAGCCAGTAATGGGATTAGTGCATTGACAAAGAGGCAAAACAGGGTTGGTGCAAGCACACAGCCCTGTCTTACACCTCTGCTAACTGGGAGCCTGCTGGTTAATTCTCCTCCCCTTCCACATCTTACTTGGGCATAGGTGTCATCATGCAACTTGATCAGCATATCAAGTAGATAGGAAGGAATCCCCATATCTCCTAAAACCCCCCACAATTTGGGTCTAGTTATTCCATCCAATTGACATGGGGCAATTCAGGTGTCATTTGGGAGTTGTGAAAATTTAAGGAATCCGCAGGAGAATTAGTGGGGGAAGTTGGTATAATTTCCAGTGACGGGGAAGAAAATGTACATACCCCTGCCCCTGCCCGAGGCAACATCCAGTCACATGCCACTAGTTCTGGTTTCGCAACAACCAAAGATGGCCCCTGAAGGAAAGTGCATGTGTTTTGCTAGCCAGAACAAGCTCTTATTCCTAAGGTTCAGCTGCGACTCTCTGTGAGAGGCATTTAGAGATGGAAACCCAGTTGAAACAACTACATATGGTAGTGATTGTGGGGGAAGATCTATAGTTGGCAGCACATCATCACCATTACCCCTTATTTCTATATTCCTTACATCCCATTTCTCCCCTGGGGTTACGGGATTGGGAGGGGGACAGGCCGGTAGATGACTGCTATCTGACACAGCGGGAGCTGGTGTCTGTAAACTGTTTGTACACTGGACATGCTCAAGGTGTGTGGGCAAGGACTATAGACTGTTACTAGGGCCTTGGGTGGCGGATTGTCTAACGGTGGAACTTTGGCTACTAGTAATCATATGCTTATTCGTGGACTCCCCAGGGCATGGAATAGAACTATTAGCCAAACCTCCGCCCGTTAATCCATTATTTTTATCAAGAGGGGTGGGTTGCATCTGCCTTGCTATTACCATATCTGTCAATAGTCTCAATTGGTCAACTAGCGGGGCGACCCCTAATCAGATCACCAAGTTGAGACAAGAGGTCGGCAATTAATGACTGTGCCCAGACTGGGTATTTAGATGCAGTGGCCATAATAGTAGGGGGCTCTATTCCAAGATCCTGATCAGTGGGAACTTCCTCTCTTAGATCACACCTCGTCATTGCCTTCTTATTTGTAGTCACCCTCCCACCTGTCAATGTATGCTTCCCCTTTTTACGTGTGACCATACCCTTATTAGGCAATAATATTGAGTCTATAGCGGGGGTCCACATGTAATGGGGTTGACAGTATCTCAATTTCAGGGGATGTCAGGGTACCTGACAAATTAATTTCAGTAGGAGGTCCAGGGTAGGCAAACAGAGCTCCGGGGTAATGGAAAGCCACCTTTCAGTCCTTTGGATTTCTGAAGTAACAACACCTAGAGCCCTTTGCAGCATTTCATCAATTGATGTCACTAGCGGTGGTGTTGCTGTGACTAGTTGGCCCCGGACTGCATTTTTCTAAGGAATACAAAAAGGTTTCCCCATGTTTTATACTTTAAATATTTAGAGGGGAAACACCCCTTGGCCTAGTTACTATAAAAATAGAGTTCTGAGTTCTAGAACAGTTCAAATTCTAATACAATCCAATGGACACAATCAGTGGTCTTGTAAGTTTGGTTAATCCCAGCTAGAAAGCCCCAAGGGTAACTGACTCTCTGCCCATCTAGAAATACTACACACACTATGGGAATAGTTAAACACTATAAATAAATTCCAAGTTCCCAAAAGAAAAATTACTACTTGCTGTTTGGGAACCAGTTCAGTGAAAACTTCCGGCAAACAAGTCTTTCTGTGGGTAGAATCTGGGGAAAAAGCCAAAGGGAAATGCCCTGCCCTGCCTCTTTCTGTCGCTGATGGGAGCAGGACGGGCGTGCCCTTAGCCCGGGTGCCACCGGCGCGTCCAGCGGTACGCGTCGCGCTCTTCAAATTTCAAGCGCCTTGGGTGCAGGCATTGATGCTACAGGTGCGCCTGGTATCCTGGGGCTGCTGGGAGTTGAAGTTTGGCAGCCCGGGTCTTGCTGGCCGTTTCTTTCATGGCATGGTATGAGCAACAGGTACCCCCAGCTGTTTCCCTCACGGCTCCGTGGCAAGTCACGGGCGATTCAGGTTTGATTTGGGCGTCCCGCGGTATGCGACACGCTCTTCGAATTTCAAGTGCCTGTGGCTCAGGCAATGATGCTACAGGTGCACCTGGTATCCCGGGGCTGCTGGGAGTTGTAGTTTGGCAGTCCAGTTCTCGCTGGCCGTTTCCTCACGGCACAATATGAGCAACAGGTAACCCCAGCCATTTCCCTCATGGCTCTTTGGCAAGTCAGGGGCTTTTCAGGTTTGATTTGGGGATCCTGCGGTACACGGTGCGCTCTTCAAATTTCAAGCGCTTCGGGCGCAGGCAATGGTGCTACAGGTGCGCCTGGTATCCCGGGGCTGCTGGGAGTTGGAGTTCGGCAGCCCGGGTCTCGCTGGCCGTTTCCCTCATGGCACGGTATGAGCAACAGGTACCCCCAGCCATTTCCCTCACGGCTTCGTGGCAAGGCAGGGGCTATTCAGGTTTGATTTGGGCATCCAAATATGCAGTTCTTCCAAAGCAGCAGTCCAGCAGTATAATCGTTCTTCAGTATCACAGCAGTCCTTCTACATGGCAGAGTATCCACAGGTCCAGAAGTGTATTGAGTTGGTAAGGTCAGATGTCCAGTTCTAATACCCAGGAGTGCCTTTGAAGTGGGGGAGACTTCAAAAAAGGGCTTTGAAGTATACAGAGGTCCACTCTTCAGGCACTGGCTCCAGACTCACTACAGGTGATTAAGCTGTCCTTTGTATGGCGAAAGACCACAGCCCTTTCAGATGTGCGTGTTAGGTTGTGTCCAGCTCCTCCCTCCCAGCCTCCTCAGGATGGCCCATCAGGATGTTGATGGCCCATCAGTCACATCTAACCTCCTGTTGTGCATGGCTGTCTAGAGGGAATGCACAAGGCCCAACTGTCACTCACCCCAGGTGTGTATTGGAGACAATCAGCAAGCACACAGGTCTTACGAGCAGTAAAATTCATGTGGCATTTTTAAAGTTGTAATCATAAATCCCAACTTTAGCAGTATAGATAATTTATCATTAAAAGTGCATAGATACCAAACACAACAGAACTTCTCCCTCTCAATCAGGAATTACTTCCTTTCAATCAGGAAATATACTTATTAGATGTAATAAGAAATCCCCAATGTTTACCTATAGGAGGGGCAGGCCTCACAGTAGCGAACAACTAACTTGGGTGTTTTTTAATACCAGGACATGTAAAACTTACAAGTAAATGTCCTACTTTTTAGTTGCGCAGCACCTTGCCCTACGGGCTACCTAGGGCCTACCATAGGGGTAACTTATATGTAATAAAAGGGGAGTTTAAGGCTTGGCAAGGGGTTTTTAAATGCCAAATCTACATTGCAATACAACTGCACAGACAGGCTCTGTAGTGACAGGCCCGAGACATGTTTAAAAGGCATCTTAAGTGGGTAGCAAATTCAGTGCTGGAGGCCCATTAGTAGCATTTAATTTATAGGCCCAGGGCACATGCAGTGCACATTATTAGGGACTTAATAAATTAAGTATGCCAATTGTGATATACCAATGCCATCATGTTCAGGGGAGTGAGCACACGCACTCTAGCACTGGTTAGCCATGGTAAACTTCCCATAGTCCTAAAATCAACAAAAACAGATCAGCAAAAAGGGGAGCAGGAAGGCAAAATGTTTGGGGGTGATCCTGCAGAAAGAACTATTTCCAGTACATTGGAAAATGTCGATGGGGTCTCAAAGTCTCATCAGCCCCCTTGTGATTAGAACAATTTTGGTAGTGACTTTATAAAAAACTATTAAATGTAAGCAGCACAATATATCTTAATATTATTAGTAGTAGTAGTAGTAGTAGTGTAGTAGTACTAGTAGTATTAGTAGAGGAAGTGGCAAAAATACTACTGGTACTACTTCTAAAATAATATTTTCACTAACACTATTAACACTAATACTACTACTACTGCTACTAAGTATTATTTTAACTTGCAAATGTTAGTGTTAGGTGACTGTTTTTGTTGTCAGTCGCTCTTAGAAGTTTCACAGTCCATACATTAAAAAGGTGCCCAAGGCCATGTGGCTAGATCAGAGATCAGATGATGTCATGAAGGCGTCAAAGGGCCTTTGATGTTACTTGTGTTTTTCTTATGATTATCGTGATTTGTTAACACCTTAGCTGCTTTGGAACGTCCAGCTCCAGTGCTGAACGTTCCATTGCGCAGGTGCAGTTGGAACGTCTGACGGCAGCACTCCCGAGGTAGTGGTGCCATCGGCCGCTGGACGGGCGCAGCGCTTAAGGGGTTAATGACTGGGACTGTGCGTATGTTATGTTAGAAAAATGTATAACTCGCTCAGCTACTCGTGAGTGTCCCAGCGCGTATGTGTGTCTTAATCCAGATTTTGAGTTACTGCTGTATAGCAATAATTTGTTTCTCTATTAATCACATATTGCGCTGCTGCACCCTCAGTGGTATCAGATTGCTTTATATGAAACTGTAGATATGGAAACAAAATACTAAACCCTTAATCCACCAACATTTTTGAAACGTATGCATTAGGGGAAGGGGCAGAGGTGGTGGCACTGTAAAGATGAGGGAGCATTTTAGGTTGGGTTTGGAAGCAATGAGAGGTGGATGTTTATTTCAGAGATCCTGTAACATTCAAGGGGTTGTTTGGCCTGTATTTCGAAGGATGAAGAAGATGATGAGATGAGGAAGAAGAGGAGGAGGATGAGGAAGAAAAGAATGCATGTGATCCTGAGTAAGGTCAACCTAATAATCTCTGCGAAATTGTGCCATATTTTTATGATGTCTCTGGTAACATTGTGACAGGTAAGCTACTCTACTGAGCATTGATCTGTGAGAGAGTTGCTTCTTGGCTGATGGGGTGTGGAGAGGAGCAGGGTTGGACAGAAATAGAAAAAAAGTGTGATTAGCGAAATAAAAGTGGCCCCATTAGGGAATCAGATAGCAAAAAAACAGGCCACATTTGCAAAGGGGCAGATTTGAACTTATTAAAGACATGGGAGCATATGTACAAAGAGCCGGTACTGCTGATCGTCACTTTTTTGGACACAGCAACAGGGCAGAGTGCAGAACCATATTTATGAGGCTAAGCAAAGTCTTGTCTTGCCTGGTCTTGTAGATACAGAGTAAGGCAAACCAGCGTAAGTCACTGCATTGTCTTACTCTGCATCAAAAAGGTGTTCCATGGGTGATGCGGTGGGTGTGTTCCCAAGAAACGCCCATGTTCCCATGCAACACCCATGGATTTTGATGCATTCACAGATTTAAATGACTTGTAAACCTGGGAATGAGTCAAAGGCCCCCTCCTCAGGCTGAAACGAGGATACATATCTTATTTCTCATCCTTTTTTTTTAACTCTATCTATGTGTGCTGAATTCTGCAGATCAAATAGAAGCAAGAATATGACTGCATTGAATGTTGTTTAGCAGGAAGGTGTTTTTCCTGCACAAAAAAGATCATTCCTAACATGCAGACACTCTTGCACCATGTTGTAAGGGTGCCTGGATTGGCGCTAGGTATCCAACTGTGCACCAGCGTGAAGGAAAGGACAGGGGTGTGTCAAATTGTTGTAATTATGATGCATCCCTCAGCTTTCCTTATGGCGTAGCAGAGCCACGCTGCATCAGTTTGTTGTAAATATGCCTCATTCTGTACAGGTGCTTGCAAGGTATGGGAGACTGCATGTAGGTGCGCATGCTGCAGGCAATTTTTTGGTAGTGTCAGGGAAAAAAACAGTAACAACAGACACAGCAGACTATAAAACAGCTCGACAAACAGCCAAAATACAGCTTCCACTGGCCTGTCAAAGCAGCCCTTCTGGCATTGTCAGATTGCAATATAAGTCAATCTGACCCTGGATAGAGGAGACTGGCTGCATGTTAATGAATCAAAACCAGCGCTAATGGATGTAATGAACGTGGCCACCGAAATTATGTTGAAGATGAGGACCAAACTATGATAAAAGGTTGACTAGATTATGCAACCAGGAAAAGCTAATTATGTTCCAACTATGGGTCAAGGCTTTCTATTGAAAAACAGCAGAACAGTTAAATGCTTTTCTAATTTCTGTATATGTCTTCCTGGTAGGTTCTTTACAAATCAAGACATGATCCATTAAAAAGGGAAAGCAGCGTTTCAAAAGTCTGATGCCCAGCCGGAATCAATGCAACTTTGGTTACAGTGACTTTCACATGAACATACATTTGTATACATAGTAATGCAAAAGCCAATTATGAAAAAGAAAGGCTAATTCTTAGCACATATTTGACATTTATGTACTTTTTTCATTTTGCATAGCAAACCATCTCCTAAATCCAACAAAGGGGGATCTTTACTTTACCTTGCAACATTGTCACTTTTTGTATATGGATCCTAAGAGCAAATGACAGATAAATGTGACCAGTTAACCTTCGTAAAATATCTGGCATGCTATTGCACCCCGAGCACCAGTTTTATAACGTTTATCTACTTGAACCATACACATGTTTTTGCTAAAATCTGCAAACTCTGCAACAGATCATGGAGTCTGTGATGACTGTGGCAAATTCGAATTTATGCAGAGAAAGCTGTGGCAGACGGGTTGCCTTTTTCCATTGGCTCAGAATGTCACTTGATTATGGCCCTCATTCTGAGTGTCTCAATATTCCAGTTCAGCTGATAACAGAGGTTACCAGTTGAACTTAGTTTCTGAAATCTGTATACAACCACAGCCCATGCAGGTCAGAGCGGTTGGGCCAGGTGGGGGGGATTCCGACAGACGACGACGAGGGAAATTGCATTGGGGCATATTATCAAGGGGGTTTATCTCTGCTTTTTTGGCTTTAAAAGCCAAGAAAGCGGAGATAAAATGATCTCCCTATTACCTAGCTGTGGCTAACACCAGTTAGCGACAGCTAGTAGGAGATAGCGACCATCTTGGGCCCCGCTTTGCACGTCAGTGATATTTATCACTAATGACATGCAAAGTGGGCGTGCCAAGATGTTAGCAACTGAAAACAGTCGCTAACATCGCTATCTCCTATTACCAACTTTTGGAGATATTCGCGCTAAGCGCGAATATCTCCAAAAGCTAACACCTGCCCCTTAGCAGTTCTTAGCCATGTTATCCAATGGTAGGTGGATAACATGGCTAAGAGCATTAGCTCGGTAATGCATGAATATCGCTGACTTTTCAGCGATATTCATGCATTATTGCCGATTTTTATCGCATTTGCGATAAACCTTGGTAATACCAAGGTTTATCTGCGATAAAAATCGCCGCAGCTCAGCGATAATTTTTTATCTCTAACCAAGCAATAGCGATAATTATCGCTATTGCTTGGTAATATGCCCCTGCATTATTTATTTAATTTTCCCTCATGGTCGTTGCTCGGATCCCCCCCAATCCGGCCTCACCACTCTAACCTGTACGAGCCACAGCTGTCTGCATGTGTAATTAGCACGTGCAAGAGGTGTTCAAGAAGATTATTTCCAGGGAAACCTTGGTGTAACTTGTCCACAGAAATTACCTGGCATGTGGGGATATAGGCAGACATTTGTGCAGAAACTCTCATGTTTGAGATCATTTCCCATTCCTCTAGGAACAGCTTAGAATGAGGTGATAGTACCACGCACAGAATGACTGCACCCTGAGGAATCAGGAGTATCAGGATGTCTGTGTGTAGCATTACCACACCAGAAATCCAGCGACTTCAGTAATGAGAGGCTTATTGTTGGGTGGTAAAGAAAATCCACTCATTTCTTGGTGAAGTCTAATCCTGTTGTCAAATCCAATGATAGAATTTCCTCCATTAAAGGAAAAGTATAGTGGAGTAAATTCCATTAGTTGATTCTTCTGATGTTGCACTTCACTAGAAAAGGACAGCATTTCCTGTTATCAAGAAACCCATATTCTGCTAATGGTTGTATGTTATGTACAAACATGTTGCTCTTTAAAACATTTTTATTGTATAATTAACTCTATATCTATGTACCTTAAAGACATAGATAGTCAGGATACATACTTATATGTACACTTAGGAATAGTAAATCTAGGCCAACCCTTATATGCCTACCAGGGGTTGTATTATAGAAACTGCCGCGAGGTCTGACCGGCATGTGCGCTCCCGGGGTACTTTGGTATTGCAGAAAGGGCAGCAGATACCTGTGCAGCTCCATCTGTATTACAGATAGCACTTGCGCAAATGGAGCGCCAGTTGCAAAGATGAAGTTAGGAGGCGCCATTAAAGGGTGACACAAAAAGATGGTGCAGTCAGTGCGCCCCCTGATGGCAGCTCTCTGGAGGAGGAAAGGGGGCCCTCTGTAGCCCCAGACATCTTCTTTCAGGTGGGTGCAGTCACGCGCTGCATCCATCTGCAAGAGGATATCTAATCACTCTGATAAGAGCGGGCAGGTTTCCACCTGCAGAGTGAAACATGGAGAGACTTTAACCCCTTCCATGCTGATGACGGAACGGTTCCGTCATCAGCGTCGGTTGAGCTGTGCTGATGACGGAACCGTTCCGTCATGACTCCGCCGGTGCAAGGCGGAGTCAGCACAGGCGGGGAATACGCCCCGCACGCAAGGGGTTAAAGCAGCCGCTCCGCATTTCTCTTGAATGCACTGCCCCAGGGCAGCATGAGTTTGCGGTTGCCCTGAGTGCAGTTCATTCTTCATATTAGGGCACACTTTCCCTGTTTGCACATGGGACATCTATTTAAAGGTGTGCCATGATGCAAACAGGAAAAGTGCGCCCTATCTGTAAGAGGGGCCCCAGATGGTATAATGCTAGTTGATATCCTGGCTGTAATATTTTTATAGCTTGATATTTAAAAAAGAATACCTCTACTACCTCCTCAGCTGTCCTGATTCAGTTGAGGATGCACGTGTGAGTACCCTTATAATCCCTATTATGCTGTAACATGAAATGGTGACCGAGAGCAAAGTGTTCACTGCTCTTTTACTAGCTATCTTGAATGGCAACTATGTTCCTTAAGACAGGGTCATTGAAGTGTGCTATTGTAATGACAAGGAGAAACCAATAGCTCAAGAGGGGATAGGTATGCTAAGGAAAAATTACTTTTATTATTTTGCATTATAGACTACATGTGCAACAAAATAAACCGAAATTAACACAAATGCTCAAAAAAAATTCTTGCGGTGGCAACACATTTCAAATTTGCTTTGATCGAAAGACTGTTTTGACTCTAAACTAAACTGCTAGAGGAGTTGGACTTCATGAAACAGCATCTGAACTAAACCCAGCAGTTGATTCAGCCCATCAAAATGTTTTATTGTGTCTGTGAAATTCACAAAATATGCACATTTTGGGGCACAATGTTTTGCACATTTCTTTCAGTGAAGAGTGGTTAAAGTAAAAAATATCTTGCAGGATACATTTTCACTTCAAACCAGTCCTCATTGTCTTATATTCAATTCAATTCAATTTGACTTTATTCGGTTAAGAGAATAATAACCATAAAAGTACATAAAAAAACTGTTCATAATAATACAGTGCCATACTCAATACATCATACAAACAGGAAGAAATATACAAGTTAAACATGAATTAAATTTAAGTGCAAATTGATTTACGTAATCTAAAAACATTGCAAAAAAATTCTGAGATACAGGCAACATTAAAAATAACATCTAATTTCTGGAGTTCCAGGAAGGCAACCCTACAACGTCTCACGCCCATTTCCCTTAGAATTGGAATAATCAATCTTTTCCTGGGTATCATATAATATTTACAGAAAAAAGTGACATGGATGTCAGACTGTTCCGATTGGTCATCACATGGGCATTTGGTGAGATTGCAGGACCAACAATTCATTGCGGGGAAGCTTAGGGCCCTAAAGAGGATGCCTAACCTAAATTGGGTCAAAATGAACCGCGAAAATTCTGTCAAAGAAAGGGTTAAGTATGGTTGGATTTTTCCTTGTGTTTATACAGATAGATGGACTAAGACAGTTTTCTTCTCAAGTTCCACTGTCATCCTACGTTCTTCCACGTGTTTCATACACTTTCTTTTTAGTGCCTTTCGCATGATGTTACACATGGACAAGGGATTATCATAATAGCCCATACAGCCAATACCTCCAAGGAAGTCCCTAATGTATGTGAACCACCTTATCCTCCCAGCATAATCCAAACTTAGTCCATCAGTTAGGATAGCACGGTTCAGTACACATCCATCACTAGTCCAGGCCCTATGCCACAGCAGTATTGGTTGGATTCTGATTATGTCTTCAATATAACATTGGCCCAATTCTGTATGACAAATGTAACTAGAGGCACTCTCAGGTGCAGCTAAGATGTGTCTCAGAAATTTGTTTTCGGCCACTTGTATAGACTTGACATTTTCATACCCCCACAGTCCCGCACCATAGACCGCAATAGAGACACAGGTGGCATTGTAAATTTTTTAAAGTTCTACAGTTGGTTTTTTCCCCATCTTTTTTGCGAAATTTTTAAGGGCAGTGATAGATTTACAGAACAGGGCTTTCCTTACTTTTATCGCTTCTATCCAGTTCCCTGCTTCGTGAAATAAAATACCAAGGTAAGAAAAGGTGGCAGTATAGTCTATGGGGGTTGCATTAATAAAGATCCGCCTCCTTCTTCTAGTAGCTCCAGGGCCACATTTCATAGAGAATGTCTTGGAGCAGTTGATTTTCAAATCCAGATTAGTCATGAATGCATTAAAAGATGTTACAAGACATTGCAGAGCTACCGGGGTGCGAGCCATTAAGACCGCATCATCTGCGTATAGTAACGCAGGAATTGGTCTTTTAGCTACCCTAGGCATATCACAAGCTGTTTCCACTAGAGCGTTCTCTATTCCATTTCTATATACCAGGAATTAGGAAAGGTGCTAAAACGCAACCCTGGCGTACCCCACGTCCAATATCAAAAGATCTAGTGCATTCACCTTTTTTACCATAACGCACTGTTGCGATGGCACCCGAATACAAGTCCTTAAGAAAGGCGATTATATTTCCTTCTACACCAAGAGATTCCATAATGTCCCATAATTTGCTGTGTGAGACACAGTCAAATGCTGACGTCAAGTCAACGAAGGTGAAGTAAATGGGCTCACGTCGTGCCTTGGTATATTTCTGCTGGAGGATAAATAAGTTTAGGCCCTGATCTACTGTCCCCTGCACCTTTTGAAACCCGTATTGAAGGTCACTGATTATAGAGTTGTCTTCCGACCATTTTTGTAGCCTACCTAGTATTACTCTTCCTAATATCTTTACAGTGCTGTCCAATAAGGAGATGGGGCGGTAGCACATAGGGTTTTGCCTGTCCCCTTTTTTAAAAATTGGAACAATAACAGACATAAACCATGATGGGAGTAGGCTCATCTTTAAGGATGCATTAAAAAGTTGCACTAAGAGTGGGCCCCACAGGTCAATATTATTTTTAAACAGGTCTGGAGGTATGCCATCTGGACCTGGGGCTTTACCGCCCCGTGTTGCTTTGAGGCTCTCAGTTATTTCTTTTAGGGTAAATTTGAATTCCAAATCATTCGCTCTCATTTCCCCCTGATCAAGTATTGGTAATTGCACCGGAGGAATCTGCTCGTCGGTGGAGGTACTATACAGGCTGGAATAATGGCCCACCCAAGATTCCTCAGTAATGGCAATTTCAATACGTGCTTTTCCTGAATCAAAGAAGGGGGCATTTACTGCTTTCCAAAAAGCACAGACATCCTTACTCAATGAGGCCTCACAGAACTTCTCCCAGGCTTCAGTTTTAATTGCCAACTTTCTTCTTTTCAATGCATTCTGATAAGAATTCCGCGCCACCCTAACCCTTAAATGATTACGGGGGACAGCATGTAGAGCTCTCTTAAGTTCAGAGTGGGCCTTTGTAAACCATTTTCTCGTCTTTTCCTTACTTGATTTAGAAACCACCCAGAGGTTAACCTTAATTTGAGAAGCAATAACCTCAAACTGTTTAAGGATCTCCTGACTAGTCGCACTTTCATCCAGAATAGTCAAGAAGCTAGGTAAACATTCGGTTACCAGGTTGCGCAGAAAATCACTTGGGACCACCCTGTCCCACTTTAATGCGTAGCCATTTTGTTTTGCCATACTAATATCAGAGATGTTCTGCACGGATCTCCCCTCTATAGCCACTGCCTGAAAGGGATTTATAATCTCCATAATTATCGGGTAGTGATCGCTAAGAGGGATATCAAGGGTCCAACACCTTTTGACCATATGTCTGTGCCTAACGGAGGTTATTACAAAATCTATTATGGACAAAACACCCCTGCCATTAAACGTAGGGACAAAGGGGAGCTCTATTTGACCAATTTCATTTGCGTACCCTAGATCTTCAGAGTGAAGAATCTCATTTAATAGGTCTCCACAGATGGAATGTTTAAAGTGTGTTAAGTCAGTATCCGAGTCCAGCATAAGCCCACACACTCCTTTCTGGCTTTTTTTACATATGGTACAGTTAAAATCACCCACCCAAACAACCCAAACATCCCTAGCATTTTTATCTGTTTCTTTAACTAGATCATTACCTAGCATCTTAAAAGTCGGTTCCAGGTCAGCAGAAGGGATATTGTTATAAAAATTTATAATTAAAAGACACAGTTCCTTGCTTGCATCAATCCGCACTAGCTGGTAATATGGGTTGTAGGCAGAAAAGTGGATCTTCTTACAATTTAAGGAGTTAGATACAAACGTCGTTAGTCCCCCTTTAGCCCTACCGTGGTGAACCTCTACTGCAAACAGTGTTTTATAGCCTGGAAGATGGAGGGGTTCTAAGGTCCAAGTTTCCTGTAGACAGAGAATCCCAATCTCTTCTATTGTTTTTAACCAGATGGGATTCGATGATTTGGACCTGAGCCCTGCCACATTCCAGAACATTATGCTAACAGTTTCCCTGTTTAGTGAATTAACTGCTAAGCATTGGCCCATATCTGCAACTGGGTTATTAATAATAATGGTTCCCATTCCCTGGGAAGATGGATGCGCCGGAGCAACAGTGGGGGGGATTACAAGAGTGGGAATAAGAGGAGAACTGATGCCAGATGTTACACCAAGACCATTGTCAGAAGTGACTGGGTTTGAATCAAATGATACACCAAGTCCATTGTCAAAAGTGACTGGGTTTGAATCAAGGGCTGAGGGCAGTCAATCAACCCCGTCCAGTCCATTGAGACAATTAAATCGGTTGTAGTCATAAAAAGGTGTCTCCGGAGGTCGATAAACCGGACGTGCAGCATATCCCTGGTATCTAGCTCTCCGTTCAACCCTCGTCCAATTGCCTTGTGATAAATCATGATGCATACGGGTAGGGGGGAAGAAAAAGGAAACTGGCAAAGTCTGTATGGTAGAGTCAGGAGATCTGTTTGACCCAGCACATATGTGTGAAACTGTCCTAGGATCTCGAAAACTCACCATGATACAGTCCCCTATTATTGATTTTCTAGTTTTCCCCAACCAAGGTACCCTTCTCACCATGATAATTTCATTGTTGAGATGGGCCGGAAGGGGTCTGTTCCAGTTCAACCATTTGATAATTTTTCTTTTAAGTGAGTGGAAGTTCTCACCTTCGTCCACTTCAAGAGGAGGAGCACCCGCCATAACCACCGTAAAGCTATTACCCTCAGGCGGCAAGTCGGGTCTCCGTGGTCTGGGGGCCGGCTTCTCAGGGAGTAGGGGAGCAATGCTATCATTTGGTATAGCTCCAAAGGTAGTCACAGGGGGAACTGTGCCTACTGGTTGTAGAGATGGAATATTAGGTTTGCTAAATGGTGTTGGAGCTAAGTTGGCCATGAGTGGTTGCGGAAGGGGGGCAGCAGCAATAACCAAGGGAGGTCCCGCATTAACTGAAAGGTTTTGAGTGTTAGGGGGACATTTAGGAGGGGGATTAGACTCAAGGGGTCTGCCCTGTTTAATAGCCGAGGTTTTCAGGCTACTTATAGTTGCCTCCAAGATAGTGAGTCTGATCTCCACTTTCTTCAAGCTCTCACTGATGGGCAGAAGCAGTGATCTAAGTAAAAATTCTATATTCCCCATAGAGGTAACGGGGGGTGATATATTAGGTGGATTATCCCCTGGGACACTAACAGGATCAATGGCATTAGTACCCTTAACAGGAGCAGCATTATGCACATTCAATATTAACCCATCAGAAATGGAAGGGAGCTTAGGTGCTTTTCCGAAGTCGGAATGGGGGATTTTGGCCTTTCCCTGCCCTCCCCTCAACTTCCTTCTACGCTTGTTTGGTGGTGGGCCATGCACCTCTGCCACAACTATTTGCTTCGGCTTAGTTTTCCTTATTTTAACTACTGGGGGCGTTTGAGTGACTAAGTCAACAGCCATACTGCTGAGACTGGGGGGGGGGATGACATCAGAAGTCTGCTCAGTGGATAAGCAAAGGTTAGGAATACCGTCCCGCAATAGAAGAGGGACGCCTTCTTGGGATAATAGATCCTGGCTAATGTTAAAGGAGCCTCCCTCTTGGGAGATAGGATAAGGAATGATATCACTAAGAGGCCTATTTTTCATATTCTCAATAGAGCGGCGGCGCTCCGCCCTGCGCTCCGCCAAGGAGGTTTCTTTATCCCCATCACCCTGTGCCCGTGTAAAATAGTCATCCAGAGTACCATTTCTAACTCCTCCCACCTTCGCTGGTGTTCCCTCCATAGCCGGTGATGGCATGTCCAATACCTATATCAAGGTCCACGAACAAACAAAGAAGTGCTGGCGAAAGAGAGTAGGCCCAGCCCGGCCTCCTTCGGCCCCTGACGGCCACAAACGGTAGCGTCCTTGTCCTGGGCTTCTCCCGGGACGCTCCCGCGCGCTCCCGCGCCGCGGGGTTTACACTTAACTTAAATACAGGGCTGAAGAGTGGAGGCGGGACTAGGCTAGCAGGGAGAGCGGCCAGGTGACGGGAGGCGGGGGAACCGGGGCTTCTGGGAAACGAAGTCCGGACCCCAAGCGCTCGCAGCCCAGCTAGCAGTCAGTTCGCCCACAAGCACAGTCCAGGTGTCCCTTGAAAAGGAGCAGCGCTGCGGGACCCGCGGAGCGGGTACCGCAAGTCGTGAAGAAAAAGGTACAGCTACAAGGAGCCAGCAGCAGCAACCAATACAACGGTGAGGTGTCCCAGAGAAAGCAGCTTCCAAACACCTTTTCAAATGTGGAGGCAGGACTAGGCTAGCAGGGAGAGCAGCCAGGTGACGGGAGGCGGGGGGAACCGGGGCTTCTGGGAAACGAAGTCCGGACCCCAAGCGCTCGCAGCCCAGCTAGCAGTCAGTTCGCCCACAAGCACAGTCCAGGTGTCCCTTGAAAAGGAGCAGCGCTGCGGGACCCGCGGAGCAGGTACCGCAAGTCGTGAAGAAAAAGGTACAGCTACAAGGAGCCGGCAGCAGCAACCAATACAACGGTGAGGTGTCCCAGAGAAAGCAGCTTCCAAACACCTTTTCAAATGTGGAGGCGGGACTAGGCTAGCAGGGAGAGCGGCCAGGTGACGGGAGGCGGGGGCCAGCAGCAGCAACCAATACAACGGTGAGGTGTCTTATATAACATGATTTGTAAACGTGAAGTATGCCCTGGCATTGCCCTGGCATTCATTTTATACCACTACCCTCAGAAGTGAACTTAGAAACATTAGCATAGTTTTTGGTGATTTAAAAAAACATTTTCTTTTATTAATTTACGCAACTCTCTTAGAAAACAAGTAATTGTGAGTTATGCTGGCCCAGGTTTCCTCCAGTGTGAGTAATCTTAGAATACGTTGTCCTGAATGATATCTGGTGGATTTTGTTAGAAACAAGGATCCAAAAATCCAATCTCCAACTTTTGGCAAAAATGTAAAGTTTTTGGCTCATTGATGGCAGAGACCGAAATAAATTGAAGAAGTCTCCTCCAATAAACACTGGAGTCTATGATGGCCTGACTACCATGCAGACTGCTATGTTAACCTAAATCAAAAGGTCCTGATCCTTCTACAGAGACACGCCTGGGGCTAATGATGTACAGACAAGCGTCTTCCAACATAAAATATGCGCTTCTGGTTGTTTGTTTTATCATCAGGGCCAGACTGGGAAGGCAGAGTAATCCTGGTGATTTTGACAGACCACCCCCCTGCTGCTTTTGTTACTGTGGGCTGATATAGCAGCACCGCTGCAAAAACTGGTCCTCAGTAACCACAAGCATCTGCAATGCAATAGATCTTGCATTTACGCAAGTTTGAGGTATTCGCATTGTAAATAACAACGCCTTTTATGTATGTTTTGGTTCTTAAAACAGATAAATAAGAGGCATTGTCACATACAATGCCAATAGCTTAAACTCTCGCAAATGCAAGACCTATTGCATTCCAAATGCTTGAAGGCATTGCTGAGTTGCCCCCTTCTGTCTCGATAGCCCCTGAAGGGTTCCCCATTGTTAAAGGATAAATAAACAAGCCGGTGGTCACAACTGCACATGAGAGACCTTCCTGCAGTAGAAGAAACTCATGAAACAAAATACTGCTTACAGACTAAAGAAGACGTACCATGGAACAACAGAAGTAAAAGTGCTAGTCCACATGGGAGGTTACAAATGAAGACACGGCAGTACTAAGGAGGGACTGACAAGCCTAATAACGAATCAGAAGCCACCATTTACGAAGGACAATGGCAAAAGCCAATGACAAATATGGCCGGAGAGTGGGTGGGGCTTCAAGTATATTCTCCAATACAGCATGGCTCGCAGAGCAGCGCTTGCACTGCCCAGGCGCAGCCTCAAAAAGGCCCCTCCCCTGCAAAATCCTCCACACTATTCCTGCCCCCTGGGGAAATGCCCGATGCCCGCTACGGCCAGTCTGGCCTGTTCATCATGCAATGTGGTGTAGAGCTATGGCTTGTGGGACTGCATCTGGGCGCAAAAAAGATTACAGGGTAAGCCTACTTCATATATTTATTTCTAATTTTCTGGGAAACATTCAATTATAACAATTCATGAGTGCATGCCATGATAACTAGATTTAATGCTGCTTTGCTGCGCTGTTTCGTTTAAGAAGCATGGCTAGCTATAGCTTCTTTAGAAGAGTTAAAGGAAAAAATCATCATCTCAAGAGTTCTACATGGCAGCAGAGACTTTGATGACAACTAGATCATCCCTTCTGGCACTTGTGTTAATTTTATTGAATAATGTTTGGATTGGTCCCGCATAGCTCACTCTAATCACCTCTTGGCAAGAGATTGCCTTCTGCTGTCGGTTTACAGCTGAATATTAATATATGAAAATCTTCCTAAGGGCCTTCCTAATATTTGAAGTCCTTGATGTCAATTAGGAAACTATCAATTACAGATGTAAATTTATGGCCGCAGTGTTTTCAGGCTGTTACAAGTCACAGAAGAGTGACCCTGGAGCATACTCATATGTTTCCTGCCAGCATTAGACTGGTTAGTCAATTAAACACTAGCTGTCAATCATCTCTATTTCTTTAACACAGTATGACAGTATGAGTGCTTAGTACATATATCAATTCATTAAACTGTATATAGTGTAGAGTTGAACAGGCTGAAATATTACTAATAGAAACTTAGAAACAGTATTTGACATTTCGTAAAGTGCACCAATCTGCCTATTACAATAGGTTATTGAGCTAACAAGAAGGGTATTCGTTTGAGCACGCTCTGCAGGAACCAGTGATTTAAACAATCAATAGTCTTAAATCCTTATGGGGTCAATTCTACCACTCATCTTTCCTAGTTTCATAAGATGAGTACCAGTGAGTTTGAAAATAATGGGACAATCCATTGAATGATGTCACAGTAGATCTCAAAGTGTCATGAAACAAACGATAATTCTAGAATGCCTGTTGCTGATGATTATTAGAGATGCAGGATTGAGCAAAACGAACTACTTTTTCCTTCCCCTGAATAGCCCCTTTAATGCAACCTTTTTAGGTACCAAAAGGGAAACACGATTTGTGGTATTCAGTTCATGGAATCAATTGTCCATGCAATGATCTTTTTTTCAATTAATTCTAACACAGTTTAAGAGGACCTAATCCCAATGTGTTCCCACGAACTGTAGATGCAAGTCTTCTTGAGGACTATCTTGGAGGGCTAAGATTGGGGAGTCCTTTAGTTTGTCGACCCGCCCAACAATGTGAACGAGGCAGTCTCTGCCTCGTTCACTTTGACCAAGTCCCAAATGGTGGCAGCAATGTTTGGTTTTTGAGTTACTGTAGCCGAACCTAGAATCGATTTCTATTAGGCTCTCTTTGTAAATTGAGTCGACCCTTCTTATGTGAGAATCAAACCAATGGCATGGTTGGTAGGTTAACGAAAGGGAGACATTGTGGGAGGTGGTGGCATCTGGTGAGGAATAATGGAGTCCGGGTGTAGTGTTCTGAACACCGAATTAATGGAAAATATTGGACAAATGACTTCATGAGAACATAAGTTTTAACATAATCAGTAGAAGTGTGGAAAATGCTGAGGCTTAGGATGTAAAGATGATGAGGACCATGGGCGTCCGCGGGGGGGGGGCAAGGAGGGGCGCTTGTTCCCCCCTGGAGCGCCCCTCCTTGCCCTCCCTGCAGACACCCATGAAAACTGTGACTTCAAAACGGGGTTCTCACTCTCTTTCCTCTCCTTTCTTTTATTTGCTTCCCTGTGAAATGGATCCAAAAAAGAAACATGCTTTTGCTGGAAATGTCGTATTTTTCTGACATTTTAATTCCAAAGTGCAGCATTGGGAATAAAAGGCTAAAAATATGAAAAATAGATAAATAACTAAATACAGTAAGACAGAGTGGTAGCAAACTGCCCAAACTGATTTTATTCACACCCAAACACATTAGCTCCACTTTTACAGAGTTTGCCAGTCAAGCGCTATTTTTGTTTTCTTGTCTTTGTTTTCCCTGGACTTGGAACTAGTGCACCAATCCTGGAGGTACTGCAATGTGTGGATCGGAAAACAAAATGTCTGCTGCGGGCAGCGGCTCTGCATCCAGGGATGTGGTCTTTTTACCATACTGCTTACGTTTTGTAAGGATCTAAGCAATGGCCATTGAAATGGGTCCATTCAGGGCTCTGTAGTCGTGTCCTTAACTTTTTAGGCAAAAGCACTCACTAATTTCTGAATAGTGAGTGTAAAAGCATTAAGGTAACCATGTTGTTCCTGCTTACATTTCCCTTGGTTTGATAAATTTTGCATTCCCTATAAGTGTTTGCTTTTTCCAGGATGTTGTTACTTTTTTTTTGTAGGCCGCATATTGCTCTTGTCTAGTGCGTAATTTAAATTGAGCCGCATCCAGGTGTTCATAGCGGGCAACAATTGGGTTGTAGTTTAAGACAGTGTGAGTTTTTCTCAGTGGAGCAGTACGGTGTTCAGTGGGTGAGAGGACGTGGCACTATGGTCAGATCTGCTGAATTTGGAACTGGGAACCAGGTTCAGCCTTAATAAACAGTCCACCAGACCACTCTCCTGCGAGAGCACAATCACATGCAGGACCTTAGAAGGCTTCGCAACACCTTAGAAGCCCTGGTGTCTTCGCACCAGCAGGTGGACCCTAGCATGACAAGTGTAGGTTAACCCTTAAGGCTTGTCCACCACTATCCATACTGAAGTTCACCTCCAGTCTTGCGGGCAGGCCAAGAAGCAGCACACCCAAGAACAACAGTCACTGAGGTCACAGAACCCTTTAGAAGGGCCAGCTCTAGGGTGGTGCAACCAGTGTGACCTCACCAGGTGCTGACTTTAGGTGGAGGCATCTTGTTTGCAAGTATATTATGGCTTTAAAAACACTTGCTGTCTCCTTCCTGGCCTCCAGCAATTTTCTGCAACAATAAAAATGTCATGATGACTCTGGTGATTAATGTTCTTCCTAGAGAGAGATCAGAATTTTGTCTAGTGGAAGTTTTGACTAATGGAAAGGTAGCTCAGAGGGTTAATGTACCGGCTGAAAAGAACATGTGCCATGCAGATCACAAAGTGGACATAATGTAAATAGGTCAGTGGGCTACTGCTTTTGTCAGGGAGATCCTTTTGTTACTTGCAGTTTATAAGTTAAAATCCTAACTTAGAAGAGTGAGCTATTAACTGTCATCTAAGACCTGCATACAAACTGCAAGGTAAAAAATTAGAGCATTATATTCCCCCCCCCCTCCCAGTCTTTGATCATCCTACTATCCCAAAAAGTGTTCTTTTGGACAGAAATCAATTCTTATTAAGTTGAACCACCAACCATGGTATTACATTTTAAATTCTGGGTATTGTGTTTCTCCAGACCAATCACTATAAAACTATACAGGCTACTAGTATGGTTGTCATGTGACTCCTACACCTTGTAGTCCTTAGTCTTATGTAACATTTCCTATACCGTGATTTACACATGTATACATTGATTGTTTCTGTGTAATGTGTGTGATGTAAAGTGCTCTGACACCCTACAATGGTATGAGTGGTGCTGTAAATCGAATTAAATGCATCTGAGAGAGAGTGGTTATGGAGACTTGGGGGCACAGTTAAAGGGTGGAAGTGAGGGAATCCATGGCAGAGGTGGTCATTGGGGGGCACTAACAAACATTAATGCAAAGGACACCACTAGTGCTATGGCTGGCCCTGTCCTTGAGGCCTGTCTGCCTCACCCAAAGGTACCTCCATTGGCCTTGTTTCAGCAGTAGTAGCTGCAACTCACCAGGGATTTGCAATGCAGGATTTGCACGCACACCAAACGAAGTTCGCAAACTTCATAGTCTCCCTGCTTCATTTACAAGCACTTTTAACATGTGCTGCCTGCTGTGGGGCTAATGGAATTAATTATGCAGCAAAGCATGACAAAAGTATGCTGTAGTGTTGACTAAATTATGCTTTAAAAAAAGGCTGCAGCGTAATGCAGTATATTTTCAAATATTTTATTATTTTGGCGTGTGTACACATGATAACAGTCTCTGGAAAGATGTTGCCTTATTAGCACCAGTGTAACATACAAATGCAGCAGTTAGAAAGGTGACCAGGCAACCTTTGCAATAGGCCATCCACTCCGCAGCAACACAAGCCACCTTTTTAATTAACCTTTGATATGTTTGAGCTACAAACAATTTATTAGTTTAAATGGTCAGATCATGCAGCAGATCTTGCATTATGAGGCAAATATGGCAGAGTTATAATTTCAGAGAAAACATTTGCAAACGTTTGCTTTCTTGTTTGAACTGCTGTTGTGGAAAAAGGGAGAAGTGCTGATAACAGAAACTCCATGGCTCGGAGACAAATGGCTTGTGTTTCCACATTTTATCGTATTTGGTACATTTTGTGATTAAAAGCATACTTTGTGAATATATTTTAATGTCAATAACTCATTATAACCTTAAATAATCATATGTATCCATTGGTTGATTAAACTGGGCAGTGAAATGCCAAACAAATACAAAAAATTGGGCTCCACCCACAGATCCAATCCTTGGGTTATTCCGGCCCTCTGATTCTCCGTCCACTATTCTCCTACTTTTTGTACCCCACTTCGACCACTGTGTAAGACTCAGCATCCCTTGACTTGTGATGTGTCGCCCCTGCGGGCTCCGCAGTGCCACACATTTACGGTGCAGGGCTTCCGTATAAGGGAGCTGGCCATTATTGTATCCCTAAACGTGCGCACGTTGTCAGTTTGACATTGACTACAAGTAGAGGGACTCTACGTTTCTTTCAAAAAATATAGCTAACAATTGGACCTATACATTTTATTTTGTATAAATTAATTGAATGTGTGTAAAATTTAGCAATGCCCGGGGAATTCTAGTAAAGGGAGCACCCCTTGACAAATCACTAGCCTGTGTGATTGCTGCATTATTTATTACTGACTGAAGTTGTGCTTTAACCAATATTGGTAAATATGTGCGCTACAAATAATCCCTAACATACACTGTGCATACAGTATATTTAATCTGGTGCTTTAATCATAGGCTGTTTTAAAGTATTCGGTGCTGAAGACAGACTTGATTGGTGTTGGATCGAGGACCCGGAAGTGTGCACACCTAGGAGACAGAGATAAGCAGCTTGTCAGAAAGTTTAGCGGTTTCCCTACAGGCGGTGTTTGTTGGCCTGTGGCAGGGTCAGTCACATGTCCTGGATTCCTGGCATTTATTTGAGTCTATCCCAGTTCTACGCCCCAGTGTTTCGTGTGCCCCACGTGGCACACATCATGTCGGAGGATGGGGATGACGTTAACATTTTGCCCCCCCCCCTGGAAAAATGTCTGCGGATGCCCATGATGAGGACATTTGTATACGATTTTTGGTATGGAAGACTGCATGGAGTTGAGTTTGTTGAAGCAATGTTTGTTTTAACATCAAGGAAAACCAACAATAAAATGAGGACAGGCAGACAATAAAACTGACAGCACAGGGATGCTTGTATCTTAATCTTTAGGTGAGATCATTAAATAACCCCGGCCACTGGTTGTATGGACCTTTGCTTGTCCATAAAGAAAGTTTAAAAGGAGCAATCATTACATCAATTCTTCTTCATCAACAGAATATTTTTGCTACATTTTAGTCAATAAAGACATTTTAAGTGAGTCATCATTGTTACAAATTCAAATAATCCCTTAGTCGGTATTTCAAAACCGAGTGAAATACCCGATTTGAGAGAATTACAAATGATATATAGTTAATGTAGCACGCGTGCTCCATAAAGGAATTTCCCTAAGTTAAATTTAAAAGGTTGGTTGACAAGTAGTCAGAGTTGCCAGTTCCAAAACCCAATAGAGAGCTCTGATGAGAGAATATATGCATAAGCATAGCGCTTTCACCTTTTAGCCAAGGAAACTTTCAAGCTGTAAAGTATTCTCAGCTATTAATCAGGAGACGTTTCTCCTGAAGAGGAAACACTCTCTGGACCTGAGTAAAGTGTCCAAAGTGCTCTCCCATTAAAAGCTAGAGGGTTGGGGAGAGTCTGAGTGAGAGTCTCAACCTACATTAATATAAATTCAAAAGAACACAAATGGAAACAACTAACACATTCCCTGTTCCAATAGAATCTTAGCAATCCCTGAAAGCATGTAAACGCCCTGGTTTCTTACATTTTCTCAATGGACCACAGAAATAAATCCTTGAAGTAATACTTTGTCCACTTCTTGCTGTACAGACAGTTTTCCACATGAGTCATGCTTCCTGTCATCTGCTCACCTTTGGTGAGAACCCTACTATCAGTTGTCTAATACAAAACAAAATGTGTATTCACTAAGAAGGCTTCTGGTCATTACAGCATGTTCAGTGAAATAGAACAACATCTTGTGCAAACCAACAATTCAATAAAATAAACAGGCCTTTCAATACTAATGAATAATTTGCTGCAAGTATGCCAGCGGTAGTTAAAATAACTTAAATAAAAACCATTTGGCATAGCGAAATTTAAGGGGGCCCCCTGCAAGCACTTTTGGGGACCCCTGGGCCCAGTCAGGAGCTCTCGGAACCAGGGATCTGTCACTCTTTGTACCCTGAAGCTCGGGGGCTAATGTTGGCCCACTGATCAAAACGTTGCATTATTCCACTTTTGTGTTTACAATGATAAGTCTGACTACCCACTACAAATTTATATTAATTATCTGCGCATTCATTTATATCAACTTTTGTACTTTTCAGTTAAAGTGCATTTTTATTTTCAAAATGAAGAAATTTGCTTCAGCATAAGTATTCTTGAGTGACTTATTCGCATTTATGTTTCAGTGTTGCTGCACAGCTATATACCTACGCTTTTGTATTCACTTTTGTCTATTGTTGTTGGTGTGTTGGTCATTATATTGCATGTGATATATTGCATCTCAATATTATCATGGCCACTGCATCAACTTACCACTGAATTATAAGCTAAGCATTTAAATATTGTTCTAAATTCTACCTGTCCATAGTTTCCAAGGCAACTCTAGGTAGAGTTAAAAGTAGTAATTATAAACTTTCCTTATAATACACGGGTATGTTGAGTTAGTGGATCTGATATTTTTGCAAGTCGATGTTCTCTATATAGTGATATAGAGATATATAACTGTTGACAGATAAGGGAGCACCAAATCATAAAAGTCCTCGACTATAAGTCCAAGTTTCACAACAACCTGTACCCTTGTGTGCAATGAATATATATAGGATGAAAGAGAGCTGAACAGGCAATCATGGGTTAGTGGCACCATTATACTCCCCATGCCCAGGAGAAAGTAGTGTGAGTCTTCTGTTTACTCAGCTAAAACACCTCTGAACTCCCAACTACTTTTGAGATGGTCAAAGGTATGGATGTTCTATAGATGTGATGCACGGGTGATCAGCGTTAGTCCAGCACGGCCCAGTCCCTGTCAGATTTACAGACTCATCACTGAACATACAAAAGGGTTCTCGTTAGATTGATTGCATCTAGATATTATTTTAGAGGGTATCTTGAAATCTGGCTTGGATACAGACCTCCCAGGATTAAGTTGGGCACTCATAGAGTTATGTACGACTTTCATTGGCCATGCATGTATTAATCCACTGAGCATCTCTGTGCACAAACACATACATGTCTTTCTCGATTCATTGGTGCGCCTCTCTCTTTAAGTCTCAATTCTATCTCTGCTGCACTATTTCTATTGATCTATAGTAGCCTACAGATCTGAGTGCATCAACTGTTTTGAAACTGTATCTTTTCAGCTACTGGTCTATTCAATTTACTTTGTATGCATCAATATGATTGTCTATTGAATGAAAGAACGATTCAAAGATGTGTGCATAAAAAACTGGAATAGATCAATGTGTTTTTTTCAATGTTTGCAGCAATCAAACATTCTCTTCATAAAACCTGCCTATATGGAAAAGTGTTCTGGCAATACACTTCACACAATCATGCAGTCAGTCCATCCGAACCATATTCTAAAGAATGTGATTATCTTTTTAATTGGACCACAATTCATGGATTTGTATGCATTGATGTAGTTTTCTCTTTTCAGTCTGAGATCGAAGATATTAAAGTTAATTTTCTGTGCCTACTCCCAAGAGTTGCAACTTAAATACAGGCTTGATTCATAATACCTCAGCAGCAAGGTGATGATAGCAAAGAAAATAAGCAAAAACAGAATGTGAGTAGGAGAAGCAAGAGAAAGGACAGCACATGAATGGAGAGACTACAATAGAGGAAGACAGCAGAAACAGAGAGAGTGAAAGAGATGGATAGATAAGAGTGAGAGACCGAAAGAGAAAAAAGAAGACAGTGAGAGAGGAGAAAGAAAAACTAAAATGGAAACCAGTAGGTGGTGTAATGATAGTGAGGGCTGAAGTCTGGTAATAAATTAGGAGAGTGACGAGTGAGAAGCAAGAAATGGGGATCACAAGAAATAGAACTGTGCGAGGGAGGAGGATAGTGGGAAGCAAGAGCGTAAGAGAGAGAGATAAGAGTAAGAGAGTGATAGGAAAAAGAGAAGAAAGCGAGGGAAGAAAGAGAAATTAAAACTAAACAGGAGAGGTTGTAGTGCAAGACATGTATAGAAAGGAAGAGGGCTGACACAGGGAAACTAGTGGGGGAGATAGAAGAGAAAAGCAAGACATGGGGAGCGCAAGAGACAAGGGGTCTTATTCTCCGAGTTAATGGGCGTTATCGCAGCCAAAGTCGCGATAAATGTATCACCCCATTCACACGCTGGTGCTAACAGCCCATAGCGCCAGTTTACCTGTGATAGCAGCCACAAAAATCAGCGCCACAGATGACCCCCGCAACTATTGCTAATGAGATGCAGAGTAGGCGTTCCCATGCAAAAAGCAGCGACAAAACTACTCCACAGCATTCCCAACGACCAGCCAGACCGGCGATATGACCATAAAACATGCAATAACTCATGTTAGCAACAGGAAATGAACACCTGCTCTGACCTGGTGTAAAGCCAGCCGGCACCAGAAAAAGGAGCCCAGCCCGAGCCACACCTGAAGAACAACAGGAGCCATGAAGCTACTGATCATACAGCTCGGAGCCCCAACAGACCCACAACACCCACCACCACCACCCCCAGGCCTGACACCACCAACCAGCCCCCCGCACCACCAGCCCGGACCACCACAGAGGCAGCACAAACACAGACCGCGGACCTTCAGAAAATGCACCAGCCTCACAGACTTAACACCAGAGAATGTCATTGCACGCTACAGGCTCAAAAGGACAACCATCTTCTGCATCCTGAAAATCATTGTCCACAGGCTGATGGTACCAACACAGTGAACAACCAACATCCCACCTCAGACAAAGCTGCTGGCTGTGCTGCACCTGTTGGCCTCTGGTACCTTTCAACCAAAAACGGCCAGAGTCAGAGGAGTCTCACAGCCAGCCCTATCAAAGTTCCTCAAAACTGTCCTGGATGCCATCATCAGCCTGGTACCCCAGTACCTATACTTCCCCCACACTGCGCAGGAACAGCTGGACACCCAACAAGGCTTCTACACGTTAGCTGGCTTCCCGCACGTGGTGGGGGCAATAGACTGCACACATGTCCTACTTGTGCCCCTTGCCGACACTGCATACAATTACCGCAACAGAAAGCACATGCAGGCAATAGTGGACCACCGGGGACTCTTCACCAATGTCGTCACCAACTACCCAGGCAGTGTGCATGATTCCTTCATCTTCCGACAGTCCATCATTAACCGGCGCTTCCAGGATGGCACCTACGGAAATGCTCTGCTCGTTGGTAAGTACCAAATGAACATACCACACACCTCAACTTCACAATCATGCAACTCACAACTCTGGGAATGCACACTTTACAAACTCACATACAACATGCCAAACAACATGCCCGCCGACCAGACACGACAGCACAACTTACTGTGGTAACCTGGGCTAGCCATGTACACAAGCCATCAACGACATGGCACCTCAACCACACAATAACAGATTGTGGGGAGAGGTGGGAACGAGGCATGTGCAAAGGAGGCACGTGACCCATGAATAAGTATGTACACAATGCCAAGTGTGGTATGGATGTGCTGGCCAGACAGTAGTTTTCAGACCACACACATATCCATGTCGATACACACCGCTGGTGTTCGGATTGTAGTGGACAGTGGATGCAACCATGTCACCCCAGCCAGTGGGGGAGATCAAGGAAATGTAGCTTGTCACGTCTGCCCTGTAAGCGTGAGAGGGGTAGGCTGGCCCAGCATATGCCAGGCCAGTGTATGGGTATGAATGAAAGGCACGTAACTCTGGGTGTGGTCCTCTTCCGGAATGCCCAACATCTATGCCAGGGCGGCGCCACGAGGCTGATGCCATTGGCGTGAGCAGTGTTGCCTGCGATCCTGTGGGCCTGATGCACAGCAGGCCGGCGGTTCCCAAACCAGTCTTGCCCACCCCTGCGCACCCAGGCCCCAATGCCCAACTGCTGACACTGGCATGTGTCAAAGAGGGCCCACCACGTGCCGGTGCAAGCTCCAGGCCTGAGGCCCACAACCTTGGCAGCCTCCTCAGACCATCTCGACTTCTGCGACACAGGCCCGCTGAACTCCATTCTCATTGACGTACTCCACTGGCATACACAGAAGTCAAGTAGGACACACATTTGGAACTGAGTCTTGATTACACCATGGCAGGGTACATTATTTAAGGCTGAGGTTATGTCACTATACTCCCTTCAATGTGGTGCCACCAAGGCTGTGCAGAGAACTCGCACCAAACGTGTCTGTGGGCACTTGGTGACCTACACTGTGGTCCTGCAGGCCTCACACTAATCCAATGCAGTCCGTCACAGGCAGGAAACGGCATTGTCACGGGCTAAACACCCACTCAGCTCTGGTGCCACTACCTATGTCAGCCACAAATCTAATACAAATGTAATTCCAACGTTGTGTGTTAGAGATCCAGGAGGAGATGGCTGGACAACGGTTAACCAGCGCTGAACTCAGCCTCCGTCCGACACTGTGGCCAACTAGGTCACATTTTTGGAATTGAGTCTTGATTTCTTCATGGCTGTGTACATGTCACAGTACGCAAGGAGAGTAGTAAGAGGAAGACGCGCTTCAGTCCGGAAGAGAAAGGCTCACCTTTACCGAGGTGATGGGACACTACCAACAACTGCACTGGTGCCACTGACTGTGCAGCACATGCCTACCACACGTGGCTGTGGGCCCCTGATTACCGCTGCGGTGGAGTAGGTCACACATTTTGAACTGAGTCTTGCCCTCTACATGGCAGTGTCCATAGCATTGTACAGGCCTCATCACAGACTGCATCCCCTTTCAGCTTTGTTGCCCCTGAGTGTGTGCCCTGAAATTTCTAGTTGATCTCTGTTTGTACGTCGGTGGTGTCCGGACTCATGGGCTGGAGGTTGCCTTCCTCCACATGTAGCTGATACTGACAAGGTGGAAAAGTGGAGACTGTAGCATTCAACTCCGCAATTTGCCTGTTTCTGCTTGCTTCTGCCCTCTGCATCATGCCCTGGAGGGACACCTTCCACTGTCCCCCGCAACCCCCCACGACATTCCCCTTGGACATTGATGAGTACACGCTCAGCTTGCGTGGCCCTAACTTAGTGCACCCCAAGTCACAGTCCTGTGGCGGTGTGCCTGTGCCGGCCGCTGTGCATCTGGGGCCACAGACTCTGTGCAGCTCAATTTAGGGACCCATGATGTCCATACCTTGTATTGCTGATTGTCTGCTCACTGTTGTGGTTTTTGCCAGCACCAACCAACTCCTGAGTGGTGGCTTACACTACCCAACACCCATCCAGCTCAGGAATCACTGGAGATGTGACCCTGGCAATAAAAGGGCCTGGGCGCACATGCCCGTAGCCAGTCCCACGAACTCACTCAGTGTGTCTGGGTGGTCATTATGTATGCATGTGGGAACGAGGCCATTCCACATTACATTGTACTGTGTACAGCGTGCACAACCCTGTCACCGCAGACAGTGGGGTGGACCTGGGACATGTAACTGTGTTGTATCTTCATGTGAGCGTAAGTGGGGTGAACAGGTGTATGACAGTACTGTGTAGGGGTGTGGCTCCTCAACACGTGGATCTGGGTGTGGTTCAGGGTGGGCCTTGCCAAGGATGTGGCTGATGCATGTGTCTCTGTTGTAGTGTCTGTGCCACCCATCACGCAATCAACAATGTTGCTATGTGGCATTTCCCCTGTGTGCTTGGTTGGCTGAAGGGGTACATGGGGGAGGGCATGCCGTCTGCGGGGTCAGGGATCATACATGGCAACTGTTGTGTGTGTCGCTATTAGCGCAGCATAAGCCAAAGATGTACCCTCAACTGCATGTCGAGTTCAGCCAGGCAGGTGCTCTACATCTGAGTCAGCCCTCTCCTTGCAATGGGCCTACACACATGTGGCTGGACACATTCTGCGCCGCATCATCACTGTGTTGTACTCAGGCTTGTAGACATGCACAGACAGGCCTGTCAATGGTGTGCCATAGGGGTGCATGTGATGTAAACGTGCTGCGCACACTAGTGGATGTGCTCGGGGGAGGTGCAGCAGTGAGGCTAATTAGTACACAGTGATGCAGCTCATTTGCAACACGCAGTACATGTCATACAGGAATCACTAAGTCACACATATCACACACCAATGAACCAGTGAGCCTGCCAACACATCATGCAGTACATAGTCGTGACTCATGTCTCTCTGCACTGTCACAGGTGACCAAGGATATGCACTCTGTGCTTGGATGATGACACCCCTCCCAGCCCCGAACACACAGGCCGAGAGGCAGTAAAAGGTTGGCCACAAATGTACCAGGGACATCGTGGAGCACACAATTGGTGTGTTGAAGTCACGTTTCAGGTGCCTAAACGTCACAGGTGGTAAGCTCCTTTACAGCCCAGACCTTGTGTGCAAGATGATCGTTGCATGTTGTGTGTTGCACAAAATATGTGTATGCAGCAAAGCCCCATGGATACGAGTGCCAGATGCACCGGACTATGGTGATGAAGATGAGGCAGGTGGACCACACCCCACTGCAGCTGCAGCAGTAATAGCCCGTAGGGACTACATCATTGACAATTTATTCTCTGGTTGACGTCACATTGTGTGGGTCCCTTGCAGTAATGGCACAGTATGTTGGCTGACCACAGGCACTGCATGTGCTAATAAAAGCATTCCGATACATATTCCCTGCGTGCATGTCACTTCACTCAAACAAGTGTGGGTGCCACATGTTGTGCTGTCAATTTAGGGATTTGTTGATGGATGGTGGGTGTGTCACCTCTGTGCAGTGAGGCTGTTTATGGTGTCACGTATTCGAACTGCCAGTTCTGTGTGTCACAGTTGTTACGGTATCCCACTCTTTGGCGATTCACATGTGTCCCAATTCATTCCATTTTGGCTGTCATTTGTGGCCTACAAGTGACAACAGGTATTCTTTTGTGCTCTGATATGTGCCGCCGTGATGCAGGGTTGCACCATGTGACTCAAGTCGCACGACATGAGCAACATGTACGTAAGGGGGAGTCACTGCCCCTACATTAGTCCATGCTTTCATTCTTGTTTGATAATAGAAATGGCACTTCGGTGTGCAGGGGGTGTTGTTTGTCCCCCTGCAATGTGAGAGGGGGATGCGGTTTCACATTGTGTACCATGCTTGTTTCTGCATTGGTGCAGGCTACATACTGAATGCAGGTCAATGTACAGTGTGGCTGTTTGTGGGGAAATGCCTATCTGATTTGGACAATGGTCATTTGTTCTACATCACAGCTGTGGGGTTGTGCTCGCACATTCTTATCTCACCGTTTATTTACTCTTTTTTTATGGTGCATTTTCCCACCAGCCGTGTGGGATTTGCAGGCCGGTCGCTGGTTTTCTGTGTTTTGCATTTTTGCGGCATGGCATTGATTTTAATGCGGTCAGTTGACATGTTATCTGGAGACTATCGCATGGTACCGCTGTGTTGAGACTGCTTCGTTAACACAGCGTAATTTTCCCGCGATAGTCTGTGATGTTGGAAGTTTTGTTGTTACTTTTGCGATGGTTATCACAGATTCTTGAGAATATGCCCGATGGTTATTCAAGAGTGTAAGCTAGCTGGAAGCAAGAGCGAGTGAAAGAGAGATGAAAGAAAGAGAAAGAAGAGCTAAAAATAACAGCAGTGAGAGAATAAATAATCTGCTTTGAATTTAGAGTCAATAGTAGCATTGAGAGCTTTATGAATTACCTCAACGAGAGACTGTCGTTTCACGTACCCAAGAGGAACCTATGATCCGCCAACCTCTCCCTGGCAGATGTTTCCCGCATCCGCAGAAAGAGAACTGGCGGGAGAGCTTTCTCTTACATTGCAGTGAAAACCTGGAACGAGCTCCCTGTGAACATCAGAAGCTCCCCCACCATGCACACGTTCAGGAAGGACCTCAAGACCTGGCTCTTTTCGACTGACCCGGAGCCGCTGCTCCCCCCTTTCCTGTGCCTTGAGACCCTCATGGGTGAGTAGCGCACTATATAAACCCCTGATTGATTGATTGATTGAATGCCACCAGAGCCACACATGAGCATTATTGCCTTATAATGTGTAAGAGCTTGATATTTCCTTTTTTTGCATCGTTTCATTTGGGTTGGAGATAGCATAAAGAGACATATTTTAAAGTTAGAAAATGTTTATTGAAAACAGTATGATGGAAGCTTTAATTTACAGTGTGGCAGAGTGCAGCTGTTAGTAACACTGTAAGAACGCTGAGCGTGAAGGGTGCTCCTATTACCGGATGTTTTGATTATTGGAAACATAACCAGCCGAGTGTAAGGCAGCATTGTAATAAAATGCTTTATTCAGCCTTTCTTAAAGTAGTCTGCAGTGTATTTCCCAGTAAAACCCGTAAGGAAGCAAAAATCCTACAGCCAGTGGCTCAAATCACCTGGTGAACACCACCTTTCACAAACATAAGATATTGATTCCATCCTTTGATCAATGTAATAAATATTGCTTTACTTGGTTTAGTGCTATGCTTGTAAATGACATATAACTATGTGGCATAAACATATGATTACATGCAGTTGATATATATCTACGACTCTCAGTTTCAGCACAAAAAAACTAAAAAATACCATTTGAATCACGTCTCAATCTCACAATTTGTTTTTAAACCGTGTATTCCAAGTAAATACATCAAAACATAACCTATTAATGGAGGTTTCGAGGGCAAGTGCCCCATCATCGTCCACATCTGTATTCTTACATGTTAAGAACATCCCAACGACGCACTAAGGTTCACTATATTGCAACAATGCATTTTAAATTGAAACAGCATCTTTTACAGGGGCAGTTGGCACAAGAAAACGTGGTGGTGTGGGAGAGGGGAAGTCGACAGACAACGGAATAGGTATAGTGAAATAAATAAATAATACATATTCTGTTGTCTGTCGACTTCCCCCATGCGGCGCCCTGCCCCGCCCCACCACGCTTACCTGTGTTAACAGCCGTTGATCTTTTAGCATGTCTATCAATTCATGTGCATTCGATGCTTTGTGCCTCTGAATCCATCCACAAATCTATCCATCCATCCATCCACACCTACTCGCAGCATTTATACCATTCATTTACTATCCTCTTATATCTCACCCTGTGCAGTGTCTCTGTAACTGGTATTGGGCACCCTAAAATGGTTGAATGGTGCTTTGAGGCACTAAAATTGATGCTTTGCTTCCCTCAAAAATACCAAACATACTCGGGGAGGTGCTATATCAATGTTATATTTAAGAGTAACCATTGACTATATTTAATGTGTTTCATTCATTTTGTAATTTTAACTTACATGGGTATATTAAAAATTTGAATCGAGAAAAACGTACTGAAAACACTTTCGGTTAGTGTCACTTGTAAGTTAAATGTGTGCATCTCGGTGTGGTCTCTAGTCAGCGATTGAATTAGTCACATGAAGTCACTCGCAATCCCTACTTATGAGCCACCCAATGAAGTACACCGGAGCCTATGTTGTCATGATATGTTTTAAAATCAAGGTTAAATACCTTCTCCCATGTAGTCAATATTTGTGCTTTAGCAAAAGGCCTTATTTCTACTGATGAAGTAAAGAGACGTTCAATAGGAAAGGATAATCAGTGTTTGATAATTTAATACATCCCCTGTGGTGGCCCAAATGCATTTTGGGATGTTTTCTTCATCAGGGAGCCTATCCTCTTTTCAAACGATCATGATCACTGTTTAAACATGTATTCCTCTTCCATCAAGTGTTTAACCCGTTGACTGCGGCGTGAATTCCGCCACGGTGCAGGTGTTTTATTTAGTAGGAGGGGTTTGAACGACCCCTGGCCATCCTCCCCGCACACCCACCGTCACGTGGGACGGCCGGGGGTTGTCTGCAGCACTGAATGGGTTAAGGATGCATCTCAGAAGACATCTTCTCAGCTATTAGCTAAGAATGGAGTTCGCAGGGAAGATATACCGGTTCAGTCGGTAGTCGTAGCTTCCTGTACAATGCATTGTACAGGAAGCTACGACTACCGACTGAACCGGTACTTCCAAATCCTGCGCCTGGAACCGCGAAAATTGACGGTATAGATCTGCACCTGATTGTGGGTTGGTTAATTTTAACCCGATCTTTACCCAAACGTGGCGCGCACTCGGCTCATCGGAAGCCTTCGAGGAACTCTTCCTCGGCAATAGAGGCTGTCTACCCTTAGGCATGTATTTAATGTCCTGATGATGGTCCCCATGATTTAAAAAGTGGGACTGAAACGCCGTCGACCTTTTTAGCACTTTATGCATAAAAATGTCATGTATTATGAATATGTGAAAATGTTCTTCTGAGATTTCTGTGTAACTGTAATATTACAGAAAACTGCTGCTTTTGCCTAAAAAGCGCTGTTTCGTTCTTTGCTCTACTCACTGTACTGATCTGTAGGTGCTTGGGTACAGGCTTGTGCCCCACTACGGAGAACTGTTGAAGGAATTATTTTTCCGTGTATATTTTAATAAGTAAAGACTGAGACCTCTGTCCAGCTGGACATGTCAAATTGAATATAGAACCGACTGTGGCTATATTTATTCTGCTTGACTATCCTATATGCATGGGACCACTGTTGTTTTTGAAAAAAAAAGAAACACTTATAAGGTGGGCATGATGATTGCCCAATATGTGGTGCATTATTTTATTGTACGAAATGAAAACATTTCTTTATTTATAGTTTTTTTCTTTAAAAATGTAGACAGAATCATTTTTGTATGAAATTATTACCCAATATTGCCTGATACCCCTTTCATGGATTAATTTCTTAAATTAGTGATAGTCTGAGTTGCTATAGCAAGGATTTGAACCTGTCACTTGCTGATCACGTGCAGATCTGACCAATGAGTATGTGAACCCCTGAGCCTCTATGACCATCATTTGAGGTAGTGGTTACCCAAAAACTCATGTTTGTGGACCTGTACAAACCTTATTGCATCAGACATTTGTGGAGAGCAATAGAGGGAAAAAACAAACAAAACAGAAAGACAGAAGACGAGAAAGATAGAAAAAACATCATAAACAGAGAATGCTGGAACCTGCAAGAGCGAGATCCAGGGGCAGAGTGTCTGGTAGTGGATTAAAGAGGCATAAGGTGGATTCAAGACTATGCTTTCTTGGTATTGGGTGCACTGACATTTCATGTACCGGTCACGAGATTGGGAGCAGAGCTTGGGGCACCTGCACTTATTCTTTTACAAATTAAATACTGATGACCATACATCATTTACAAACATATTCTTATATAGAAATGGGGATGGTAGTGAGGACAAGTGGTCAACTGCCCCCCAGCTTTTGTTTTGTATCTATTGTGCCCTGCCCCATCCAATCTATGAAGACTGTCTTTTTTATTTCATGTTGTGGCTTTTGGACACTGCTGGTACGTCCTCGGCATGCAATTCATTCTGACCTGTGATTGAAAGAGCGTGTTATGGAGTCAGAATAGTGTGCTCACACTCACATGATGATTGGTAGAGCACCTGGCAGTATTGCATATTTCTGTGCTGTCAATCATACTCTGTTTATTAGGGCTAGACACTGCCATGTGGAAGCTGGAGTACAGTGCATGCAAGAATTTCCACAGGAGTCTAAAAACTTTGTAGAAAGAGAGACAGAGAGAGAGAGAGAGAGAGAGAGAGAGAGAGAGAGAGAGAGAGAGAGAGAGAGAAAAGGCATGTATAACATAAACGATGAGGACCTGGCTGTATGGGGACTGAACCCCTATAGGGTTTGTAGGTACATTCAAGTGAGTGTATTAAGAAACTAAAAGTGCAGTTATATTTGCTTTGGTCCGCTTGGCAACCTACCACATGTATCATCATATGCATAGAGTTAGAATAGTAAATACACACTCCATTATGTTCAGTGGCCATTCACCTTACATATAGTTATGTCATGATGTTTGGGTGTGTGTGTGGGAGTGGAAGTGTGCGTATTTGCGTGTTTGTGTGTGTGTAACCAACGCTGGCCAGACTGGATAGGTCATCATAGCATGGTTAGCCTTCACAGAACCAGACAATCAATATCTTTGTGAGGACAGGTGCATTATGAGGACTGGTCCTGGTAGTGTGCTTAAATACGCTCGAGGGAGTGTATCAAAAAACTAAAATTGCAGTTAAATTTGCTTCAGTCCGCTTTATAATCTACACTGCTATTACAGTTCATGTGGCTTTAGAATATTAATTGCACACTTCATTATGGTCAAAGGCCTGTCCTCCTAATAATGAGTATATTAAGTTATGTGTGTGCGTATGTGTTTCTGAGTGTATCTTTCACTTTCTTTCTCTTTCTGGTCTCATAGGTATCGATATGCCTGGCAGTGTCCCTCCCTAGTGGGCATCAGAACCCCAGCCAAATAAGGCCACCCATGCCACTCCTGAGCCCCACCAGCAGGTACGTCACCTTCTGTCCATTGTTGGACGTCCCTTGGAATATTTGTGGTAACTCTTGATATTTTTCGTGCATCCTTGGTATGATGGTGCCCAACCATTTTGTAAGGCTGGTCAACTAAGGATAACTGGAATAGTGTGAACATCCTTATCATTACAGTACTCACACCAGCTATAATTCACCCTCTGGCACAAGGCTGGTAATTGTGTGCATATTATAGGCATCTTGGTGTAATGTTACCCATTCCTGGTGAAATGCCAACCCATGTATAACAACTGATATTCATGGCATCCTTAGCATGATGGTGTCTGTACATGTCATAATACAGATTATTCTTGTCATGTTCCTGCTTGTGAAGTTGATCCATGGGTTTGTAAGGCAGAATCTCGTCCCGCACATGTGACTACTTGATGAATCTCACAAACTGAAGCTTTGCAACCAAGCAAGCATTCTTACTGATACGAAAAAATTGCATTTTACTATAAATTGTACTTTCTGTAACAAGGCATATTTTGGGCTTGGATTACTTATCTAAAATGAAATACTTATGCTAAATAACAAAATGTATGTTATGGTTTCAAATAGTGTAAAAGTTGTGTTTGGAGATAAAGTAACTGCATTTTTTTTAAATGTATTGAATGCTCATAGTTGTGTTATAATGATAAAATCAGGAGGTTTATTGCTGAGGCCGTGTACTGGATGTCCTAGGCCACTTGCGACTAAAACTGCGATTTCATGGCTTGTGTAAAGACAAGCGGCAAAGCTATTGAGCACAAGTTTGTTGGATGTCCAAAAATGCACTTGTTGTTACGTCATGCACTGTTATGGAACTCAAAACAGTAGATTCCTATTCCGTGCATCATCTTTGTGAAGGAAGCGCAACAAGGGTGAACATCCTCAAACATCTGCGTCATGTCCTCATCAGGTCCAGACCTTCTAGTGTATAATTTATAACTAAAGCACTTAGTCCGTTTTAACTATAATAATCTAGTGAATAGCTGTAGAAATTAAACATCAAACAATGCGCCGTTTCACTGCCTAGGAAGTACAGTTCTTCTGTGTCCTCCTTGACTGGAAGAGGGGGTAATGTGTCCACCCATGCACCAGCCCTTTCCTGCCAGAGACCTAACAGACACACATTTAAAATAGTATTCATGACTGTAATGCTAGGATCTTACATATTCAAGACAATGAATCTTCTTGCAACCAGGAGGAGAGTACGTTGATACAAAAAAAGACACACGTATTGACTAGTACTTTACCTACAAAGACACACTGTGTCATAGTTGATAAAGAAAAAGCCACAGAATTGACCAGGAAGGCTCGGACAGATAATTTAAGGCAAAGGAGATACTTTACAAATTGATATTTTTGAGGAGGTTGGTTATATGAAGCGCTTGCTATATACACATTGCTGTTTAAAGAGCTGTGATAGTCACCAACATTACATTACATTTTATACCTTCTATCAAACGCGGATGAGTGAAAGTCTGAATTGCTCCAGCCATGATCCAAATTAGGAAAGTTATATTGATCTTTGCTGGAAAACACTCAACCTACTGAGCTTTCTTATATGTTAGCTTCCATCCTCTGTAACCCCTCCCACAATCCCATGGCACATTTTGAAGGACCAATGACAAGGAAGTATTCCTATGGCAGCTCAGGTTCTCCTCTGTCAACTAAACAGCAACCATGGGGCATATTATCAAGGGGGTTTATCTCCGCTTTTTTGGCTTTAAAAGCCAAGAAAGCGGAGATAAAATTATCTCCCTATTACCTAGCTGTCGCTAACACCAGTTAGCGACAGCTAGTAGGAGATAGCGACCATCTTGGGCCCCACTTTGCATGTCAGTGATATTTATCACTAATGACATGCAAAGTGGGCGTGCCAAGATGTTAGGGGCTAGAAACAGTCGCTAACATCGCTATCTCCTATTACCAACTTTAGGAGATATTCGCGCATGGCTAAGAGCATTAGCTCGGTAATGCATGAATATCGCTGACTTTTCAGCGATATTCATGCATTGCGGACGATTTTTATCGCATTTGCGATAAACCTTGGTAATACCAAGGTTTATCTGCGATAAAAATTGCCGCAGCTCTGCGGTAAATTTTTGTCTCTAACCAAGCAATAGCGATAATTATCGCTATTGCTTGGTAATATGCCCCCATATTCGCACACATGCTTTGCAAAAAGATCTTAATGGTAATTTTCGAGGTAGATTGACAGATGTCCTTTCTGGGCACCTACAGTTCGCAAAAATCGTGTGGTGCTAAAGTTCCCCAGTGGACAGACAAATGTTTCTTGGAGATATGTGTACGTGCTTTAGACTCCATAGCTGATGTGTTTCTCGACCATCTACACCCGGGCACCGTTCATTTAATCTTGGCCGTGATGCAAAAGGCCATATAGACGATGCCCACCTGCAGGGGAGTGGTGTCCATAAGCTCTGAGATCAGAAACAACTCAGTGTACATGTTATAAGGAGACGCAGAGCCTGGTATTCGGCCTGACTTTCAAGCAATGATTTAGCTACATTGAACATGGTGAGACAAACCGAATCCCCTTTGATCCTCTACCAATAAAATATTTAGGCAGTCTTTTCATCAGCCCAGGTCCTGATCTTCATAAGTCTTTCAGAGAAGCTGTGCAGATCAAGGAAGATTAATTGCAAAATGTGCAGACACGGCTCGTCTACAAAATGGAAGGCGTCTCCACCGAGGCCTTCGGCTTGACATTACATTACGAAATCAATGGAATAGTCGGAGAAATCATCCTCTTAGTCACTTGAAAGCTTTACATATTTGTGCTAAGCTCTTTGTACAGCAGGGGCTTATTTCGTTGCAACTTTTGGGACGCTAAAATGTTTGTCATGTTTCGAATTAGATCTTGTTATTACCTACTGCAAGAGTCACTCAAACCTCGTCACCACTGTGTGCGAAGGTGGTTGCGATGAAAAATCTTTCCTATTTTCTTGCTCCGGAAGTGAAGCCACCCGGCTTGCCACGATAATGCATGGGACTTTGGGTTCACACATTGTTTTCAATAAGTTGTATTGCACTGTATGGTCCTAACCACTTTCATAAAGTCAGATATGGTTGTTTCAAAACCATGGAAGATGCTTCACCAATCACGTAACGCCAAGAGTATTATAACGTTTTCCTGTTCCAAGAATCCAACGCTAGCTCTGGCCTTTTAATATTGAAATGAGTCCATTTAACCCTTGGCAGGCCGGCACCACAAAGCTTGGAGCCTGGGGCACCAACTCTACCAGCCCTGCCTGCTGCATTCAAAATAGTGCTGGAAATTCCAACGTAGTTACATGGTGGACCTGTTAGCACTTAGTTTTCTTCGAAGACAGAAACACAATATTAGTCGTCTGTCTCTAGGGTACTTAAAAAAATATCCCTGGCTGTACTGGGAGTTTAGTTTAGACATTTGTGCCCTTTACCTGTTTGGAGAAAGAATGGTGCACATGGAAGTTCCACACAGAAAGAAGCTGGGGAACATGGCATTGAAGGGGCAGCCCAAAAGTGGACAGAGGTTTTTTTTTTCCCCAAGAACACAGCTAGTGGTGAGTCCGCTGTCAGCACAACCAACAAACACCGTCACACTCTAAGTGAGGCAAGAGCAGGGCTTTAAGTGGGCCAGGTTTCACCGGTGCTGAGCACCAGCAGTTTTTTAAAGGGGGCCTCGAAACGGGTCTCCATCGGGCTCTGTTTTGTGCCCTGGAACAGGCGGTCTGTTTTTTCCGGACTGCAGTGACTCCAGGCACATCATGTGCCCGCGCTCACAATGCGCACTTCTCACTAGTCGAGAAGTTATGGCATGACGCCATGCCAGGTGAGCGTTGAAGGGGAAGGGAAATCCTTTAAAGAGAGTCATTTTCTCTCTGGATTTACCTTCTCTTTCTGAAACACAGGAGAAGCAACATCGTTGTGGTGTCACCAGGGCTTTAAGTGGAAGTTTTTCCAATATTATATACAACAAACCATAGTTGCTGCTTATGTATCATATGCATCTAACAACCAATGGCAACGCCAATAGTTCTGACTTGTAGGTGTGATGTTACTTGTTGTATCATATATCTGGATGCAAGGACAGAAGCAGTAAAATACAAGTCGAGCAGCACACTCTACTGAGCACAGATTTTTAGCTTATGTGTTTTAGGCCACGGCCTTAATTACATTGGCCACGCCCCTTTGAGCGACCCCCAGTTTTTTTCATCCCATTTAAAACCCCGGGTAAGAGAAGGGCAGAAGGGATACGTTTTAGCAGCTTATTGCCACCCCCATACAAATTGTTGGGGGATATTAAATGTGTCATACGCTTGTTGAACATAGGGTGCTACTGTACATAAAAGCAAGTAGTGAAAGGGCAAGAAACCCCCCACAGAGACACCAGCAAGAGGGCCAGCTGGTTCACCCCAGAATTCCTAGCCTCCAAGCAAGCCTACCGGAAACTAGAGAAGAAATGGCACAGCGAACAAACTCACAGTACACAAGGACGCCAAATGATTCTGTCAATTAAAGCCTATCCTGGGTATAAACACAATTCACATTTGCAGATTGACCAATTGTGCACATTTACTCTTCTTTTAGGCAAGAGAGCATGCTGGGCAAGAAGGCGTGTTTCCTGTTTAGTTGTCTGCCCCATCTTCGGTTCCACAGCACAGGAGACTACTTCTTCAGCAGAAGCATTTAAACTGTCAGAATTACCCATTTTTTTGTAAATTAAAAAAGTATTTGTAAGTTTCCTAAATTTGTATGGGTATGTCGTGCCCCTCTGATCCCACTCACTTCACCCTCTGTTTTAATGTAAAATGGGAAATGCTGGCTTCTCATATGACTTTTTCCCACAACTGCATAACTCTCATAAACAAAGTTCTGCTATGTCCTTGCAGGAGTGTGGTTGGAGCCGAAAACGTCTTTCACCAAGACATTGGGGCCAGATGTGATATTTTTTCATGCAGCGCAACCCAGCAAGACAACTTGCTGTGCTACATGAAAGATAGAGGGCAGGAAAGAGCAATATCTATCAAGATATGGTGCATTCCTGTTCTCTGCCTGAGCTGGCGTACAATCCCCCACCTAGTGCCAACAAAGGCACCCCTACACCATGGAGCAAGGGTTTACCAAGCCATGCAGGACCACCTGGAGTGGGAATTACTATTCCCACTTCAGTGAGTGCAACAGTAGGGAAAGCACTGGATAGCATAAGGGTAAAATTAACATACTTATCATTTATTTTTATTTTTTAATAAAAAGATAACATATTAATAATTAATTTACAAAACAATTATTAATAAATACCAACACATTAAAATTCATATTTACTTAAATATCATTAAATTACATCCAACACTATTCCCCCTTTAACACACAACACACTACACATAGAAAAAAAAACACAATTAATTTAACTATCAATTAATACCAATTAATAATAAATTAACATAATTATAAATTAACTGATTAATAAACATTACCAATTAATAATAACAAAATAATACCTAATTAACAATAAAGTAATTAACAATAACAATACATAATAAGTATTAATAAATGAATTCTAATTAATATAATTAACCAATTAATCAAAAACGAATTACCAATTAATAAGTAATTAACAATTAATTAATAATGAATACTAATAAATAAAACAATCTCATTAATTAATTTAATTTATTTATTTCCCACCCTCTTCCCCTATAAACCCATAACCCACCACACATAAAAAATCACATAAATAATTTAATTAGCAATTAATCACTTTATAAAAGTTAATTACAGAGTAATTATTATAACCAATGAATAAATCAACAATAAAAATAAATAATATTTATTAATAAATTCATTCTAATTAATATAATTAACTACTTAATACAAATTAATTAGCAATTCATTATTAACAATTAATTAATCATCAATACCAATAAATAAAAACATATTAATTCAATAATTATAATAAAATTACTGCCCACCCTATTCCCCTATAACCCCACAACCCGCTCTGATACTAAAACACAGAACTTACTTGAACAAGATTACTAATTACTAAACATTTATTTTAAAATGTATAAAAATACATTAAAAAAATGCTTAAGATACATATGAAATGCATACTAAAATACATATCACTAAAAAAAAAATCTATATTATAAACAACAATATTTTTGCTTACGCTTTTACTTACTTCGATATTACTTACTTCAATATTTAAAAAATATTTAAAAAATCGATATTACTTACCTTGGAGTCGCTATTCTGGTCAACGATATTCTTGACTACGATATTCGATCCCTATGATATTAAAAACTCAATATTAATGTAGGTCGATATTTTAAATTCAATATTTTGACTGCTCACCATGGAAGACGCTTTTATTTTGCGTGCTAATTCTAACCAAATGTTTCTTGATATTTCTGTAAACAGGCTTATTTGACTAACATAAATAAAAAGACAAAAATACAGACTAATCTTTTAATATTAAAATAAAACTTTTAAAGCATCATCAAACCTCTGATCATTGACTGAACATTAAATAACTATAAGTTGATGATTTATTTAGAAATGTATTTGGGTTGTGCCCAATTCTAACACTGTGGCAAAGATTCATCTACCTGAAGCTGAAATTGGTGTGGGAATTGGAAATTCAGTTTCAGGGTGGAGCTGTTTATACATTTTTAGGAGATTTCTGCGCTCGCACTAATCCCAACTAAAGGGCACAATCTCACTGCATGAGCAAGAAAAAAAGGCATGGATAATATACAACCAGGATTTACTCTTTATTTTACTAGCTGAAGAATCTGTGTAGATCCAGCCAGAATCTATGGACTGGGATTGTTCATGATTCAAACATCCTAGGGGTTATTCACAAAGGTATCCTACACTTGTGAGTACATTTTCATGTGAAACTAACACTTAGACCTTTTTGGCTATTCACAAATTACAAGTATAAATGTACTCAAACATGTAGACAGACATGTTTCCTCCCTGAAAAGGGTGTAAAGCCTAATTTGTGAGTGTAAGTTAGTGCAAAACAAAAGCAGTAGTAAGTTTAGCACCACACATGTACAACCCCTGGCCCTGCAGCACCCTCCCATAGAAAATAATGAAGGCAGGGACTTGAAAGTACACCCATATGTTAATTTAAATTAAAATAACTGGGATAGTTAAAAATATAAATAATGCAGATTCATGTGAATATTAATACATAAAAGTAGCAAATTTATTCATGTAGTTGTAAAATATGTGAATAATCGTTTTGCATTTTAACATGAATGTGACACTAATAGTAAAATATATTTAAACTATTTTTAATGAATTACATACATTACTTTGACTGGGTATTAATGCATAACATTTTTTGTTGCGGTAGGATTTTTTTATTTAAGCTTGGGAAAAATAACTTTAATGTAATGTATTTAAAGTTTTTTTTCAAAACATAGTCATTTGTGCTGTAGCATTTATTCTTTAGTTCTACATTTAAAATACATATGAAAAGATAATTTACAATAATATTTAACATAAAAATATTTTATAAACTATCCCAAGTTTATTAGGATTTTTGTTTTTCCCTATGATGTACATGCAGAGATCTCAGCCACTGGGGTGGGGCTCTCCCTATGGTAGGTATAATGAACTTTTCACTACAATTCACCATGCGGAGAAATCCACACCAAATGGGGAGAACTCCCTATGGTAAACTCGGAGATAGGTACGATGGAGACATTAACCTTTTTAAAAATTTTAATAATCGTGAACTGCATTTACAAGTAATTCAGACTAAGAGGCATTGCTAAATTTCTAAAAGTTAATTAATATTACAGGAATGAATCAATATTCACAATTGGATCTGATCTAAAGGAGCAATCATTTCACATCGTTTGCTGTCTGAAACATTGCTCAATTTATAAAAAAAATCAATTTATACAAATAAATATTTGCTCTATATACAGAAGAAAAAGCACCGATCAATATGTATAAATTACTAAAGATTTACAAATTTCCCTGACCTAAAGATATAAATCAATGTTTATAAGATACACTGACTTAATAACATTCCAGTGATACTAATCAATTGCACTGATCAATATTTGCAAGTCAAACTAAACAAACACTGTCATTCAGTGATTACAGGTTCAACAGCTGTAATGACATCAAACAGGCACACCATCTGAACACTGAGTTTCAAGTATTGTCTTACAAAAATATCATGAAGGCAAAGATCTATAGGTAAGCCCAAATGTCCTGTACTTAACTCTTCATATACATACTTCGAGTTGCTAATGCTATCCTTAAAGACTTTGCTGTACAAAAATTGCAAAAGTTCTAAATCACTGTGGATGTCACCGTGTTAATCCTATACTTAAAAAATCGGCTAGATAAACAGACATTTGAGGTGTGCATATTCAGACTGTTGGTAGTGTTGTAGGGTGCTCCATATTAACAATCTGCTTTCCACCTAAACTTGGGAACTACCCAGAGTTCCCTATTTAATTTTATGCATAATTCATGCAGCATTCTCAGCTGGAATGGTATTACCTTGACTTGACTACTGGCGCTGCCTTGTGTCTGAGCAAAGTTATACCTCTCTAATGAGCTCTACTTAGAGCGAAACACGTCAGGTGTTGCTTTTCTTCATTACAGGTTCTCTTGGATGACATTTTATCAATCTTGAGCTGTATTGCTGTGCCTGAAGCATGGTGTAAATGGTTCTTTCTTATCCTATGCTTAAAGACTGCTCTAAAAATGGCTAAAGGTTTGTCACTCTCTGGCTTGGTGTGCATGGCACTGTGATTAATCTATGATTAAAAAAATCTGCTAGAGAAACATATATTTGATGTGAGCATATTCAGAGTGTCAGTGGTGTTTGGAGAGTGCTATCCATATATACACATAGTCACTGAAAATAACAAAGGTTCAAGAGAGGTTACAGTTAGGTGAATGTCGAAAAATGTTGTTTGTTCTCACCCAGAGGATGAAGCTGTCTGTTTTCGCTTGCTCCCTCTGGGCAGGAGCAATCGGAGTTTCTCTGCAAATCTGCTCCCACCCACCGGGAGAATTTTCAAAGCTCCCACCAGGTAGAAGCAGACTTCTGTTTCACTGATCCACTTCTGCAAGCAGGACAACCCCAGTGTCCTGGGGATGGGATCCCCAGGACAAAGTTTGGGAGTGTGCCTCAGGGGTATGGGGTCCCTGTTACGCATTAATGCCCGGGGAGGAGCTCTCCCTTCCCCCCAAAAATAATTTTGTACCACCCCTGTGCCCGGCCCAACATGGAGGGGGATTCATACTAGCCTGGAAGCCTGCATTATTTAAAAATTTTGCAGCATAATTCTTTCCCCAAAATGTTTTTGCCTCCAGGCGAGGTTCCCCTGAGACCACATAACTGGGCCTAGGGGATCCCCACCCTGACCATTCATGTCTTTTTTTAAACCTTGTTTTAGTACTCAGGACTAAATTCAATAAGAATAGTCAAGCCTGAACTGCCAGGTCACATCCCCTCTTTACAGAACTACAAGCAGCCCAGAGCTGAATGTCAAAAACGTAGCACAGAGTAAATTATTACTAGCAGAGATTGATTCATGTATTGAATTCATATTGTGGCCTTTCTAAAAAAAAGTTCTCGAAAGTAGAGAGATATACCAAAGAGTGGGTCTCAAGCTTGCTGTGCCCGTGACACAAGCAGCAGTTCACTGACAAGACCAACAAATGACAAACTCAAACCAGGGCCATTGTGCCCTGGGGCACAGAGGGCATGTGCACCCATTTTGTGTACCTCCAGGGCACAATATTATTACAGAGGTGGCCACAAACTCTTGAGTATCCCCTTCTGTAATACTGATAGCGCTGGTCAACATCTAATGTTGGTGCTATCCTGACAGGGCATTCCCTCATCTGCATGGCTGTGAGGGAATCACTTTACCTATTTACCTGCGCTGTATTAGGGACGCGAGCACAGAGGCAAACATGTCTTTAGGAAGCACACTGAAAATGTGCCACAAACAGGTTTCAAACTTTCAGTTTGCCTCCTAAAGGCAGCCCACTGCAGGGGTAAAAGGCTGTCCCAAGACAACCCAGACATCCCCCAGCAGGCAGGTACAGTCAGTAATTGCACCCCGCTGCAAGGGGATCTCTCTCCCATTTTAAAAGTGCAGGTGGCATGCTGTCTGCACTGTGAAACATGGACCGCTTTGAAGCAGCTGCTCCATATTTCACTTCAATACACTGTACAACAGGGAGCATAAGCGTGGGGCTGCCCTGGGGTAGCGCATTCTTTGGAATATGGTGCACTGTCCCTATCTGTGCCCTGAACACCTTTTGAAAAGGGAAAGTGCTCCCTATGTATAATACGTCCCCAGATTGTATGCTTATGAAAGCCTCTGCCTCTGGTGACTTTACCAATGACTGCTATTGTTTTAGAGATTCTTTCTACTGTCTAAGTGCAATTATTCAAGCCTGAACATACACCTCAGAATAATTTGGAATTGCCCCTCTGTTTTTTGGAGAGGATAATCCATCATAATTGGCTGAAGAGATTCTGGGGAAAGGGTTGAATTGCCCCATCCGTAAGCGATTCTTTGTTTGCTTGCTGCCAGACCGAAATGTTTTGAGCGAACATTGGAATGAATTGCAACACCGAGCTCCCTAACTAAAATGGAAGCATGTACTGTTGGGCTTAGTTATTCTTCAAGGCGAAGAAAGCAATTAATCTGGAAGGGCCAAAACATACATTTTGACATTATTTGGCCCTTCCTAAAACTAGTTTTTACCTGGATTAAGAGTTAATAGATATGGCCAATCATGTGCATTTAACTGGGATTCTGAATTGATGAAGCTAGATAGAACGTTCATGTTTCAAAGATATTGGAAACGGGTAAACACTTGTTATTTAATATCAATTTGTGACTGTATTCTTGAATTTAAAAGAAAATACAATAAAAATAGAGTATGACAACCACAACTGATGTTGAATTCAGGTTCAATTCACAAAATGTATTGTACTCTTGGAAGGAGAGACTTCAAGCCTAGAATTATACTAGTAAGGATGTGTACTTTTATTTCAGTTTTTCATATAACTAAATGTTTACAGTTGATTTTTTTGTTGTTTTTAAAAATGCCCATATCTTAGTAAATGCAAATGTCCTTAAGTATTTCAATAAAAGCATGTGGCATTTTATATACGTGCGGTATACACTGTCTTAATTGCAATTAAGTGCGTCTTTTAACTGAACTCAGGCACTTTTACGAATCGTCAAAATGTAGCCTTGCACTTTCACTCAAATTCAGGGTCGATTTAGGCCCATAGTTAAATGCAAATTAAATGTGAATCACTTAAAGTGAATCAAGAAAGCAGAAGCGAAAAAGCTTCTTAACACATAAGTCATACGTCGACCCCTGGGCACCCAAAAACCTCAGCCGGAAGATAAAGAGCGTGGTTTTAGCACCAGCCGTCTCTCATCAATAGATCAGACGACAAATACCCTGCTTCTAAATCAATCCTTTTAATCGGAGAACCGCTTATTATGGACACATATTTCGTCAATTGGAAAAAGGACAGAGCACATGTGCACCACTGCAGTTCAATTATTGGAAGCAAAAGCACATTATGTGAATTTAGAGAAATGTCATTCAATAATGTGAAACCTGCGGGGTGTGATAAGAGAATTAAATGGCAAGGCAATTTTTAACTTGAGACAGGCAGAAACTTCACTTGAACACAGAGGCACAGAGCTTAAAAGTTGAAAAATCCACATAATTAAACTTTAGTAAGATATAGAATGTAAAGACTTGGGGGAAACTAGGATTGATAATAAACAATGCTCGAATTATAACAGAAATTAAAATAAAGAATTGCATGACACTATCAGAAAATCAGATTTCCGATAAGACAAAGAAAAAAGATATTTATTGAGACCAATTGGGACAAGTTGCTTGAGATATTTGAGAATTGAGTGACCCATGCCTAAATATTACTTGCTATAACACATCACAACTAAAGGACTTTTTATAATACTCACTTACTTGTTTAATTTTGTAAACCCTTTAACTTTTGCTCTACCCAAGCCTTCTGGGCATCCCATATGATGTTCTAAAATTTCTGCTCAAGGTTCCGTGACAGCCTGTAACTTATACTCTGAAAATTCGATACATTTAAAGACACCACTGCTCAACTAATCCAACAGATTTACTTCATAGTCAATTGCTATCAAAGAACTTCCAATTTTTGGTAAACTTTTTCATTGCCCCAACTCTTTTGGCACAAGCCTCTTCAAACTTTTTTGTCCGTCTCATTTTACCCATTTAAAATAAGATGACACCTTCTCTGATTTCCAATTTTGGAGGATTAGGGAACGGGCAACTAAAGTGCATTTGGCATATAGGTTTCTTCAGCATTGGACAAATCAGTTCTTTTTATAGAGATGCCAAAAAGAGCAATCTTGGCTTTGGGTTCAAGTACCTTATTAATGGCCTGGCTTATTGAAGTAAAGATTTTGCCCAGAATATTTCGAGTTTCAGGGATGTGTAAAAAATATGAAGCCAGTCGCCCCACTCCAAAAGCTGACATCTAAAGCATTTGCTTTCTACTCCAGGGAAGTGTTTATTTAGAGCTTTAGGAGTAAGGTAGGCTAGCCAAAGGGATAGAAAAGACATCCTTTTAAAATTGGCTGCTCTAAGAGCCTTACCTCCTAACTGGGCGATCTTCTCCCATTCCTGCCTCGAAAAGGAGTAATTGGTTTCATGAGATATTTTTGCCAAAGTTTCATCGACCAAAGGAGATTCTTCACCCTTTCTCAGTGAGGTATACCAATTCCCCACTCCTTTTAATTTCACTTTATAAAGGGCAGTAGCCAAAGGCATTGATACTACACATACCAAGAGATTATATTTATTTATAAAGTTTATAATCTGCAGAAATTCCAGAATTCCTGTTTTTAATTTATTATCAGATCTTACTAGAACCTCTTTCCAGGTGATGAGTTTCCGAAATGTAAAAAAAGAACCCAGATCACCAAAACCAGAATCTCTCCACTTTTTGACCTTATGCGAATGAATTTGAAGCCCCAAGATCTTACACTCCTCTAATTTTAAATAATGAAACCCACCACACCCTACCTTTTTAAAAAAGGACTGTAGTCTATAGGAAAAATCGCGGATAGTCTTGTACCTGGTCTTTTTCGGTAATTTGGCTGTTTTAAAAAACTTGCGAACCTACCTCTTGTATCATTTTTTCATTAAAAATAATCAAGAAGTCCATTGAGATCCAATAAACGTGCTGTGAGATCCATAATAGCTGCCGTATGGTAGGTACGTATTTTCGGTGGAGCTAAGCCCCCTTGTGTAGTTCCCAACTGTAATGTAGTCAATTTCACCCTCAAAACTTTCTTATTTCAGACAAAATCCCTGATCATAGACTCAATCTCTCTAAAATATTAGGAATTATTCTTTAACTGTAAACTTATAAAGAGAAAAACCAGTAAAGGATGTATTGACATTTTAATAAGTGCAACACGACCAATCAAAGTTAATGGTAAAAGAGTCCATCTATCCAGCAAAGTTTTAATTTTATTTCGCATTGTTAAATAATTCAAGCTAAATAATTGTTCTAACTGATTGGAGAAATAAATGCCCAGGTATCTAATCTGTTCTTTTTTAAGGGTTTGTGATTTTAAATTTAAAGGTAGAAAATTACAATCCATATTCAGTACCAGTAACTCAGTTTTATTTTGATTAATTTTATATCCACCAATCAGATCGAATTGGCTAAATTCATATAAAGCTTGATCAAGATTTAATTTATCAGATTGTGGATATAAAATAATATCATTGGCGAATAGTTTTATTTTCACCATTTATGCTATTGGTGGAGACGCTGCGCACAGCTTGAGAGACGCTGTTCTTGGGCTTGAACAGCATTATTCGCTAAGGAAGAAAGGAATTACCTACAATTCCTTGCGCCTCCAGCTCGGCGGGAGACGCTGCTGCCACTTTCAATCCAGGCAGCTTGGGGCACTTATGAACACCGCCACAAGGACTTCAAGACCCAAGAGGCATTGGGTCCAACGTGCAGCTGAAGCCCCCCCCCCACCATCGACCAGGGGCTTTAATTACTTCTTGCGTCTCCTGCTCCGTGGGCGACGCTGCGCACAGCTTGAGAGAGGCTGTTCTTGGGTTAGAACGGTATTATTTCCTAAGGAAGAAAGGAATTACCTGCAACTCCTTGCGCCTTCCGCTCCGCGGGAGACGCTGCGGCCACTTTCAATCCAGGCAGCTTCGGGCACTTACGAACACCGCCACAAGGACTTCATGTCCCAGGAGGCATTGGGTCCAACGTGCACCTGAAGCCCCCCACCATCAACCGTGGGCTTTAATTACTTCTTGGTTCTCCCGCTCCGCGGGAGACGCTGCACACAGCCTGAGAGAGGCTGTTCTTGGGCTTGAACAGCATTATTTCCTAAGGAAGAAAGGAATTACCTGCAACTCCTTGTGACTCCCGCTCCGCGGGAGATGCTGCGGCCACTTTCAATCCAGGCAGCTTGGGGCACTTATGAACACCGCCACAAGGACTTCAAGACCCAGGAGGCATTGAGTCCAACGTGCAGCTGAAGCCCCCTTCACCATCGACCGGGGCTTTAATTACTTCTTGCGTCTCCCGCTCTGCGGGAAACACTGCGCACAGCTTGAGAGAGGCTGTTCTTGGGCTTGAACAGCATTATTTCCTAAGGAAGAAAGGAATTACCTGCAACTCCTTGTGCCTCCCGCTCCGTGGGAGACGCTGTGGCCACTTTCAATCCAGGCAACTTGGGGCACTCACGAACACCGCCACAAGGACTTCAAGACCCAGGAGGCATTGGGTCCAACGTGCAGCTAAAGCCCCTCCCGACAACAGTGCCTCCTCCTCAGACACGGCCGGCTGCTGTGCCCTGTTGAACTTTACCATCTAAGACAGTTTTCTTAAAAAATTCTTCTACGTCTGAAGGGAAGTCCAGACGGGGCCTAATTAAATTTGTGTCCGAACTGCACTCCATCACAGATGGCCATCCTTATTGTGATGGTCGCACGGAACTAGATGTCTGCGTTTGGCCCTTTGTTCCTTTAGGCACTCGTTTTCACTAAAAACATAAAAAATTCATAACTCCAATTCAACAGATTGAATTTAATTTGGTTGCTGTCATTTTCTTTATTAACATGTTTGCTATTTTTCAGAATCCGTGTTGGACTTTTCTTGTGTTGTGTTTTCACTTTATTATTGGTTGTGTGCTGCATAAATATTTTACACATTGCCTCTAAGTTAAGCCTGACTGCTTTTGTGTGAAGCTGCCAGAGGGTTAAGCATGTGGTAATTTAGTGACTTTGGTGGGTGATCCTGACCAGGATTGTGTTGCCTGAGTAGAGTCTTCACCACCCTCAATCAAAAGCCTAATTTCCTACAACATGGAGGAAAAATCATGGTTTGTCCAAGTACATAAAAATATGACTCTCTATGAACAACAGCTTTTAAAATGTAAATTTGATGAGGATTTTCCTTGCAGGTTGATCATGTGGGGTACAGACGCAAGGTTGACCTTCAGAACAGACATTTCTCAGTGAGAATTTGAGCAGCACTTTGACTTCTGAGTGCCTATTCCTGTCTCCCTTCTAATGATAATTTCTGACATTTTACTGCTAAAAGGGTCTATGTGTATATTTTACCAAGGACCGTGGCGCATGTCTGTCATACTCTGTTGTGTGAACTCAAAAAATCTACATTAGTTCAGCATGTGTTATAGAATTGCAGGTAAACTGATTCGCAAAGCTCTTGTATGAGTACTCACACAGCCTAAGATGCGTATTACTCCTGTACTTTTTGTCCTGATTTACAAAGTACACACATAAGACACAACTACTCACCAAAACTTCTTTTGTCAATCAGTCCTGGAGATGGAGGAGTTCTTCACATCCAGTGGCGGCTGGTGACATTTGAAAGTGGTAGGCCGGAAACTGATAATCATACTGCACTGTAGCGAGCGCGCGTAGCGCGCAAGCCCAAACCCCCTAAGGAGGGTTGGGGGGGAATTCCCCCCGAGAAAATTTTGAAAAAATAGTGGAAAACTGTGCATTTCCAAGCAAATTTGGGAAAGCAGGAAGGTTAATAAAGCAGTTGTCAAAGTGCAGGTATTACATTATTAAAGAGCTGTCATGTAACATACTAGGTAGCTGCTTAGTCAGTATAACAACAGAGCTTCATAACAGACTTCAAGATACAATGATGAGAACCTCACAGACTATTTTTATTTAAACTGCAAACAACAAAACAAACCACTTTTTTGATTTAAACTGCAAACAACAAAAGAACCAACTAAACAGGTCACAAACTATCACCATTCAACATATTTACTTTTTGTATCTAAATTCAGCACGTCTGTCTTTAAGCGCAGCAAATTTTTCAATTACTTGAATGTTAAAGTCAGCAATATTTTGAACAAGCTTGCTCTCTATAGAGAGCATTGCCAACGCATTGAGTCTTTCCTGAAGCATGGTTTTCCTCAGGAATGTCTTAATCCTCTTTAAGGTGGAAAAAGATTGTTCTGCCTCTGAGGTTGTCATAGGAGTGTAAGGACAATTTTTAGTAAAGCTACAGTCTCTGTAAATATATTTTCCATATTAAGTTCATGAATTAAAGACAGCAAAGACCTGCCATCCTTGGCCTTCTGGTACACAGGCATTGAGTACATTACTGTCAACTCACTTTACAGGTCCTCTTGGTTGAGCATCGGATAAGCTTCCAAAGCCTCATGCAGAGCATGCTCAGGGAATGATTCATTATATTTTTCAAAGTATTTACTTTCCAATAATGCGGCACTCCCCAAATGTTTTGTTAAAGCAAAACGCTCTTGTGCCTGCACAATTACAATGTCACAGATCTCTTTTGCACTTCGGACTAGAGTGGTGATGTTTTTCCTGTGGTTTGAAAAAGTTGAAGCCGCTGGCAATTGGCTGTCTAAATTGTCAACCTCATCTCTCACTATGTTTATGCTTGCGACAAACTCTGTGGTATATCTTTTCACAGACACAGTATCTACGTCTCGTCCTTGCAACTGATTGTATAAATTCTCAACCTTTGTCATTATCTTTTCAAATAAAAACAGAAAGAACTGAAACTCTCTATCTTTTAGTGTTCTAGCAAAGCCACGGGCTTCACTGTGACTTTTGAAATCAAAGGTTTCATTGGCTTCTATGGCTTTAAAACATTGCACAAGGTCCTCCCTACATTGAAATATTAGTTGGACTGTACGTATATTATAGTTCCAATGAGTTGAGGCTCCCCTCGGAACCCTATTGTCCACAATCTCCTGAAGTGCTTCCATTCTTTTTGGGGAACGTGAGAAGAATGCTACCATGCCTCCTACATCCTGAAAGAAAATTTGTGTCTCGGGGATCTTTGATACTGCCTGTTGCATAATAAGATTAAGTTGGTGAGCGTGACAGTGCACATAATGAGCATTCGGGTAGACATCTCTAATTCTTTTCTGAACGCCACCATGGCTTCCTCTCATTACAGACGCACCATCATAGCTTTGTGCAGTACGTTTTTTTCTTTGCTGCAGCTCTGGAAAAATGAAGTTGAGTTGACGCAGTATAGCTGCAGTAATGGTTTCTGCAGTAGAGTTTTTTAAATGAGTAAAACCATTGAACCTCTCCACAACATTATAGCCATTGTCCAGGTACCGAAAGACTAATACGGACTGCGTTTGTGTGGTCACATCAGTGGTGTCATCAGCCTCAATAGCCACAAAGTCTGGGTTTTGCAACTCTTGCACAATATGGCTTCTTATAATTTCTAGCATACACTCCAGGAGTTCATTTTGTATCGTTTTAGAGGTGCCCTTAAAGACTGTAGCACTTGCTAAATGTGCTTCCATTTCCTTATCTATGCTTGCTACTAAATCTACAAGACCCATGAATATTCCAGGATTTGTGGAACCTTCCGATTCATCATGGCCTCGCAATGCCAGTTGGAAAGCACCACAGAAACAAATGCAATCTATTATTTTTGATAGTATGTGTCTATTCCTATCAACTGTTTCATTGTGTTTCTGTATTGTTTGACAATATGCATCGCTTATGTGCTGCTCAATCGGTGCGTCTCCCAACATTCCCAGTCTTGTCACGTTTTTCATATGCTTTCTTGTGTGTGCATACTTTTTTATTTTCTTAGACAAATGCTTCAAGTCTATCACTCCTTCGTTTGTCCAAGGAAAGTCACCATTAAACAGCAAGCAGGGGAAGCAGAACAGTTTGTTTTTTGAAGGGCACCCTGTAAGCCAATCAGCTTTTGTGTACCAGGTGTTTGAGAATGTACGGATGTAAGATTTTCCTCTGTCCTGGGTAACTTGTTGGAGTTGTAGGTCAGGTCGATCAGGTCCTAACCTCTTTATCTGTAGTTTATCTTCCAGTGGGCGTGCATGGAATGACCGTGTAATTAATTCTTGTACCGTATTCATGTTGCCGATGGTGTCCTTACCAATATGAAAGAAGCCTGTCAATAGTCAAAGTACAACGTATAAGATTTGGTGCAATAATATCAAATTTCAGTACAAATACATATATCTTGTGCATGACAGCAATGTAGCTGCACAGCTCATTTGAATGGCCAGCCAGGGGTGGCACATAATACATGCTGCAGCCCCTGGTAGGCCTTGGGTGCACCTCTGCCCTACCTATGGTACACTATACAGGGACTCACAAGAGTGACCCAATACCCAATTGGCAATGCACCTAAAGTACATTGTGTGAATTTAGAGAGAGAACAGCTGGGCTGTGGGTCTGATTAACAGGATCACAGCTTTTCTAAGTTGTAAACCAGTAAAGCAAAAAGCAAAAAAAAGGTGTGACCTTAGGAAAGCAGACCCTACTCTCCTACATAACGCTCCCCTTTGGACAACACGATAGGCAAAAAATACAGCCTGACTGGCTGCTTACTCGGTGTGCCATAGTGGCACTGAAACAGACATTGTTTGAGGGCCTTTAACAAGGCAAGGATAGATAGTGCCTTTAATAACCGTTTTGGCAAAGCACAGGGCTAAGGGCAGGCTCAGTATTAGTAAATTCCATCCAGTCACGGTACAATGTTCAGAATGTGCACCCACCCCAACCACCATGTAGAGTGAGTGACCACAAACATAGCCCTAACTCTAAGCTACAAAAAATATCATCAGTTTCCTTACCTTGAACACGGTTGTTTGCTAAAAGAGCAGCAAGGAGGTTGGGGCCTCTAGTTCTTTCTCCAAAAATTGCCCAAAAATTTAGGTAAAGGTTGAGGTTGTGACTTGTCAGGCTTTACCAGGTGCTGGAAATAAAAATATAACAATTTATTTTTCAGACATTCGGGTAATCAAACAAAGACTGGGGGGGAAACATAACGGTACAATTTTTATCTTGCAGTTTTCAATAGCTCACAGTTGTATGTTAGCATTTGTGTACTTACGAACGGCAAGTGACAAAATGATTTCTCTGACAAATGCAGTGACCAACTGATCTATTTACAGAATTTTGTGATCTGCATCAGGTACATGTTCTTTGCAGCAGGCCCATTAACCTGTTCTGTGCTACCTTTCCATGAGTCAAAACTTCCATTAGACAAAACTATGATCTCTCTCTCGGAAAAACATTAACAATATCCTTGGTGCAACTGCAAGTGTTGCATGGCTAAACATTTATAAGGCCCCAAAGGCGCGACATGTAGGCTGGCTATGCCAATGCTTGTTCTGTCTCGCATTCCAGTGCAAAACGAAGACTCACGACACTGGAACTTATTCCTATAGTAATCTGTTCTCAATATCACAATGTCACGAATAAGGCGTTAAAGCTGAATAATTTTTAATGCCGCTGCCCTTTCTTTAATGGGGCTGTGAGCGTCCCACTTGGGTCCCCCCGTGACTGTCTGCCTGTGTGTTTATTTGGTGATTGTGTGAGTGTTGTATGAGTGTGTGTGTACCTGTGACTGGAGTCCCTGAGGCTGGGCACTCATGGTTTTGCCACCTAACCACCACTGCAGGGGGTTTGTAGAGGAGAGTTTGCATTGGGGGGATGTACCTCACCCCGGACAACAGGGTGTAATATGACCTGCAGCTCGACAGACACTAAAAGTATAAAAAAGTAGTAGAGACACTAGTACCATCAAGTGTTTTACATTGGCCACTGATACATGATATTATTCTGTAAAACTCATAATAAAGTTATTTAGCTCTCAAAAGCAATCATTACTCTTGACACGTCCACACTAAGCGCTCCGATGTGAATATGGTGGTACTGGAGACTGTGTCCCTTGCAAGAGGGCCACCTCTTTAAGAGAGCGCGAGGACAGCGGGGCGTTGGAATATAGATTATGGTCATTCTGCATGCTGCTTTTTCTTTCCACCACTGTTCCTTTTCATAGTGTCCACCTTGCTAGCGATTCACAACCATTCCACAACTGTCGAGGCTGTGAATCTTTGCAGTGCAGCATTTTATTTGGGTCCCACACTGGTTGTAGGGGGAAGAGTACACCCCATGAATGCCTACACTGTACTACTTGGTCTCCGTTACCTTACCATATATCATTCCATTGGATAGGGCTTAGGAGGATAAAGCAATTGAAGACTTGAGAAGAAGACAGATGTCTAAAGAAGACAATTGGACACCCTAAGCCCACCAGTGTCTCAAACCAGCAGACAGCCTGCAGAAATATGTTGGAGGGGTGGTGTTATTTCAGAGGATTTAGCTCCAATACAGTGAGAGCGCATGCTGAGGTGTGAGGGGCTATTATTCAAGACATGCGTAGAACGCGTAGAAGGGTGTAGAAGGCTGTTGGCCCCAGACTGTGGGTTCTAAAAGGCCTGATCGGACCCCAGGCATGATGTATTTGATAGCGCCTGAATAATCATAGCATCATTCTTTACTCTGGGCGCTTGATGAGTTCTCCAACGGAGTCCTTTGCAGTTTTTTTTATATGACGCAAACTTGTCCCGAATGTGTTAGAGTGCTTTACATCAGCACAGGTTCCATGTGGGGTACAAGATGCCTGCAGCAGTCGAGGGTGGAGGTGGGGCTCCTCTGAAAGGTTTCGGACAGGAAAGGCTGGGGGAGGTGGGCAGATGACTGAGTGCTTCACTGAAAACAACAGTTATGATGCACTGAATTATCACAAAAGATTCTGTTTATAGGGGTGGTGTGTGATTGATCATTGAGTTTGTACCTAGGCAGAATACTATACAAACTGACATGAGAAGTGGTGCCACTAGATGGACCACAAGGAGGAGGTTGCAGACTCTATGTAACATATGCTATTTTAGATGAGCACTACACCAGTACATTTGCAATCAACTTCATCACGGACGCCAGCTCTTGAAAGTTTCCCACATCCCCTCAACAAAGAATGTGGTTGAAGGTAGGACACCATTAAAGGCCAACCACAGGTAGAACTGTTAGATATATGTAAGGTTCACACCAAGCAATATTTTTGTAGAGTTAACTTAGAATGTATAGAAAAATATGACACGATTTGCTATAGAATAAAACAAAGTGAAAAAACTAGTGTTATGGGAGAGCAGGCTATGACAAAAGCGGCTTTCTTAACTTCTTCAACTGCCTTTTAATGAAAAACATGAAACCCATATGTGGATAGCAAGCTAAAAATGATTTTCTCCAGCTATATTCAATTAGGCCCACAGTAGGTGATTGACCACCTTACTTAAGGTCATTATGTATGCTACCTCCAGTCCTAAACATTTTCCCTGCAAATTTTTGCTTTCAGGTGCGTTAATTCTATCTAGCGGGTTTGGTGCACTCATTGCATGCCTACAGTATACACAATGCAGTAGGCTATCACACAAAGGTTCTGGAATGAAGTGTTCATAGTGACCGGATGATAGGAAATCTCCTTAGCCGGAAGCGAAAAATTAACTGCACAAGAACAGTAAGGAAAAAGTGAATCATGAAATGTCAATCGTTGGTTAAACCCTTTATATTAATTGTAGTCCGTAACCTTTGGCATCAATATGACCCAGACCCAAATGTACTGCATAATAAAGACAGAGAAAATGAAATCTTGTCAGAAGGAAAATATGATCACAGGAAAAGAAATATATAGGCAAAACATGTTTGGACTAATGGACTTGTTCGGTAGAGTGAAGGGACTTAAGCAGGTGTCTCATATGCAGCATATGAGACACCTGCTTGCATACGTTTACCAATCTTTACGTATTTTTAGGACATGGAAGCAAAACAAGGTATTAACTAAATACATGCATCTAATTGTAACACTCCATTTGTAGTGACTTTATAGACACACTTCGGCGTCTGCAGGTTTGTTTTACAAGGAGCAGCAGTGTGTTTATTGTCAATAAGAACACTTGGGGTTCGGATGTTTGACAACTAGCAGGTGTTGGCGCCCTTTCAACCACTAACAGTTTGCACGGTTAGATAGGTTTAAAGCACTCCATTAATGGGAAAAGCAAAACTATATATTCCACAATAGAAAGAACGGTTACACAAAAGTCAGGGCTGTTTGGTGTCAAACATGACGGTAGTGCATCAGAGCAAGCAAAGCAGATTAGTTTTACATTGCCAAATTCTGTTCTGATTCCTATGTGTAACGGCTACCATCGCATCAATATAGGGAAGTACACTAGTTACATAACATACACAAAGCATAGCATCTATTTTTAGGCTTAATAACATATGGTTTTACAGCAGGCAGGCACACACCGTGATGCGATGGCGGAGCAGAAGCCTCGGCCTAATTCAAGGCAGCTCAGTCAGCTCTATTCACGGGCCTCACAGTCAGGGTATCGCACACTCAGCACATGGCACAGCCTTCGGGTGGGATGGGATGCAAGGAATAGTCCGTGGTTAGCAATTGCAGCAAGATACCTGGTAATTATGTACTCCCTCCACAATGGCGGCACACTCAAACGTGCCTGTTGCAGTAGTACGCACCACGCAGAGATGGACAGGCACTTGTACCAAAACGTCTTACTCATTGTTCCTGAGGTTTATTAATAAAAGCAATTGAAAACTACATCATTGTCTGGACATCGTAACTTCCCAGGACCTAAGTGGCCAAAGAGAATGCCTGTATCTTATATCAATGTTAACACCATCCCTGTCAATAAAGTGAGTATGGGAGTGGGCTTTAATTTCGTATGTCCTAAAGGGTTTTGGGACCTTGGTTGGTGTGAGCTGACATTGCTTTTCAATGATACTACCGTAACCTAGAGATGCAGATGGCACTGTCGAGAGGCACTGGTATAATTACGTTGACAGAGGTTGCTTTAAGAAACATTAGATTATGTGTTACACTAATTAATAATTCAGAGAAGGACCTGAGTGTAACAACACAGCTGTCCAGCTGTATGATCCCCTTCACATGAGGTAGGCCAGGGATGGAATCAATCTACTCAAAATGTGCAAATTTTTTTCAGATGCGTAGTGACTTGATGTGCCTAGAAATGAAGGTACCGAATTGCAATGGATCTAAGGGGCATATTTAGCAAAAGGTAATGCAACGTAGCGCAGAGCAGCAAGTCACCAGAGGAAGAGCCACTCAACACCCCTGGGACGCCTTCCCAGGGCACAGTAATGCAATGCAGCGATTTGAGATGCATAGCTTTACAGACCCCCTAAGATGGCAACACTAAACCTTGCGAAATTCTGATCTGAAGTACTTTTAAGTTTTCTCATTCATTCAATGCACTCCAATAATATCACTGCAAAAGCGCAGTCTACAGCTTCAGCCCTGTGCAGCAGCTCCCTGGCGGTTCAGCCAGCTCATAAACTGTGCTGTGCCTATCATGACAGGAGGATAACACTTGCACTTTTAAATATCAAATCGTATTTTATGGCCCTCCGGTAAACTCTTACGGCTGCCACTTGTAAGTTGTGTCCTCTGTGTCTGATCTCTCTGGTGCAGTCTTACTCATGGCAGGAGGAGCCAGGGCCCGGGAAAGTGAAATCCCTTGTATTTCTGTAGCCTAATAATACAGTTGCTGAGTACCTGTGCTTTAAAAAAAAAAATGTGTAAAGAGGCACTACTTTCACTTTTAATGTGGGAGTCAGTGCACAGAACGAATCAGCAGCAAACAGTGGGGTGGTGGGGGTGAAGGAGGGAGTAAGTACCTTCACTTTCATTTCTAGCACGGATTACAAAATGGTAAATAAAAGTGACGAGTTAGACTTCCTGCGCCTATCACGGGACATTTCGACTAACTTTCTTCTTTGGGCCTCGTTAGGAGATGGGAAGTAATCCGCTTCAGCTGGTAACCGCAGGTGAGGGACAAGTTCCATTTACAAATTATCTGGGAACAAATGTGCCACGCGCACGTTTAGCCAGGAAGTAACCCACACTGCGCAATGTTTTTCAGAAACAGGGACCAGGAATAGGTGGAAATGTATACCAATGGGTGTGCCAATGCCCGTGGGCGTGCCAATGCTCCTCGACCGGTGTGACGGTGCCACTACCCCTAGGCCATAGCTGCCAAGGTTTCAGATTGCTATGTGTGACATTTTAAAAATTTGAGTGAAATTATGATTGACATTTCAACGACTATGAGTGACACTTTCTCACAAGCAAAAATCATGCAATTAAGACAATGGAAACTTCTAAATATCAGAAATTACAGCCAATTGAGCAACAGCACCAGAAATAGGAGACTAACCCTATTGCTCCCCTGTAACCGACTACTGTAAACAAATGCATTACCATGAAAATACACAAGTCACGTGGATGAACCGAAAGCAACCCGGCTGGCCACCTTTTGTTGTGCTGGTGGTGGGGGCTGCAGGTGACATCACTGGTGCTGAGCTCTGCCTCTTCTCCCCTTGCCTTTTAATGATCACGAGGCACCAGGGCTAATGCTTATGCTTAGCAACAAGATGCCGTGGGGACCCCTGGTCTGGGACTCGAGTATTACTCATGATGTGCAGGTCTCTCAGAGAGAGCGTCCAGGCCCCCACAGAATGTATGAGCTGGAGCCACTGTCTGAAGTCAACAACATTTCGGGCAGGCCGGGCACAAATCAGAAAAAAAGACACTGACACTGATCATGTGAAGAACACTGCATAAAGTGTAAATTATGTCCACGGTAACCTACCTGATTATAGGGGTTTCGTTTCCATTTAGTTGCCACTATTTACTGTACCTAACTTGTTGAACAATATTGCAAGCATAATGGCATTGATGCAGTGCACCAGAGCACGACGTGCACTGGCACTGCTGTGCTGAACATTATAAAAATAAACTGTTAGACTTGGCTGTCTCTAGTTGGCAGAGGTATACACTTCTGACAAATAGGGACTCACCTCCTCTAGTCAGGGCAAGGGGATCACACACTTAGATAACCCCTGCTCACCCCCTTGGTAGCTTGGCAAAGCAGACAGGCTTATCTCAGAGGAGGGCGTTAAGCATTTATGACCACATACAGTAATAAAGTGAATACACTACAAATGGACAGGACACAGTCGTATTATAAAAATAAGGATGTTTATATAAGGCTTAGCACAAGACCAAATAACAACAAAAATATACCACAATCTTATAAATACTCTTGGAAGGAAAAATAATAGTTCAAGTGTAGTTTCTTCTTAGCACAAAATTCTTTAGTAACAAAAGCAACTCTTCTTCTTTAAATCACAGTTCTTAGCAACAATGTAACCCACACTGGAGTCACACGACGTCGAGGCAAAGTTAATCCAAAAGTTCGGCGTCGACCGCGAGGAGTGCTACGTCGAGCCCGGAGTCGCACAGACCCCCACAACACAGTACCTTCGAAAAGCGAAGCACACGATGATCAGCGGCGTCGAGATGTCCGGCGTCACGTCTTCGGCATCGATCAGGCCTCGGAGTCGGGGCGACCTGCAGCGGCGTCGACAGATGTCAGGCAGGAGCAGCGCTCACGAGGCGAAGCAGGATACGGCGTCATCATTGATGTCGATGATGATGTTGCAAGAGTGAGCAGCGCTCACGGCGTTGAGAGGGCTCGAAGTCGATGCGATCAGCAGCGGTGCAGACACAGGGTCACTTGGAGCTGGAGCCGAACTCGCTACTCACTGGCGTTGCAGCATGGTGTCGATCGGGCCCGGCGGCCGGCGTCGAGGAAGCGGGACACTGGAGCCGTTACTCACGATGTCAAGCTGAATTCGTCGGCGTCCGTCGGCGTCGAGATTGCTGGTTTCTTTCAGAGGTGCTGGACCTTCAGGTTCCAGCAACAAGCACTTTTTAGCAGATGAAGTCCTTTAGCCCTGTGACTTCAACAGGAAGCTGGCACTCTTCCAGCCCTTGGAGATTTTCTTTAGCAAAGCTTGAGAGTACACACACAGTTCATCTCTCCTGGTTCCTTGGCAAAAATAAAAAAGCAACTGCAGGATTCCCCCCAGCAAACAGCACACTGGCAGAAGGGGTAGGCAAGTCCTTGGATCAGCAGGCTTCTTGTCCTTGGTTCCGGTTTCCTTGTCAGAAGTGATCTAAATTCTTAGTTCAGGGGTCCTTCTCTTATACCCCTTTTTGGCTTTGATCCCTCTGTCCATGCAGGGGAATTTCCCCACATCCTGGGTTTGTTGTGGGTGTAGCCAGGCAGAGGCACCTGGCCAATTCACTGTGCAGGGCTGGGTCCTCAGACGCCCAGCAGGAGGTGGAGCCAGCATTGTCACTGGCAGGAGCAGAGCTATCAGTCTCCTGGTAGGAGGTGGGGCCAGGATCGTCCCTGGCAGGCACAGCGCCGTCAGTCGCCTGACAGGAGGTGGAGCCAGCATGGTGTCAGGCGGGCAGGCTATCAGGAGCTCCTCTTCCCCTACTCTCAATGCAAATGTCCCCCTCATCCCACACTGACTCACTCAGACCTCTGGAGCCACCCAGCTCCTGTCACACACACACCAAACCAGCAGAAACCAGAAATAGTTAGACAAGAAAATAGCCACTTTCTAAAAGTGCTATTTTCAAACCCAGAGTCCAAAAACCATCCACACAAACGGATGCGTTATTAAACCCCGAGTTCAGGGATACCAAACTCGACATTGCACCATGCTCCCTGAGCCAGCTAGGATTATAGCACTAATAATCCTGGCAGCCCATTCTAACTAATGGAGAGCAGGTTACCTTACAATAGTGAAAAACGAATATGGCTGTAATTCACTATTAGGACATGCCAACTTGGTCAGGCTTGTCCTACCTTATGCTTACAATGCACCCTGCCCGCGGGCCTACCATAGGGGTGACTAACATGAAGGTAAGGGAAGGTTTGGGGACTGGCAAGTAGGTGTACTTGCGCAGTCAGCGTGACAGTACCAGACTGCACGTAGGTCTAGCAATGGCAGACCTTTAGACATACTTTTACTAGGCCGCTCTTGTGGGTGGCACAACATGTGCTGCAGGCCCACGAGCAGCATTTGTATTTACAAGCCCTGGCACTCCTGGTGCACTAGACTAGGGACTGATAGTAAACCAAATAAGCCAAACATGGAATTCAATCAATACAGCAATTTTACATAGGGAGCACTTGCACTGTGGCACTGATCAGCAGTGGCACAGTGCCCAAAGCAATATACCAGCAAAAACATCGTAAACAGTTGAGGCAAACAGAAAAAAATGGAGGAGAGAGTCAGGCCAATGATGTCAGGTCTAACATAAACTCTGACACAGGCCGTGCCGCGTGCGCAGCACGCTGCGTGAGGGCTGACTTAACTGGCTGTTGTACAATATTGCAAGCTGGCATAATGCATTGATGCACCAGAGCACGACGTGCGCACTGCTGAACATTAATAACAAAAAATTGTGGACATCAACACCGGCGTCGTGTGCGCAGCCAGCGTTGCGTGGGGGCTGACACTTACTTGTTGACCAGACCACCTAACTTCTTGCAATTAGCTGACATTTGACCACAGCATAAAAATTACTTTAAAAGCTGTTTAGTAAAAATCTTTAGCTTTCGTTTGATAAACAAATGCTGTGAATTGTCATATAGCTCGTCAGTTAGTGTCACTACTCTGATTCTCTGAATTGATCTGTTCATGCGTTTGGCTTGAATGGGATTAAACACCCAGCTGCAAGTTTGTCTTTGAACTGTATCTGCTGCTAAGATCTTAGTGCATAACAACTACGAACAGGGAGGAGGCCGAGGAACAGCACAGTGCGGTGAGGGAAGAGTCTGTCTCTGCCTGCAGAGAGAACGCCCCTGGCAGAGCCGGGAACTTCCTCTTTAACATTTCCAGCCCACATCACAATTCCTGGAAGCTGAATAGTGTCTGCCTTCAGAAAAAAGGTAGGCCTTATTACCGACCCCTGGCGACGTTCTCACCAGGGGTCGATAATACAGCGCCCAGCATCACACACACTGTGTCCGGATTCGCAGGCGCTTCATTACAGCACTGGGTGGTGCTAATAGTCAAGCTTTTTGCAATACGTATGAAAACATTACAACGTAGCCAGTTCTAATCACGGGCCTCACTACTTATTCATCCCAGTCCCGTCGTGCAATTATAAATTAAATTAATAGTACAGTAAAGACACACCTGTGCAGCTATCACTATTCACAGGCACTTTCACCTCCCATACAGCTATGAGCTATCACTATTCACAGGCACTTTCACCTCCCATGCAGCTACCACTATCCACTGGCAAGTTCACCTCCCATGCAGCTGTCACTATTCACAGGCACTTTCACCTCCCTTACCGCTCTGAGGCACTTTCAGATTCTCTCACTTTCTCTATATCTCACTCCCTTCTCTTGCTGCCCCTGTGTCTCTCCCTCTCTCTCCTCTCTCTCCTGCAAATACTGGGCAAATACCGGTGTTAGGCGCTGCAAACAGGATTCCTGCCCTTCCCTCCTAGATATAAGTTAAGTTCGCTCCTCGAGGCACTGTCCCTGGGCCGGTCTTTGGGGTTCTCGTTTACCGAGAACCCTGATCATCTGCGCTTCAATGCACCGTGTCCAGGCCCTGTGGTTCGCAATGCAGCCTACTGCACCCCCTCTTCTTCCGGCACCCTCGGCTGATGACTCCCACTCCCCTAAGCTAGCGCTCACGGGCAGACGACCAGACATGGGTGCCTCGAGGCGCGTGGCATGCACAGTCACGCTCCTATGAAGTGAATTCGTTTTTCAACCTGCAGAGAAGAGGGGGGTGGAGGTGGGACGTAGCCAGTTCTAATCACTGGCCGCCTCACTACTTATTCGTCCCAGTCCCGTCGTGCAATTATAAATTAAATTAATAGTACAGTCAGTATAGACACAAAACTTCAAGGTACTGGTAGTAAATTATTGTGGTGGTGGCATAACTAACTTACGTGGGTGGGGGGGACGCGGTCTCGATGTCAGTCTCACTAGGTAGGTGACTCAGTAAGGTCCCTCCAGGCAGGCGGTCCAGTGGCAGACACCAGTCAGTCAGTGACATACACAACACACACGTCTGGTGGTCACGAGTCGAGTTGAGTCGACGAGTCCCGGAGTCCGACAACAACAACAGTCACGCGCCCACTGACTATAGTATGACTCATCTCATGAACATCATCACTAAAGTAAAGTTCCACTTTCACTTTGACTTACTTGTTGTTGTCGGACTCTGGGCCTCGTGGCATGATTCCAGCATGCGCAGTGTGGCCAATCACCAACGACAATGCCTTAGAGCAGCCAACACCCATGCGCTGCACCATACTGCTGGAGTAGCCAATCCTGGTGCGGCATTAGCAGCGCCACTGCACCAGGATTGGCTAAGAGCAGACTGATATCTGCCCATTTTGAGACCCGGGCCCCGGGTCCATGCCTATGTCGGACACTACTGGTAGACGGGGGGGGGGGGTGGAGGTCTCAAATGTGCGCATGCGCAGGCCAGTCGTAATCTCGACTACGCCGGCCTTTTACATGCACACCCCTCTGCCTATGTGCTGCCTGCCTGCCTGGCTGTCACTCTGACGCAGCCCCGCCCCCCACACCGCCGGCCCACTTCCCTATGCAGTCCCGACCCTGTCGGGCTTTTCCCGGGCCTTAGTGCGCTCAGTTTGAAATTAATTTAAATAATACTGACAGACTGATGATACTGCAATGCAAATGCTTTTTATTCAGTGCAGTCGGCAGTCGACTCGTCCAGGCTAGTGGGACAACGCCCGAACGCCCCCAATGGACGCACCGCCACTGTTCACATCTAATACAGAAGTAACAAACAACTATTCACCAAAAAACGCTTTTGTGAATCCGGCCAGAAAATTGAGTAGCGCTTTACGCTTGAGACAAAAGTTTTTAAAAAAAGCACTGATTGAAAACATTTTTATTTTAGTTAATCATAGCGATTTAGGACTGATTTATAACTAAGATAGAAGTAATAGACAACTGTTCACAGAACACACTTTTGTGAAACAGGTACAAAAAAATTCAGGATTGATTCACACCTCAGACAAAGTAAAAAACAACTAAACCATGTAAAGCGTTTTTGAATCACAAACAATTTTTCTTAGCTAGTTAGTAAAGGCAACATCAGTAATGAGTATGAATTTACAGAGACAACTCCATAGTTCTATATTTACATTACTATTTCCTATGGTATCACCACCATTGAACTTAAAATGTTATAGTCAGAAATTGTTTGGTGTTTCCAAGTTGTATTGCACAAGATGTACAGGCATATCAGGTCAACCTTCTGATTTCCCATCGGAACCTCTAATAGCTACAAATGTGATCAGATGGCCATTAAAGTGATTTCAAATAATTGAACATCCCACATAAAGAGAAGCTCAGTACACCCTTTCTTTACTTGTCACTTGAGATCCACACGAATGTTGATTTAGCTCTTCATACCCATAACATACCTTAACATAACTTATTTTTGTAAAGTGCATGTTCACGCAAGGCTATATGGGTGCTGATTAAGGCAAAAAGAATAATTGATGGACATAATGCAGAACAATGTGATACATTTACCCAAGTACAGCCATCTGAGCCTAAATCCATCGTTTTTTTGCTCACCATGTCTTTCCAGTGTGGACCCAGTCATATGCAAATCAGGCTTGACTCTGCGCCAAATGGGAACAGTCTAGCCCAAACTGTCAGACCAGGTCCTCCCTGGACTGGAAACAAGCATCCTAGGACCGGTTTCGGGGTTTTACCCATCATCACCCAGGATAGCTTGACTCTAGTGGCATGGAGAGCACTGGACGCACGTAAGGGCATACACGTCCCACTCGGGGTGACAAATGCAAAAAGAACAATTGATGGACAGAATGCAGAGCAATGTAATACATTCACCCCAGTACAGAAATATGATTTGCATATGGCTGGGTCGAAATTGGGGTGGTGTGGTGAGCAAAAGAATGATGGATTAAACCCAGATTCTTGTGACTGTGGGTGATTGTTTGCATTGTCCAGCATTCCGTCCATCAATTGTTTCTTTTGCATCTTGGTACTGAGTGACAGATGTTTATTGTTACCCAACTCAATGGTCACCCAGTCTAATCTATATATTTAAAATAAGGCTAGTCTGTTTTTTTTATCTAGTACATCTTTCATTGAGGCTAGTTAGCCCATTTGTTTGAATTCTAGACCTGTCAGTAATGCTAGTAAGTGAATGCTAATTTCTTGCTCCCTCAACGACGTTCAGAATGCACTGCAAATTATTTCATATCTATTCTGCATCACATAACAATTAATCACCCTAGGCTACTTATTTGCTTCTGCATTTGAAGGGCCTGGTTTACAAAGTTAAACTTATTCTTTTGTATAGGTTTGATATTTTTTTGGGCATTCACAAACTACAAGTTTAATTTTAGTAATAGGTGTTTATGATGCAAGACTCTGCACTTGTGGCAGGACTCAACTCTTAAACAAGATTAGGCCTGTCCTATCTTTTAGTGTGTGGCGTTCTCTGCAACAACTGCAGAATCTCCACAGTCATTAAATTACTATTAAAAGAACACAATGCAGTCCGGGATTAGATAGCTGCACTCCCTGAATTCGTCACACATAAAGTATACTGTAGTTACACGTTGCTCACCTCAATGGTCAGCGGCTTATTGACCAAACTTAAATCAGAATTATATACAAATAGAGAGGCAAACATGAACAATTGATGAATGTGGTAAGTTTAAGAAACAAGTAAATAAATAGCAGTTCTTGGTTGCTGTGTTAGTTTCTTTTCTTTATTGTTTTTCTAAATTTCTTTTTCCCGCAGGAATAAAACAGCCAATGCGTTTCATTTAAAAAAAATTCCATCAGGGTTGCAAACATGAACATAACACACATATATAAAAAGTTAATTATAAAACTATTTACACCACATGACATATACAAACACACATACTACATGAAACATTTGTGCAGTACAGTACTATCATCAAAGCCCATTGAAGAAACGCACATATGAGTCTCTGCTATCCAAAGCAGTGCTCTTGATGGAGTTGGCAGGTTTAACATATAAAACATTTATAAAAACAAGTTTCAAAACATCTAGTGGGTGCCCGCCCAGATGGCAAGGGGGCGGGATTTTATTATAAGTATGTCCGTGCAAAATATTGGAAGGAATATATCTAAATACGCAAAAACCCGATATTAGCAACCAAATTAGTCACACACTGCCATACACTCACCCAAATGTCATTTAAAAGAGCGAAATTAGTTTATTGGTGAATGAGCATAAGGACATGTTATGAATGACCGGTCGGATCCTGGAAGTGGGGGATTAGAAATACCAGTGTCATTAGAGTTTAGTGTTTCATTTTACTGTCTCTTGTTTTTCATACATCAGTGTTTTATTATATACAGGTCACAATATTATGGAGCCTGTAAATGCCAGTATTTGTGATATTATTGTAGTTCAAAGATAATTTAATCGCTCTATTAGCAAGCTGTCGCGAACATCAGTTAGCGACAGCTTTTAGGTTATAGCGAGCTGCTTGAGGCCCGCTTTGCATGTCAGTGATTTTTATTGCAAACGATATGCAAAGTGGGCGTACCCAACCAGTTAGCGACTGAAAGCAGTCGCTTACATCGCTATCGCCTATTATCAACGCAGGCGTAGTGACAAAAAAATTCGCGCTAAGCGCAAATATCGCTGAAAACTAACGTCTTCTCAGACCAGTTCTTAGCCTGTATATCCAATGGGAGGTGGATATTCAGGCTAAGTCCCTATTAGCTATAATGCCTGAATATCGCTGGATTTCGCCAGATATCTTATCGCTTTGGAGATATACGTTGCTAACAGTACATTATCTCTGCGATAAAATCCAGCGATGCGCCACGATAAAAAAATTCGCGAAGCTTATTTAACGATAAATATCGCTAGCTGTTGATAATATGCCCCCTAGTCTGCAGGACAATAGTCTGCCAAGTCAGACTCCAAAAGTGTCAAAGAAACAATGGTGGAGTTTGTGTTTTTTCGAAAATTGCATAACGTAAACCTTAATATTATTCAGTGTGATGTGCAAATTTTAAGCGTGTGCATAAATATTCTTTTGAACATGATGGTGTTCATCCTAAAAAAAACAGAATTGCTGTGAAGAGCACACAAACACAACCTTTAAGTCTTAAACCTTCAAATTTGTATTTCTTCTCTGGGGCACAGTAATACATACAACCTCGATTGGGCAGTTTTTACAATGCTCACCCAAAAATGTAAGAAACCTCTTAGAATTAAGGGTGCGTCCAATACAATCCTGCTGTTACATTTAAATTATTCATCTAGATTAGAGAGAAGATCATATTAGTGTGGATATCACCACACATTTGTGTTAGTAGGCCCATGTGAAATTTTAATTGCACTGGCAAACTGCAGAAATTGTCAAATTTCCGTGCTATGAAAAAGTCGCTAAATTGTTTGTAAAAATGTTTTATTATGCCATTTTGGATAACTTTCTAACCAACCATCCACCTGCGCAAAAACGTCTCGTGAGATACCAGCAGGAAACTGGCTTGCTCAAAAAATGTCTTGCCAAGAGATATTTTCTGTTGGGACGACTCTCCTGACAGAATTTTGCAGACTTTTTTTGTTATGGGAGGCGTGTACTTGGTTAAAAACATGACATGACATAACAGCAAATCACATTTCACTCGAAAGTGCAATTTTGTGGAATTTTCCGAAAATTTCAAAACATATCTGGATGTTGTGCGAAATCACACAGCCTTATTCCTTAGAGCTCAAATAACAAACTTTGCAGTTTGTTTCTGAAGGGACAAGGGAGCCAATGTTGTTCTTTCAAGCTTTCATGGCAGGGTAGAATCGCCTATATATTCTTTGATTGGTGCTTAGTTGAATCGTTGCATGAAGATAGGCTTTTATTGGTGGCAACGAGAAATATAAATGTGATATTTATATCTGACTGGCGTTTTAGTCGTGATGTAGTAACAATAATGATGCACGATTACTGATTTTCTAACTTTCTCACAAAGTTTTAACATACCTATCTGATGTGTGAGCTTAATTGATATGAATTCTAGTTTACAGGGAAGGAAGTTTCATGGTGAAAAATTGTAGCACTAAACAACATTAAAACTACAAAGTGCTTGGCTAGCCCAGTAGGACTACAGACTGGATGTTTGCCGTTTGCCCCTTGATTGGATTCATGTATACCCACACCACAATACCTGCACTCCCTCCCACACCCCCACTTCCTCCCCTGTTTTGTTAGTTGTCAGTGGCGGCTGGCACAGGTAAGCGCTGTGGGGGGCTCGGTGGGGAAGCCAGTAGATGATGGAATAGGTATTGTTTATTTATTAACTTATACCTATTCTGTCGTCTGTCGACTTCCCCCCTTCTACCAGCCCTGCCTCACCACGCTTCCTTGTGCCTCAGTTATTTTCTTTCCGTATTCCCCTTTGGCCGCCCACTTGCACAGCTACATGTTCCTCTATCTGGGAGACTGACAATAGACTTCGCAGTTGACTTGTTTTTCTAGTTGTGGCTCCCAGAGCGCAATTGTGGGTTTGTATTTTATTGCAGTGCCTTGTCAGTCCAGGATTTCTTGTTGCCCTTCTCTGATATACTGCTACAAGCCTGTTTATACCGTATGCATTCTATGAAAATGAATACACAAAAACAGAAATAAACATTGACAGTGTAAGCAACGTTGCTATTCTTAAAGGGAGGACATTCTAACTGAGTCCAGTAAGTAACAGCTTTGAGTTTTTGTTTAAATTATTCTTCTATGCCTAATTAGTCTAAAGAAAAGCCATGGGAACATGCTATATTTATTTTATAAAGCGAGGGACTAATATGAAAGCTATGTGCTTGGTATGGGCTCCAGAGTCGACAATTGGAGTCAGAATTTGGTTTCTGAAAGGAAACAGTAATTGGCAAAGCCAATAGGTGTCAGCAATAGGTGAGCTACTGGCTTTGGCAATCGGGTGGGGGTGCAGAACGGGAGGGCGTGTGCTGTGGAGAGCCAGAGGGTGGGTGGTGTGGAGAACGGGAGCACTGGTGGGTGGTGTGGAGAATGGAAGGACGGGTGGATGTGAAGTTAGTGGAGAACTGGAGGACAGGAAGAATAGGACCATAAAAAACAGATTACAGAGCTTTTTGTTCCTTCCATCTGTTGAGGGCAGCAAAGATAGAGACAGAGAAAGTGGTGAGGGTGCGAGAAGCACGAATTGTCATGTAGGAGGGGAAGAAGAAAGAGGGACGGGGTGAATGTGAGGGGAGGGGAAGAAGAATCAGATCAGCGATGGGGGTGTGGGTGGGAGAAGAAGAACCAGAAAAGCAGAAGAGGGATGGGATAAGAAGCAACACAGATGGGGAGGGGAGGGATAAGAAGCAACACAGATGGGAGGCAAAAGAAGCAACACCGATGGGAGGGGCAAGAAGCAACACTGTCAGGGAGTGGGAGGGATAAGAAGCAACACTGACGGATGTGAGTAGAAGAAAAAACAGGGGTGAGGGCAGGGGGCAGCACACGGAACAACAAGGATGGAAAAAGAAGCAACATGGATAGGGAGAAGTGGGGGAGGAAGAAGCAACACAAACGGGTAGGTGAGATGGGGAGAAGAAAGATACTTAAAAAATAGCGCCTCACTCACAGTGCCAGCAACAAAAGTACCTTAATAAATCTGAAGCAATCAGTACTTGGTCCATGCTTCTGCAGAAAGAAGAGGAAATGAAGACGGCATGCGCTACCCAATTAGACGGCAGCAAATGAGAGTGACAATGAGGTCGAAACATGGGAAGCAATGGATGGGCTCCAAGCCCATTATTCAAGACAATATCTCTTTCAATTGAGAGTGTATGCCCTAGGGCACATGTGCTCACTCAGGTGAGATGAAAAAACAGTGATTGTGTTTGGGGTTCAAAAGTGTTAATGTTGATCTTTGAAAGTCATATGGCATAACACGACTAAAATTCCAGCAAACAAGCACATCAAGCAATTCTGACATCAAGGAGCATTTGAGAGGGAATTCTTCCCATGAAATATTTTTTAAAATGTGTTAAAAAAAATTGGCAGAGGTTAACACACTTCCACTGCCATAGTTAATATTTAAAAAAGTGCATAATACGTATAGACTTGGGTACCGTTCTTAACAAAATGCATGTTTTGTAGACAGCACACTAACTTTAAAAAAACTGGTCAGTAGCTCTTTTCTGGGCTATTGTGATAAGGGCATAAGACCCCCGAAACCTTTAATTTTTCAATTTTACATTTTCTCAAAGAGTGATTGTTTGATTTGACATCCATGCTGTGGCATTCTCCCAAGCATTTGTCTTTACTGCCCTATTTTTGCTTAATTCATTTTTGTTGGCTTTAGGGCTCTGCGCACTTTACCCCTGCTTGCAACAGTAAAGTGCTTGTTTTCTTGATCATGTATTCAAGTTCTGTAAATTAAATGTGTGCAGCAGCACTCTTTATGCCACCTACCAAAGTAGCACTGTGAAACATGTTGCAAGCCTGTCACTGCAACCAGTAGTGCAGTTTTAAACTGCCAGTTTGACTTTGTTAGGTAAACCTTTTGCCATGCCTAAACCTTTTAATCTTTTAACTTTTTAGTACTTATTTTTCACACTGAAGGTAGGCCATAACCACTCCTAGGGCAGAGTGCATGGTATTAAAAAGGCATGCCATGTGTGTTTAGGTTTTCCATGTCCTGACAGTGAAAACCTCCTAAAGTAATTTTCTCTGCTGTAAAGCTATTCCTCTAAAAGACTAATACTGGGTTACCATATTAAACTTAATAAATGATCATTTCAGTTTGTGAGCAGATTAAGCAATGCTTTTTCCACTCATCTGAACTGCAATTTAAAACCCTTTTTAATGGTAAAGCCATATTTTACGTTACTATATCGAAAATGCCACTTTTAGAAAGTTGTACAAAAGGGGGTGGTGATGGACGGAGCATCTGAATCAATCAAACACTCACACCCAGTCAAAAGATCTGGGTTTATGCTGTCACCGTTCTTTAGTCCACTCTGCCACACAGTTCAGACATGGCTATATGCAAATCAGTCATGAGCCAGGATTGATGACGGCTGGAATGCCAGAAACCGGTCCTCGGAAGCTTGTTTCCGGTCCAGGGAAAACATGGCTTGGCAGTTCCAGCTGGACTGTTCCCATGAAGCATAGGGTCAGACTGATTTGCATATAGCCATGTCTGAACTGGGGTGGCAGAGTGGGCTAAAGAACAGTCATGGATTAAACCCAGATCTTTTGACTGGGTGTGAGTGTTTGATTGATTCAGATGCTCCGTCCATCACCACCCCCTTTTGTACCGCTTTTGGCCACCATAAGTGTGGCAGGGTATGCTCAGACGTGAGTCCCTTGCTCCCTTTGCCACTGGATTCAAGCAAGCCAGGCTGAAGACGGCTAGAATGCCAGAAACCGGTCCTCGGAAGCTTGTTTCCGGTCCAGGGAAGACATGGCTTGGCAGTTTGGGCTGGACTCTTCCCATGAGACACAGGGTCAGACTGATTTGCATATAGCCATGTCTGAACTGGGGTGGCAGAGTGGGCTAAAGAACGGTGATGGATTAAACCCAGATATTTTGACTGGGTGTGAGTGTTTGATTGGTTCAGATGCTCCGTCCATTACCACCCCCTTTTGTACCGCTTTTGGCCGCCATAAGCGTGGCAGGGTATGCTCAGACGTGAGTCCCTTGCTCACTTTGCTACTGGATTCAAGCAAGCCGGGCTGAAGACGGCTGGAATGCCAGAAACCGGTCCTAGTGAGCTTGTTTCCGGTCCAGGGAAGGCATGGCTTGGCAGTTCGGGCTGGACTGTTCCCATGAGGCACAGGGTCAGACTCATTTGCATATAGCCATGTCTGAACTGGGGTGGCAGAGTGGGCTAAAGAATGGTGATGGATTAAACCCAGATCTTTTGACTGGGTGTGAGTGTTTGATTGGTTCAGATGCTCCGTCCATTACCACCCCCTTTTGTACCGCTTTTGGCCGCCATAAGTGTGGCAGGGTATGCTCAGATGTGAGTCCCTTGCTCACTTTGCCACTGGATTCAAGCAAGCCAGGCTGAAGACGGCTGGAATGCCAGAAACCGGTTCTCGTAAGCTTGTTTCCGGTCCAGGGAAGGCATTGCTTGCCAGTTCGGGCTGGACTGTTCCCATGAGGCACAGGGTCAGACTGATTTGCATATAGCCATATCTGAACTGGGGTGGCAGAGTGGGCTAAAGAACGGTGATGGATTAAACCCAGGTCTTTTGACTGGGTGTGAGTGTTTGATTAGTTCAGATGCTCCGTCCATTACCACCCCCTTTTGTACCACTTTTAGAAAGTTGGCTTTTTCTGTCTACACCAATTGTGCATTTCTGCCAGTATTCAGGTCAGATGTCTGTGAATACCTTTCCTGTGGTGTGTTGTGTATTTCTTCCAGACATGAGTACAAACAGGCATTGGATGTGGGGCAGGGTATCCTCTCCTGAGCAGGATGTCCTGGAGGGTTGTACTCAGCTTCCATGAGCTTCTATGGGTACCCTCAGGGTTATTTCCAGGCTTTTCCTGACTTTATCTGAGGGGATGCCGCCTGCCACTGAAAAATGCAAGTCACAGCTAGGTCTGCCTGCCCTTTGTTAGCCTAGATGTTTTGGAACCAAATCGAGGAAAGGATGAAGGTTACACATAGGGGGCATCCCCCATCCACAGGCAGGAACAGGGTATAGGAACATCACATCAGAACCTCTCACCAGAACACTCCTACACTTGTTGCTCATTCAGAAGAAGGAAGACTGGACCTGCTTGCCTTGAACCCAGGCTTCCCAGAAGTGATTCCAAGGGTCAACTGACTGATCTCCAGGTTGAGCTACAGGGACACAGCAAGCCTCCAGAGGCCTCCCTAGGGCTGCTAAGCTGATCAGCACTATTACACCAGCCAGGACCTGCCTGAGCCCTGCTGCTGGCCTCCTCTGGAGTGAATCCTGACCCCCAACAGGTCCCCCACTCTGCAGGACCTGGACCCTTGGCAGGCATCAGAGTGTACTCTTCCTGAACTCCAGGTGAAAACCCATATGTTTTAGGTTTCTTGCAATATGAAGCAGACTCTTCATGCCAAAAAACGGTGATCCACGACTCCTGCCAACTTGAATATTCAGCAACAACTGCTCTTCGCGTGATCCATGACAGTCAGTGTTATCAGCAATTGCCCACCTTGACCGCCAGTGAGAAGCTTCTGCAACAAAAGGCTCTTTGTACCACAAGAGTGACCATCTCCAAAACCCGACACTCTGCTTGTGCCAACAGCGATCTCCTTAAGGCCTTTGCCAACGTAAATCTCCACCTGCAGCTCTTCACATGGAGTTCAACTTGAGACTAAAAACTATTTAGAAGGATAAAACTGACCTCCACCCAATTGGGGTCAGCCTGAACTTGTGACTTTTCCCCAGTCCAGCTCAGCTAGAGAAACATGCCAGGCACTTTGTTCTTTTTGGCACTATTTTCATCTGAAACTTTAGAAATTCATAACTCCAGTTCTACAGGTTGGATATTTGTCATTTTGGTGTCATTTTATTAATTAAAAACACTTCTCCTTTTCTAAGTTGACTTGGGAGTTTTCTTGTGTTGTATTTTCAATTTATAATTGTTTAAGTGCTGAATACATATTTTACACATTATTTCTAAGTTAAGCCTGAATGCTTTTGTGCTTCGCTACAAGAGGTTTATGCACAGGGTTATTTAGTGATTTTTGTGGTTCACTCTGACACGGATTGTGTTTTTTATTTAAGTGGGGCTTCCACCCCTCATTACCTATAACCTATTTTCTTACAGAAAAGCTATCAGTGCCAATCCTATACTATGGTAAGCTGCTGAATCAAATATTTTTTCTGCTAAATACGTCACTTTCCTGAAATGCATAAGATAAGGTGTTAATCAGATGGTCTCCATAAAGAAATGGTAAGTACTAGCTCATATTTGGATAGGCCTTTATCCAGTAGCGGCTTCTTGAGGGATTGTTGCGGGGCGGGGGAGGGTGGAGGGTAGTAAACTCTGGCAAACGGCCCGACGAAGGTAAGAAAATAAATAAATAAAACAATTTACATTGCGAGTGCTGCATTGCCATTTGGTGTTCCGGGGTGCGCAATGTAATAAGTTGTATTTATTTATTTATTTACTTACCTCCGTCTAGCCGTATGCCGGAGCCGGAGTTTACTACCCCCTATCCTGCCCCTCCCTCAACCCCCCGCAGCACTGCCTCGAGGAGCAGCAACTGACTTTATCCTTTCATGGCCTCATCTATCTGCCTCTGAGGATGGATGTCACACACCAGAGTCAGCCCTTTTATTTTACGTGCACTAATTAAGGCGATTAGAAGGGCTACACTAGAACACTGGCAACACTAATTGCAATTGCTGCAAAGTCAAAATGAATTACAGAAATGTACAGTAAAAACAATCTATATAGACTAATGGTGATCTAGGAGATAGCTAGAAGATAGTGCAATTTCACACTGAAAATTAACTATTCAAAAATATGGCGAAGTGCAGACGAGGTCGTCTCATAAATGCACACATTATTTTTTAGAAGTACAAATATACCTTTCAAATTAACTGAAAACCAATTAAGGAAAGGCCTAAATTACATTTCAAATTGGAATGTGGAGACCTTTTTAATCAGATACATGTTTCATAAAACTATAGAGTAAATGTGCCAATTGATAATAATAAGCACAATTTGTCTATATTATGCCCCCCGTTTCTCTCTAACTAGGGGGTCATTAGGATGGAGGATTTTCCGCATCCTCCGGGCCGGCGGAAGCCACCGCCGGCCCGGAGGATGCGGAAAATCCTCTGCGGACCCACCAGGACCCACCGCCACATTAGGATGGCTGGTGGGTCATGGTTTAGGTCCGCAGCTTTTCCGCCGCGGCTGGCTTACAACCGCGGCGGAAAAGCACTAAAATGGTGAAGGTGTCTCTTAGACACCTTCAGCCAGATTAGGATGTGCATGGAAACATGCTTTTCCACGGCGGCTTTTCCGCTGTGGAAAAGCATGTGTAACTGCACTGCAGGGGCCCATTGCGGGCCCCCTAGGTGTAGTGGGGGGTGGGGGGTGCACATGGGGGGTACCTATGGTACCCCCCTGCATTTGCGTGCACAATGCAGCAGGCACCGCGCGGTGCCTGCCGCTTTGTGCACGCAAATGCTGTGCATGCATTTTTAACATTGCTGCGGGTGCAGCTTGAAGCTCCACCCGCAGCAATGTTAAAAATAGAGGATGTGACCGCCACCCTGGCGGTCACATCCTAATCTGCACAGAGGGAACGCCGCAGCCCGTGCGGACGTTCCCTCATGCTCTGGGGTTGCGGACGGACTCAAGTCCGTCCGCGATCCTAATGACCCCCTAGGTCTGCACTTTACAAATACAATTAGATACCTACATGCAAAAATACATGCTCCGTTGCCTTACCTGCCAAAACCTATAGAGCTCAAAGTATATTATACTGGTGGTCAACATACATAAACATGGGACCATTTCACTCAGTCTCATAACCTTCAAAGTGTTTTTTCTAGTTTTGCTACAGACAGTTTCAGCTCTCACAGGCAGCATTATTTTATGGAGCTACTGCAGAGCAGGGACCAATATGGATCGCAAGCAACTATAGCTACAATTTATGGAATCCCGCCTCCCCCTTGGACATCCTGAGCCTGCAGCCCAGGGTTTATCTAAATTGGCTAGACAATGCACTCAGCCTAACAGTGCCTACAAAAAAGGTCAATCAAGGTAGAAAAAAGCCCTCTGGGCCTTGGTTTTCTGAGGCACTCCAGTTAGAAAAAGCTGTAGGCAGCAGGAGAGGAAATGGAGATTTCAGTATAAGTCTCACGAAAAGGAAGCATGCAGACTTTCTTTATCCAATTACAAAGCCATCCTGGCTAAAGAAAAAACTGCATTTTTTACTTCCCAAATTGAATCCCCTATAAGCTCCGCAAGGGAACTTTTCAAGGTAATAAACACGCTAACAATACAACCTGAAATCAAAGGAGCCTGCAACAGTCAAACCTTTTGAGACACCATTACCCAACATTTCTGGAATAATGTCAACCAAATGTATTATTTATATAACCACCCTAATATTTTAAATGTACAAATGGTCAATAGCATTGGGAACAATAATATGACCAATGACATTCCCCCAGCATCTTTGACCGACTTCCCTGCAGTTAAGTCATCGCAGATTAAGAATTTCATTCAGACCATCAAATCTGATTCCCCAGATGATCCACCCCCCCACCCCTTCAGTGCTACGATTTATGCTGGGACCAATATCCAAGGCACTGGAAAGCATCTTCAACTCCATGTTTAACACAGGTATTTTTCCCACTCCTTGTAAGAGGGCTTCTATTCTTCCTCTTTTAATAGAAGGCAGTCTTGACCCGGAAGATACTGCCAACTACCAACGAATTTCTTCTAGACTTTCCTTCCCAGCTAAAATAATTTAAAAAATCATGAATAGTCAATTGTCTCAATTCATTAATGAGAATAATCTTCTAGACCATATGCAATTAGGGTTCTGATCGGAACACAGTACTGAGATGGCTCTAATTAAAGCCACCAGTGAACTCAGGATCATTTTAGATGAAGGAGGAACGGCAGCTCTGATCCTGTTGGATCTTTCTACAGCCTTTGATACTGTGGACCACCCAACCCCAATCTCTTGCCTGGAGACTTTAGGCATAAAAAGTATGGCTCAGGAGTTACTCAAATCATTCCTAAATAACAGGGAAAACACAGTAAAATGGGATACTTTCCGCTCCAGCACTTTCTCCTTGCCTTGTAGAGTGCCACAGGGATATTCGCTCAGCCCCACCCATTTTAACGTATATGAAACTAAACTCACCCCTCTGATTCAATATTTGGGCTCTTCTCTCACCTCTTACATGGATTATATGCAGACTGTTCCATCTGCTGTGAATTATGCTAATTACATCAGCCTGCAAATTCACAACTGTATGAGAGAAATTGGAACAAGGATGAGCAGACCCTGTCTCAAATTGAACTCTGACAAAACAGAGGTGATCCTCCTGGGAAACAGTCCCAAATTCTTGTCCCCCACCAGCTGGCCATCTGAAATGGGACAGAAATAGGCAAGCTTTCCTCACCTACCCCCAAAGCCAAGAGCCTTGGGGCGATTCTAGATGACAATCTAAATATTAGTATGCAAATTAATGCAGTCCTGTTGTCCTCTTATAAGAATCATAAAAAAAATCCACATTTTCACCCCAATAATTCTAGGAAAATAGTTATATCTTCCTTAATCCTTTTCAAATTGGATTACTGTATGGCCTATACATTAATCTTCAGGCACAATATATCAAGAAACTTCAGGTACTGCAGAACTCTGCCGCTAAAATACTTCTTGGTCTTTCTTAACACCACTCAGTCTCCCAAGCCATCAAAGATTGACACTGGCTGATGGTTGGGATTCATATTACGATTAAGGCTCCCTGCCTTACATTTAAGGCCTTGCATGATACAGGACCAGCTTTTTCCCTAATAGAAACCTCATATCAATCAAAGCTTACAAAGCTACCACCTTCAGATATTTAAAAAACAAAAGGGGTGGAAGCATCTAACTTGTTGGAGCAACCAAACTATGGAAACTCCCGCCAATACACACCAGATCTGCCAACTCTCAACAGGTTTCCAGAAGGCTCCTTAAAACCTAGCTTTCAAATCTTTAGTTGCTTCCTTCCTCAAATATCTCTCTGCTAAGCTAGCACCAAGGCACCCTTGGGTAAAATCGAATACTACATACAGTGTGCCATGTTTGAGCCCCTTTCTTATGATTGGATGGCTTTCAAGTTTATTTCAGTTCTGTGCTTTTTGTGTTGCTCTCCTACCTATTCTGATGGTTGATTTGCCCAAAAAGCATTCCAATTTATCCTCAGTTTTGATTTGCTGGATTGTATCCTTTCATTGTTGACATAATAAATGTTTTATTTAACTTTTACTTCTCATTGATCACTACATGGGTGTTCATGTTCTGCTCCTTGCACTCTGCTCAGCTTGTGCTCTTTCTTTCACTCTCCAGCCACTCTGTAGTTCTTCCTACTGCTGCTGTGTGCCGTCTACTTACTCTGTTTTCTTTTTATGTTTTTTAAAGTGCAGAGAGCATGTTCTATTGCTTCTCTACCACTTCCCTTCTCATTTTTCCAACCAACCTGGTATGTTGTTTTTTGCTATCTCCAACATGCAGCACTGCGTGGCTCAATGTTAGGTTATTTGTCACTTCCTCTGTTTGTCTCCTCTCCTCCACTCTTCACTCTTCATTTACCTTTGCCTGCCCTTGCCTTTAACTCTAATCCGGTGTTCTTACTCCTTCCCTCTGCCTCTACCCATCACATGCTGCTATTGGTTTTGCCAGTGCCTGATGCTTCTAAAATTGTGCACCATTGGCAAAACCAATATCAGCATCTGGCAATCTTCACAGTATAGAAACTGTTATCTTGTATATTTTGAATTGACAGGATAGTAATCTTGAAAATATAGAAAATGACATGTTATATACTTACAAGATGGCTAACAGTTTTTGTGACTCAATATGATGTGTTGAAACATGATGTGACAAAACTTGTCCGTTATCTTGGAAGTATAAAATATAATGTTGTCATAGTCTTCAAGCATACATATATTTACTAATTAAACACAAGGAAAGGCATCCATTTGAAAATGCCCACTCGATCCCTCCCATTCGAACATGGCTTGAAGTAAAGTGCATTTTAGAAAGCATATGTTGGGGTAGAGACATCTGAGCTTTGGAGGAAATGCATCTTTCCAAGGCTCTGCATGGCTCCCTTCTCTGGCAACTAACCACCAATGTCAAAACCAGAAGGGGAGACACTACCAAGAGAGACGGAAAAGTCTCTTCCCCAGCAGCCAGAGTTTAGAGTTCAGAGATTGCTACAACGCCTAAACAGACCAGGATAGACCTACTTTCCTTGTCCCCGAGAACATAAGATGGTGTTGGGACACTCTAACACAGTGGGTGTGAGAGGATCATTCCAGAGCTCGTTGCTGGGAGAAAGGGGGTTCCCTCTTTCTTGGTTGGGACCCGATGAGGACTAGTGGAGATCTAGCCTGGAATATTAAGAGGCTTAATTTATTCTGTAGCACTTAGTAAAGTCAAGGTTGATAATGGGGTCCATGGCAAAGAAAATCAGGAGATGGGATAAGCCCACAGGTTTGTGGTGATCCTATTCTCTCTTGGAATGGATGGATACAGCTCATGATTTCAAATCATACTCTTTCAGCAATACGGAGGTCAGTTCCACATTATAGCCTATATTTAGGACATGCTTTTCAATCCAGTGAGTGCATGCAGAGAACATATCCCTGAAAAGCATCAAAATAGAACAGACACAATAGACGTATTTGTATCCAAATTTGCAGGGAATTGGAGGAAAAAAGACAAGGTGGAGCAGTTGGGGAACCTGAATGACCCAGGAGAGACCATGATCCCTGCTGCTCTCCGTGATCTGCAGCAAATCACCTTCTATTTTGAGGAGAAGGGCTCTTACATAGATACCATTGTGAACTTCCTGGATTCATTACTTACCACCATGGAGGAGAGTCTACATGGTGCTGCTGCAAAAAGCCCATGAGTTGGAATCCTGGCTAAAGGCAATGTTTCATTGTTACTGGAACAGAACACGTTCTAATATGAGTAAAACATCTTCCTAGCGCCTAGCTCTCATTTGGGCCACATAGAGACACACTCCTGCTTACCAAATATCCACATTTTTGGAGACCCTTTGAGTACTGAAGTTGAGGGACCACTTTGTGAGGCTATAGAAAGGTGTTTAGAATCCAAGATCCTGACTCCAGAATCCCAGCCTGAGGCTAAGTTACAAAAAGCATTCATGCTCCCCACCTGATGCAAGAAAGGGAATTGCGAACAGAGAGGTACTATTATGGAAGAGAGGGGCAACCTGCAAAAATGAAAATAGCCTTTCACATAACAATACCAGGGATCTCATTGGCAACCAGAAAAATTAAATGTGACATTTGAGATCAAGAATTATGTGTCTATGCAGACTGATGCAGTAGAGGCATTCCTAGAGGTAAGAAAAAAGGGTACTGGAAGACTGATTTGAGGAGGTAAGGAGTGACCTAGAGACCGAAGATTACAAAATGCTCAACTGATGCATGACATGTGGACTCTATTGCTTATCCTGAGAGCTCTGTGGAGTGTTCTAGAACAGATACTCTTATTTGTTGAGACCAGTATAATTAGGTGGAGTGTTCTACCTGTATTTCCCTTTGCTTTAATGTTTCCCTGTTTTCCACTCCTCCCCTCGTGATATCACCAAGTTTAGTTTTAGTTTCTTGTACAGTGTAACTCAGTGATGGACTGTTATCTAATTTCAGAGAAGTTTCTACAGCTTAACGTTTCCCCACTGACCCCTTTGGACTGGTGGTGGGAGTATTTGCACTGTTCTTTACCCAAGAGAAGCAGATAAACCTAGCAAACTATTGTTTATTAAATAAATCAAAACAAATGTTAAAGGTGCTCAGGAAATTCCTGTAGCAGTTTGTTCCATTTATGAACATTAAAAAACTGAATGTTGAGTTTGTCGAATAAATGGTGCTAGACGTGAGTCCCAGGCTCTCCACATCACTGGAGTGAAGCTACCCAGGCTGAAGAAGGCTGATAGCCAGAAACCGGTCCTTGGATGCTTGATTCCGGTCTAGGAAAGACATGGCTTGGTAGTTCGGGCTGGACTGTTCCCATGAGGCACAGGTTCAAGGGTGATTTGCATATAGCCATTGTCTGACCTAGGGTGATGTGGAGTGCAAAAAAAACATGGATTTCGGCCCGGATCTCTGTACTGGGGTGAATGTAAGACATTGTTCTGCATTCTTTCCATCAACTGTGTTTTTTGCAATTTTCACCCCGAGTGGGCTGGGTATGCTCAGACGTGAGTCCCAGGCTCTCCACATCACTGGAGTCAAGCTATCCAGGCTGAAGAAGGCTGATAGCCAGAAACCGGTCCTTGGATGCTTGATTCCGGTCTAGGAAAGACATGGGTTGGTAGTTCGGGCTGGACTGTTCCCATGAGGCACAGGGTCAAGCCTGATTTGCATAGAGCCATAGTCTGACCTAGGGTGATGTGGAGTGCAAAAAAACGATGGATTTAGGCCCAGATCTCTGTACTGGGGTGAATGTAAGACATTGTTCTGCATTCTGTCCATCAACTGTGTTTTTTGGAATGAATGGTGCAAACCACATAACTGCATCTGGTTAATAACGTGTTCCTAGTACGCATTTTAACATGCAGACTTTTGAAAACTACTATTACTGTCCCTACCAAAACCGTGACTCACCGCCTGCCAGACTTTTAAATTCCCCTTCCTCTTCAATGTACCACTGCAACTTCGAATCTCTGCGATAATTCAAGTGGGAAATTAGAAAAAAAAACTAAGGGTTTTATTCACCTACGAAGTACTACATTTATAGCTCTTGAAATACACCTACATATGGGTGCACTTTTACTATATTTTTGTATTTATGGAAATTTTCAGAAGTACACCTAGAAAGCTGTTCTAGGAAAAGGTTCCATGTGTTCTTCTGGAAATGCCATGCATCTTTTTCTAAAGGATTCCATAACCCTTGTGTAGAATTCTTTGTAGCAGAAAACTCCGAAAGAGGGATGGAGCCGCCTGTGCAAATGCACTTTTTTTACTCCATTGGGAAAGTCTTCTCCTGGTCCCCACACAAGACTGTGGTTGATCGGTTTCCCTTCCCATCCTTACAGAAGAAGTACTCAGATAATTTCTAGTTGAAAAGGTGTGAGAGCAGTTTAAAAACACCCACAAATGTACAGTTGTGTGGGTGTTCCCACACTTCCAAGGAAACCGTGCCTTGGAACACAGACTTCCTACCCCTTGAGTGGGATTTACCTCTAAGATTCCTCCACACTCAAAAGAGAGATGTTTTCCATATTAAATTGATATACATCCATCAGTAGCCCCTCTGTGGATTCCTGGCAGGGGCTTAAAAAGGTACTGTAGTAACATTGCTTCTTTATTAATTTTGTGGGGTTGGAATGTAGAATTATCGCATGTCATCAGAATTGTATATCTTTAGTGATCTGGAATGTTTTGCCTCATTCTGAGATCACCCTGCTACAATGCTGCATGCACCTTATTACCTGTGAACCTCAATAAAGGATAATTAATCAAACAGCTTATAAGTGTGATTACTACAGATACCTTAGTATTTAACTTAAGTTCATAACTGAATTTGCTTTTGTGAATACAGCCCAACATCTATCAAGGGACAAAACTGATTTCATTAGGGTACAACCTTAAATGAAAGAGAACATTAATGGTACGTCTTTCGTCTCTTTCTTCTGGACTGAGAAGAGGCCCAGTAAACAACACCGGGTTAGAGTAGATGCGTTTCATACCGCTGTTTTACCACATATAGCAAATGTCAGAAGCAAACACATACCTCACTAAGCAAACATGCCAACTTATCTACATCAAGAACATCTGCGAAATATCAATAAGTATGTATTCTAAATAAAGAAATTTAGGATAAAACGCTGTAAACAGTATTTTATGATGACAAGTTCATCACTCCAAGCCTCTTCTAAATTTGAAAAACCTTTAAGTAATAGGTTAAATTTGCCCTATAAACAATTGTGTAGTCAGGATTTATTGTTGATATATACTTCTCAGCGAAAGGTGTCACATTTCCTCTGGTTGACTAATAAAAGTTCTAAAATATTTCCCTGTAGTTGGTAAGCCCTCTCACCAACCATGTGATGAAAAAACAAGCCAATCATTCATTGACATGTGTAGTCAAGGTGTCAATCTACCCATGACTGCCAACGTTATGGGATGAAAAACCCTTAAACGGCATTAGGGAGTACATTTGATTATGTATATTTTGGATTACTATCAAACTACTCAACGAGATATTTTACCTGAGATTTTTATCAGCATTGCGGCTACCCTTAAATGTTGTTGCAGTTGACAGCTGCCGAGAATTGCCACTAATAGCAAAATTTATTAATTTTTAAGGGGTGGGATCGTCCGGAGTTAGACCATCTGTCTTTATGCTTTTTTTACCACATCCACTCATTTTCTACATTTCTGCCACTGACATACTGAAGACAGTCGAGCCTGTCACAAAACTGGCATGCTTCATTGACCATGTCCCTTGCCAGACCATCTGTGTCTTACAAGCATTTTTAGGCTAGATCCTGACCCTTTTCAATAGAAAATAATTTCAATCTCTAGTAGAAGGTGCATCCTTACGTATTCACCACCAATGCCTCCTCTTGCTAAATGGCAGCATTGTGTCAGCAAGACACTCTGTATTCGTTTGTTTGACAAATGTTTCGCTAGCAAATCTAGGAACCGTGAAAAGAGTTTCATACTCAGCCACTTTCCACAGGATGAAGACAGGTCATTCTGATGATGTTAAATTGAATGAAGCAACCATCTTGCACCAGTGGTCTCAATGATGCCTTGCTCTCAATTCATCAACCATGGAATGTTTTGGAATAAGATTACCTCCTCTCACTCATTTTTTTGTTGCAGAAAAAAGACTTCTGCTCAGCAGCTATAGCATATACTTCACTTTAAGCAAAAGCTTGTAATCACTTGAGTATGAAATAATTTGCAGTAGGAAATATTCTATGGGAAAATACGTAAGGAAAAAATTGGTTATGAAAATGCATGCTCATGCCTCATTTGCAAAACAGTTACATTGTTTTCTTCACATTCACGGTTTGTGCAGAATGGTAACATTTATGTTTAATAGAATATCGAGGATCATGTGAATAGCTGTTCTTGGATTCAATTATTGGAAAAAAAGTGTGTGAAAATCATGCAAAAATCTGTTCTAAACTGAAACAAAATGTGCCCCTTAGAATTAAAATGTCTGCCTAACTGCAGTTCGATGGCTATGACTTCATGACACATCTTCCTTCTTTAATCCTCCAAGCGGTCCTTTTTCCTGTTCAGTGGTGTGGGCTGGGGATATCGAAGCTACAATATTGATGGGTCACAGTACATGACCTGAATATCAAGGGATAAAATATAAAAATGTATGCTGGAATAGACTTCAATATAACTCCACATATATGTAAATTGGTTATATATATATAGTTTATTTGGTTTTTCAAGTGAATTGCATGTGCAGCGAAGGAAAGACGCGTTTCGGGGATCCCAGTTTCCTTGTTCACTAAAACGCCAGTACATTCAACATGACAGAAATTTAAACACCCAAAAGGTCATGTGTAAGCTGTCACCTGACTGACGATGGACATAGTAGACAGACTTAAAAAGCCCAATTAGTTTATCTCTGGGCACTGGCAATGTTTATATCTGTACTAATACGTGGTTATAAAAGGCTTAAACATTAGAAGTTTAAGACATATATATATATATATATACATACATATACATATATACATATATATTCACTGACAAAACATAGGTTTCAGGGGCGTTGTAGTTAGTTGGACATTTCACTCGTACAAAACTATAGAAATGCCCCCGTTATAGTTAGTTCAGCTAACTATAGCTCGGGCCACCGCAATGCACTGCTGATGACGTCACATAGAATGTCACTCATGACATGGTCCTTGACATCACTCATGACATCACTGATGACATCTCAAATGACATCACTGGTGACATCATCCTTGTGATAGAGTGGCAGACCTCCTCTCACCCTAATATAACCTTTGATACACACACTCTAAAATACAAAATACCATTTTCAAAACAATAGACACACCAGTACCAGTTACAACATACCCATTCACTAATTCCAAGATCTGCACACACATCCACTCATTCATCAAAAAGTCCTATACCGTCACTCATACATGCACTCACTCATCATATGTACTCATACACCTATACATACACTTACACACCACCACTCATCCATAGAGTTACTTACACACATAGTCACACATGCAAACATCCATTTACTTGCGTATACAGTATTACACACTGACTTACTTCTACTGAAACTAAACAATCACTAATAGAAACACATACTCATTTATACAGGCACTCTTCCAGTCTCTCACTCCCACATATAGTCACTTACATACACCAATACTCACATATACTAGTTTAAAACATATGTAGTTACTCATTTAGGGTCCGATTCACAGAACTAACTTAAGACAAAATCCTAAACTTACTACTTTTGGTATTCACAGAAGTTAGGATTTTGGCTTAAGACAGACTTAAAACAGACTTAAGACAGACTTAAGACAAAATCCTAACTTACGTTTGTCCTAAGTCTGTCTTAAGACAAACTTAAGACAAAATCCTAACTTCTGTGAATACCAAAAGTAGTAAGTTTAGGATTTTGTCTTAAGTTAGTTCTGTGAATCGGCCCCAAAGACACTACTGAGGCAGTCATTCACTCGCCAACACACCCATACACACACTCATCCACCCATACAGTCCTGCACACATGTTGTCTTCAACACAAACAGTAACTCACTCATACATGCATTTATGCACAAATACCCCCAACGAACCACACAGACACTCAGACACATACTGAGACTCAACAAACCAACTGATAACCCATATAGACACTCATGCTACTCACCAACCCATGCTGCCACTTATACACAAAGTGAGATACTGATACAGATATTTACACATTTAAAGATGAATCACTAACCCATGTATTCCCTAAGATACACTTAGTCAGTTATACAATCAGTTTCACACAAACAAAATCATCCATTTAGATACTTATATACCCACGTATTCTTCCATCGACCTTGACATATACATATATAAAACATATTTAAATTTCACAAAACCACACATTCACTGGATGATATCATCAGTGATGTCATCGGTGATGTCATTTGAGATGTCATGAGTGATGTCACTGGCCATGTCATGAGTGATATAATATATGATGTCATCAGCAGTGCATTGCGGGGGCACAAGTTATAGTTAGCTGAAATAACTATAACGGGGGAATTTCTATGGTTTTGTACGAGTAAAATGTCCAACTAACTATACCGCCCCTGAAACCTATGGTTTTTTCAGTGAATTTCTAAGGTTTTTTAAATGCTAATTTCTAACTATAAAGTGCCTGAAACCTATGGTTTTTTCAGTGACTTTCAAAGGTTTTTCAAAAGCTAATTTCTAACTATAACGTGCCAGAAACCTATGGGTTTTTCGTGAATTTCAAATCTTTTTTAAATGCTAGTTTCCAACTATGCCGACAGAGATAGGACATGTGAAGAAAAAAGAAAAAAAGCACAGAAAGAAGCAAAAGAAATGCAAAATGATGCAACAGAAGTCCACAAAGATAAAGAAAAGTGCAGGAAGAAGCAAGACGTGTGCAGAAAGAACCAACAGAGGAGCAGAAAGTGGCCTTGTTGCAAAATCATCCTGTGCCCACAACTTTTTCTGATGGGTACTGGTGGTAACGGACTCTGACTAACCAGACCTAGAGCCAGTGCTACATACACCAGGGCACACTGTGTTGATGTACCCCTGTGATTAGCATGACCTCCTCTGTAAGCCCCAAGTACATATTAGGCCAGGGGGGTTAAAATTACCTCTAAGTCAGAGGAGCAGTAATATGCTACTTTAACTAGTAGTCACGTTTGCAGAGTGGTGGAGAAAGGGTGCTAGGCGTCCAACTAATGCTCAGGAATTACACTACATAGGACTTACAGGAGATACCAGGAGGGATTCTTGGCCCCCAAATTCCCTCAGGACTTAATTGGACTTCATCCCCCATCCCGTAGTCTGCCACGAGGCACATTTGCAGAGTGGTAGAGAAAGGGGACCATGGCCTCCGACGACGTCTCAGCAAACCCACTGTGTGGGACTTACTGTAGGTAACAAGAGGGGTAGTTGGCCCCTAAGGACTTCCTTGGGGGCCAACTTCCCAAACTATTACCTCCAGTCAGTCCCACACGGCAGCATTGTTAAGTACTCGTACTAGGCCATGCCCACTTTGCCCATCAATCTACAAACGCACTCCCTGGCATGCTCTTGGATGGGGATGGAAGTCCCCTTCACTACTGGGGTCCTTTAGGGGCCAACTAGCCTACCTTTTTCCTCCAGTAAGCCCCACGCAGTGGGATTAGAGAGAGGTAGACAAAGGCCATGCCCCCTTTCTCCACCACTCTCCAAATACGCCCCCTGGCGCGTTCTAAGTTGGGGGATTAAGTCCCCTTGAATCCTGAGGGTCCCTGGGGTCCAACTAGCCCTCCAGGTACCTCCAGTAAATGCCACAGAGCTGCATTGCAGAGCGGTGTAAAAAGGGGCTTTGCCTGGACCACCTCTCTGCAACGCTAATCTGGAGCTTACTGGAGGTACCTGGTGGGCTAGTTGGCCCCCAGGGGCCCTCAGGATTGAAGGGGAATTAATTCCCCAACTTACGATGCACCATGGGCTTGTTTGCACACGTCCCCTCAGGCCCCGCCCCCTCCCTTCACCACTGTGCAAACGCGCCCAGTGGCGCGTTTTAAGTTGGGGGATTAGGTCCCCTTGAATCCTGAGGGTCCCTGGGGTCCAATTGCCCTCCAGGTACCTCCAGTATGCACTAGAGCTCTGCCTTACACAGAGGTGTTCGGAGGCAACACTCCTTTTTACACCTCTCTGCAAAGCAGCTCTGTGGCGCTTACTGGAGGTACCTGGTGGCTCGTTGGACCCCAGAGACCTCAGGATTCAAATTCCGATATATATATATATAGGCAACAGAAATATATATATATCCAAAAGTAAGCAAACCTTGTTCAAATTGCATGATACGCAGAATGCACATAGCATGTCAGTTTCAGCATTTCTTAACAGCAACGCATTTCAATCCAACCGGGTCTTTGTCATGGCCCAAATTCAATGCACTGTGCTTAATATCCCATAAAAAGCAAAAGCAGTGATGAACATAAAGAAAATAATGTACATTAAAGCAAGAGGGAATTCATAATATGAACTGCCTCTAATTTTCAAGGTTTCATGATCTCTTAAAAATATAACAACATCATATAATGAAAATGAAATTGCAGGTTAGCATCATAGAGTGATCATAAGACAATTTAACTCTGGTTCCTTGCAAATAAGATTAAATATTGTATTATGTGGATTAAAGTCAGACTGCGCATTATATAAAATAGAAGGAGCAAGTTTTAAAACATGTCTGATGCAACACACAAATTAGTGCCCATGTGACCCATTCAGTATGAAGAGTCCCCATGCTATTTTAATCAACTGGTGCATATGAGGCATTTAAATTATTGTAATAATAGCCAAGTGGCTGCATTTGCTGCTGTTACTAAATCATGCGGTCCAATTCTTGGAAGTTAAGATCACTAACCATATAATTCAAAACACAACTAATAGCCACTTCAGTCGGAAACCACTGCGTCAGGAAAAACCGAGAGCTGTTAGTTTCTTCTCTCCCTGCCAAAACTATTTAAAAACACCAAACTCTTCCCCTCAGTCAGAGCTAGTGATGTCCCTTGATTGATTTAAAAACAAAACATACCTTAAAGCATAGATCTTCAAACTGTGGGGCGTGCCCCCCTGGAGGGGGCACCGCATGCCTTCAGGGGGGCGCGCACTTCACCCCAGACTGTTGCTTCCAGGCGGAAGACGTGCATCTCAGCCGGGGCTGCAGCAGCTCCAGCTGCTGGGGTCTCGGCTGAGAGTGTCAAGAGTCACAGGTCTTTAAAGGCCAGAGGCAGGACGATTTCGGAGGGGGGGGGTAATTCTCATGGTCATGGAGATGCAGGGGCTCTAAGAAAGGGTGGAAAACAACAAAGCCTCATTAACGCGTGAATGGTCTTTTAAAGACCTGTCAAGTACTCGGGTGTGGCTGGCAGCTCCAAAACTGTCTGTGTGTGTGCCCCGGAAAAGCTGTCTCACACGACAGGTGGGGTTTGGGGGGAGGCATGCTGAAGCCTTTTGAGCCCATGGGCGTGTGCGCCTGTTAAAAACCATGGGGCTTATTTACTAGCCCCCTGCGCCACTTTTGCGTCACTTTTAACATGAAAAAAGTGATGCAAAAGTGGCGCGATGGGCTTGTAAATCTGCCCCCATGTGCATATTTACATACCTTTGTAAACTGATTAGAGAGGCTGTTTGTTTTCTGGTTCCAGTATCCTCTGTGCCCCCACTCTGCCTATTCCTTACATTTTACTTTTTACTGCCTTAATGTGAGAATGCGTTTCATGAAAAGGAATATAAAGTAGGGTTACCAAAATAAAAATGCCAGCCATGTGCTGTTTAAAGAGCCTGCAAAGGCCTTGTCTTGACACTAAATAGCGTTATAAAATAGTATGTATTCCTTTGTAATGTGACGTTTCAATCTTTGTTCCCTTTAATTATAAGTCATAGATCATTCTGGCATCCTTAGAACACAATTAAACATGATTTCTATGTATTTTTGCTGTTCCAAGTGTGCACAGATCAGTGCTGAAAATAGGTTTTAGGGGACTGCTTACTTTTGTACCTTCTGGGACATCAATATAATGAGCTAACAACCCTAATCACAAGACTGGAAGTTTATTGCAGGATGAGCACAATATTTATTTCCCCCACCCTCGATCCCTGGAGCTTTCCATAAAAGCAATAGTTTAACTTATATCTGAAACCCTATGCCAAGCCTCAATAACATGCTGAGTAACTTCAACTGTGTCTTAGAATGCACCCTGCATTCGTACAACTCACTTCTCATTCTCGTTTTCACTTTCACACTCACCCAGCACTCACAGGGATCACAATGTACTCACACTGATCACTATGCACTCAACCCACCCTCTCACCCTGCATTCACAGTGACCACACTGCACTTATGCCACTCACCATGAACTCACACCATTCTCCCTCCACTTACCCTGCGGTCACATGAGCACACCACACACTCTGCACTCCCAGTGATTACTCTGCACTCACAATACTCTTGCGCTGCTTACCCTGTACCTCACCCTGCAGTCACACAAGTTCACCCTGTACCTCAACCTGCAGTCACACGACCACAATACTCACCCTGCTCGTGCGATACTTCACTCACCTGTCCCTCTCATGTGTGCGATCAGTGTTAGGGCTAGCCCTGGCTGGGAATCTTAGTTTCCCCCCCCCCCCAAAGTTCTGTCTAGTTACACCCCATGTTGCTTCCCAGGTCGGAAGTACGTTTCACTGCAAGGAGTTTACAATGGTTAAATCCTTCCTGAAGATTTCATTCTCTGGCAGGTAAGAGTGAAGAGCTTTTTGTAATATTTTTTTAAAACCTCGCTCCTTTCCCCTTCGGCCCAATACTAATGGGAACATTGCATATTTCAAGGAGGAGTGGGTGCTGTCTTTGGTTCTGGGGACCCAGGTTTGAGTACTGGATTCGGCTCAACATCGTGTGATCCTGGGTCGAATCAGTTAATTTACCAGTGACTTACGAAAAATGAATCTGACCTTGATTAAAGTCACAGATGCTTGTTTAACATGTTTCAATCCCTAGAGCTGAGTCCACAAGTCAAATAGAACAAATATTGTGAAGTGTGCCTACCATCTGTCCTCGGTTCTTTCGTAGACCAAATTTAAATGTTTTCTTGTACAGCTATTTCTGAAGCTTTGGAAGGGGATCTTCTTTACAAGCCAACTATGCTAACAAATTGACTCTTGATGCTGCAGCTAGAGAATAAAGATGTATATATCCTCTTGAATCACTTATGTCACATATGTATGATGTAAATGCCCCCTAGGCCTTCTTGGAAAACTGTGGCTGGCCTCCTACTGACATGGCAAGACCTGGCCATGCTCCACATATTCATGGATTTTTCAATTGTGTCAGAAAGCTTGTTTTGTGGAACTTCTTTTTCTGATACCTTGTTTAGGGGAGAGGATGTGGCACAACAGCTGGAGCTGATGACTGTAGAGCTGGGAAACCAGGTTCAATTCTTGATGTCTGCTCAACATCCTGTGATTCTGGGCGAATCACTTAATCTCCATGTGCTCACAAAAAATGAATGTGTGCTTGTGTAATGTAAAGGATGCTCCTGTAAAGCGCTCCAATACCTTTAGGTCATGTTCACCCTATATAAAACTACAAAAAATATATTGAAAAATGTTGTAAGCACTCCCGTTTCCAGGCACTGCTCAAGACTGGAAGTGGAGCACAACCTAAGGATGACAGAAGCAAAAATCCATCCGCACATTGTCTCTGTGGAGAAAAACATGCACTCCCACACCTGTGTTTTGGGAGTGTTTTTGCTAATCTATCCTAAATTTTGTGTTTTATGTGAAAAATAAAGCACCAATGTAATTTTGTGTGCTAATTTTTTTCTTGGAGACTTTTCATTTTAACTTTAGAATAAGCACATGCACTACAAAAACTTCAGTTTACTAAACACTCTTACTTTATTTAATACATTTTTGCCCTATACAACCTGGGCTCTGCAGGAGGCTCTGCAGTAGGTAATGGCCATCAATGATGTAGAGTACCAGCTTCCAGAACTTTTTTGTCGGATGGTACTGGCAGTGGGGGGGGGCTCGGCGTGTAAAAAGGTTTAGATGGGGGTCTCGGCCGACTAAAGTTTGAAGACCTCTGCCTTAAAGAGATCGCACAATCACTCATTTCACATGGAGCTCAGAAGTACAAACCATCTGTGTGTCAAGAAAAGAATCACAGAGTTCGATCTCAAAAACGTAGAGAGATAATTGATGAGCCTAAGTGTAAAATGTTAAGATGGAGTGAGGAAACTTGAGGAATAGACAGTGAAAGGAGTAGCTTATAGAGCACAGAAAATGGGGATTCCCCCAGGGGGATCTGAATATGGAGTTCTTCGCTCTTGTTTAGTCCTCCGGGGAAAGAAAGATTATTTATTCTGACTCTTTCTGTCTTAGCTGTCTCTCCCTGTTGTCACCTCTTGTGCTATTTTTGATCCTGTCACTGCCTAAAAATACAGGTAGGTTAATAACCTGACCATGCTTTTCGGCCAAAAGTCTTGCAACAGGATTGCTATCATCAAGATTTTTTTAGAGCATAGCCCTGTAATGTTAAAACACCCTCTTTTTCACTGGGCCTATAGTGCTACCTAAATATCTGAGCCCACACGGGCACACCAAAACATAGATTCGGTAGTCACTGCTGAAAGTTATACATTTACTGGTCCTCTGCTCCCTGCCTGCTGCAATTTTGTTTGTCCTGACATTCTTGCTTTTCTTGCAGGCTTTACATCTACCACATTTGTAAAAACCCCTCTTATTTTGTGAACCAGTGTAACTATGTACTAGTGCATCCCACAAAGATTTATGTTAGAGGTAAGTGATTTGTAGAAATTGAGACAATATTTTACCTATGATAGTGTCACTTCTAACCAGGTGCCAGTGTCTAGCAATCATTTTCTTGTCTATCTGACTTTCGTTGTTATATATGACAATCAACCCTACCACATTTTCTTCTTTCGTTTTCTCTCTCTTAATGAAGAGTGAATCTCGCATAGTAGCCTCTGCTTTCTCCTTAGCTGTCTCCAAAACCTTTCTTGGGTATACTCATGCAATTGCAATGAACCTCTGAAGCATCCTATCTCTCTCTTCTGTATATGTTTTCTCTGTGCTGCATTGCCCTTTGCATGGAGCAATTCCCCATTTAAGGTTGCACGGGTGATGACTCTCAGTGTGTGGGATGCTGTTGCCTGCAGTTTAGTTTGTATACAGTCTGGTAGTGATCCTGTCTTCCCTGAGTACTACTTTCACAATTAAGAAATCAATTTCTGCTGCCTGTATTTTGTGTGAAGATAGGTTCAGATCATTATTTGAAGTATGCATTAGATAATCATTCCTGAATAAAGAAATTTAAAAAAAAGATAATCATTCCTGGGCCCTTCCCAGATAACAAACAAATCATCAATGTATCTTGTCCAAAAAGCAACATGTTTTGTCCAGTTCTCATTCTCATCAATGCCCCTACATGATTGACCATGATTGACCTCCCACCAACCCATGAAAATCCCTGCATAGTTCGGTGCGAAACAGCTTTCTATCTCAGTACCTGTTAGTTGCCGAACCCAGATGTCGTTAAATATGAGGAAATTGTTACTAAGACAAAAGTGTAGCATATCAACAAACATATTTGAATGATTCAGTGGTTTGTCCGTAAAAATGTACCTACATGTCAGAATACCCACATCATGATTGATGTACATGTATAGGGCAACCATCCAGTGTCACAAGAAGGTACTCTGTATGTGTGTTCAAAGTATGTTCAAGGTATGTCAATATTTTGGTTCAATATTCGATACCACAATCTGCTGATCACCACTTTGTGTCTCTGAAGCCTGTTTCCCTTGGACATTTTTCTCATGTCCAGTCTCCTGCCCCATTTCTTGTCATTTGTCCCTGGCTCTTCCACGACCATCCTATTGACCCATTTCTATCTTTCTGTCCATTGTGGTACCTGTAAACATTCCTAGTTCCCGCCAGCATCTTGCTGACTCTTCTTCACCTGCAGATGAAACTAGTAGGTCTTTCATTTGTATACCAAGAATATGGGGTGGTGTATTCTGCTACTCCTAGTGGTGGGAGAAGTGTTACAATTTTTTTTATTTACAGTAGATCATTCTTCTGAAATGTATGTGCGATTGGTGATGGTTACTGCCAAGGCGAGGACCGTGACTTTTACATTCCTTTTCATAGCGAGATAGCCATTTTCATCATTGGTTCATGAGAACAAATGATCTTGCATACATTTTCTCATAACTAGTCACTGATATAAGACATTTTAGCTCCAACCTAATCACAAGCAAATTATAAGAGTTATAGCCCAAAAATAAAAATGTGAGAAATGGTCTAGCTTCAAGAGTTATCTATTTGCCACAGGCAATTTAACAAAGCATATGCCCAGGTAGCTTACAGGTGTCAGTGTAAATGTAGGCCAATGTGCACGTATATCTAGATGTGTTGCTGTCACTGTCAAAGTGACCCTTATTGCTTTGCGACAGCTTAATGGCCCTGCCATTACATCGGAATTAGCCTCAGCAAATGACAATTGCATAATTATACCCACATTTCAGTTTAACAATTCACCATATAATATATTTGTGTCTTGAAACTGGTAACAACAATGACAATAAATGTACAATAAACAATGCATAGTATAGACACCTTTGTATAGTATCAGAAACATACACTCCTAAATGTGTTCAGTTATCCAACTCAATGATTAAACAGACCGATTGAGGTCCATAAGTGTACATCAGACTCCCAGAAAGTTTCAATTTTGGCTCTAATTTCTTTATGCAGTCCTTTCTAACCAAGGCAATTTCAGATTTGCTACAACGACACTTCCACTGGCATAAACACTAGTTTTCCAGTTCTCTAGAATGAGCAACATTCCAACCATGCATACAAGACCCACGATTCTAGCCTTGCAAGGTCAACAAATTATTAAGGGTTATTCTCCGCTTAAAATGTGTTTACTTGCACACAATACAATAATGCATCAGGAAAAACTGCTATACAAACAATATTTACCATTTTACAACCAACCAAGTGAAGTAGTCCTTCATGCTCATCCTCACATCACCAACAACCATCTTCTTCCAATAAATGTACCTAATTTAATTTATTATAGAACCTGCACAGTCTCAAAAGAATTCTCTGTTAAATCAGATTTAACCTTGGGTCTGGTTCATGTTTTAGAGATCAGCTCTGAGCCATTTCTCTTTCTATTTCCAATTCCATATTATTTTTAAGTATGACTTGAGGAATTTCCCCTGCAAGAATGTTTCATATTTTGGATATACTGTACAAGAAATCTTGCCACAGATTGGAGCCTTCATATTTCACAAATAACTCCTCCAATCCAACAGCAACAACCTCCAGAATCTTCTTTGAACTAGTAACTCCCAAGCCAGAGCGCCTCTTGAACTAAACATACATTATCTATTTGTCTGTAAAAGAGAGAACTTTAGCAGTTGTCAACAGCTGGTCATGATCACATATCACTTCCTCAAAAATCCTCCACCATTTTGAAGTTTATTCTTTCAATTTTAAATTGAAGTTACCGCAGTGAAGAGCCTTCAGAATTATCTTCAAATGCAATCTTGCTCAACCACCATGTCCCACAAACCTTCTTAGTTGCTATCTGTTCTGAATTCCTGATGGAATAAATACAAAATCATGGTGATTTGTGCCTGGAGGTGTGAAGTTCCAATTTTCTGATTTAAAGTTATTGATATCATGAAACCATCTGCATGAAATTGATGTCAACTAGAAACATATTGGACAATACACAATGGATGTAATCCCTAGTTTACAAGCAGGCAACTGCTTCAGGTAAAGTTATGATACATCTCTACAGGGTCGGATATTATTGAAGAGCAGATTTTAGTAAAGAAGATCAATGACTTTGACCAGCTTTTTGATTCTATTCTAGAAGTCTACTTTAGGGAAAATTGAAATTTCCTGCAAAACATATTGGACTTTTGCATTTCATTCAAATGGTCAATTGGTTAAGTCTTCTTATGTGAGGTATGGAAGCAGGAGAATAGCTACAACTTTGCCATCAATAGTGGATCAGACAAAAATGCTTAATGCATCGTTAGAGTCAACCATTTTGTCACCAGGATCCGTTTGGAATCTATCATACCATTGCCATCAGAAGAAACATGAGTCTGTATCAACAAAGATCTATTTCTCTCCTACTTGAAAGTATGGTAGCATTATACCTCTCATTTACAAGACTGTATTTACTGAATGGGAGATCAATTCTTCCTACTATACTAAGTCAACTTTGAGAATGGGGGACCCATACCTTTTCAATCTTGGCTCTTAACTTACCATTACAATGTTAATATATTATCAAAGTAGTTGCCCTCTTCAAATTAAATGGCCTTGTTATGACCTACCTCTTGCAACTCAGGATCAAACATGACTGCACCATAATACTGCATACATTCTAGGTGACACCACTAGGGTTGTATCATGAACATGTGCAATGGATCAGCACAGAGCCAAGCTTCTTTTTTTAGGCACTTGCACTGTCCAAGAAAAATTTGTTTATTTTGATACTTATTTTAGACTGCACAGCTCAGACACAGAATAGGACAAAGCTTGCTCATGGCTTCTGAACTGTACTTTGTGAAAATCATGCTCTAACTCAAAGAGGTAACAAGTTCAATGAATTCGTTTTAGATTCATTAGGTTTATAAAAACATGCACAGGGCTCGGCGAAGAGTCAACACTACCAGTCAGCACACCCTAGCAGATTTCCATTGAGGTAAAAGTCATTATCTCCTAGAACCTAGCTATGTTTTATTCTGTGAAGTTTCCCATATATGGTCCCATAGCTTTCAGTCACGTTCTTCTTTCTTACACCTGCAATAACATTGACAGCATTTCCAAGTCTTTCAATTGTTGGCTGCATAACCAACGTCATTCTGTTTGAGCATATGGTGGAAAGGCAAAGCTTTAGTTTAATTTTGATCCTTGGGTTTGAGTGGTATGACAATTTTAATGTTACAATGCCTTTGGCTGCTCTTGACCATGCAAAGATGGTAAATATTGTTTTGAGACTCAGGTTGTTTGTTAGCAGCTTGACCGAGAACATTAGGAACCAAACCCAGACATCATGGAAGTGAACCAAACAGTTGACATACACCTGCACCGACTGTGGATCTTGCATTTCAACTTCTACTGTACAGATCATACTATATGATAGCAGCATGTGCATCCTTATGAGGGAGATTTCTCCAAATTGCAGAAATCTACCATTGGTGCAAAAAAAAAAAAAAAAACAGGGCAAATCTATTTACAACGAGATAGTAATCTTTATTGATTGGTTAAAAAAAAACATTTACAATTTGCGACATGACAAGAAAAAATTAATAAAAACGAATCTAATAAAAATAATTTAAAACAGTTAATTTAAAATAACTTGGGATTCAGGGGGCCATTAAGATCTAATAATGTTCTGGTACAGTACTTAAATCTGGATTACTTGTAGACTGATTCGGATATTGTGTGTGTTAACACCACCGTCTGCTATAATGGGGAGACTTTGGGTTGGAGAGTGGCTTCAAGAGATTTTATCGCTTTATGGACAAATTTATGCAAATCTATTTACACTTTTTGTGCTGATTGTATGATAGGGAATACCGTGAAGTGATCTCACCTAAATATATATAATAAAGATATTTATGCAACAGGGCAAAAGTGAAAGAAATGGTTTGTGAAACCATTTGAAAAACATGTGTTGCTTATACATCATTTTTAATCAATAATATTTACAGTAAAATAATATAATAACATGGTTTTTGATAAATAGACCATACTAATATTATCTTTGCTAGCTACGTATAAATGTGGAGAAAACTGATATTCCCTACTTCGACATTTAAAATGCCTAGAAAATATATGTTCATATTTTTTATTGTAGGATCATGGGCCAAGTGTACTCTGTAGGAAACATTGCTTGTACCATACATACAAGAAGCAATAAGTGTACACTTGTGTTTGCCTGGTTTTTGCACCGGTACATAGTTTCATTAGCATGGCACCAATATATGAAATTTTATCGGGTTGTTTAAAGTTGCTAATATTTCCCTCTATAGAGTTTGTGAGATGTCCTCCAAAGCCCTGCAATCCATGAAAAGTTCTGTAAAGGTTGTGAATGTAAAAAATAAAAGCATGAAAAGACTCACAATGGTTGTTAAAATGCCGTATTATATTTAGGGCCATGTGAAGATCCCATATTACAGAAAACAGTGTGCTCTATTTGTTTACACCGGGTGCATCTTTCAAAAGGTTCACCCTGAACACACAAGGGGAGTGCGCTATACTATTTTTAATGTGCTACCCGAAGGGCAGCTGCGAAGTTGGGCTGGCTTGGGCATAGCGCAGTCAAGTGAAATACGGAGCAGCTTTTAATCGGCTGCTTTGTGTTTCACTGTGCAGGAGGCAACCCACCCGTGCTTTTAAGGGTGATTAGAGATCCCCTTGCAGGCGGGTGCAGTGAGTCGCTGCACCTGCCCACAATGTGATGTCTGAGTGGGTGCATAGGACCCCCTTTTTCCATCCAGAGGGCTGCAGTAAGGGGGTGCACAGCACTATCAGTGCATTTACTGACAGCTTTTTTGCCTCTGCGCCTGCGTCTATAATATGACATGGGTGCAGATGCAAATGGATAACTGGTGATAGCGCTGATGCTATACGTGCAATAGCGAAGTGCCCTGGAGGTATGCAAAATGGGCACACATGCCCATTGCTCCCCTGGGGCAATTTCCATAATGCTGCCTCACGTGCTGCTACATAAAGCAGAATAATTAATATTATGCATGGTTATAATTGATAACTATGTAACACACTTTACAAACTAAAATTGTGTCTAGCACAATGATACTTCTTTCATGATTGCGTAGATGAATGGGAACAGGTGCATACGTTTAATTGGATGATTTTCCTGCAGATTCCTTCGAGGTTATGCCCCACTAGAATTAGGTCCTTTATAAAGCTGCTGGAGCAGATTTAATCACCCTCTTAATTTTTTAGCTCAGCAGACTTCAAAATAGTATGGAAAGTTTGTAAAATTAACAAAGAAGCAACTTTTATCCAAGTTGACAGTATGCAAAGTTTCACAATGAAATCCCTAAGAGTAGGGCTATTAGAATAGGCCTGTGTGAAGGGCACTGAATGTCCCATTTTGGGCCGCCAATGCTACAGCAGATATGCCAGAGGTTCTAGGTGATTCTCTTTCACAAATCATTCCCCTGTACTATCTGTAGCTCATACCCCCCCAGCTTGTTTAAACCCACACTTCAGTCACTTTCATCTGTCCTCCTCATCAGTCCACAGAGGCTGACTTTGGTGAGGGTGACTTCAATGCCGCCATGCACCCGACAATTCCTGCTAACTCCTTAGCAACTAAACTTTGCTCGACCACCCTCACCTAATGGACAAGATCACGAGTCTTAGTGATGCTTGGCATAGATGGCATCCAGTGGTTTACCAATCCACATATTCTTCACCTCAACATTGATGTGCCTCGAGGCTAGACTACATATTTCTACCCACAAATCACCTGGCCCAGGTTGGTGGTGCTAAAATCCTGCCCGACTGCCTGTCGGACCACATTAGCAACAGATGTAAGGGTACAGTGGTGCACACTACATTAAATGAATGTATTTTGTTAAATTCATCCTTCTTTTTCTCACGGTGCCACCCCAGTTTAAACCAAGCCATATGCAAATCATTCTTGTCCCTGCTTCTCATGGGAACAGTCCAGTGAGAACTGCCAAGCCAGGACCTCCCTGGACCAGTGATAGAGCGCGCAGGTCACCGGACTCGGTTTTACCATACTCACCTGGGCCCATTAAACAACATATGATGAGTTTTAATCAGGTAACCTGTGCACTTTCCTCTAATCAGTGATTTATATAAATACATTTTTAGGACCTATACCATTGACTTACCAATCCTTGTCACCGGTATCTAAAAGTCCTAAAGGATCAGGGAGTTAGCGAGAAAATAGGTAGAAAAATAACATTTGCACTCATATAATAACCACAAACTCGGGAACAGTTTAAACTCTCTATCTAAAATTCTTTAAAAGTCATAATCCAAACATTTGTTACCAGAAAACTTTTGATCAGGAAAATAACTATTACAATGAGAATATGCAAAGATTTTATAAGGCAGTCTTTACGCATTTGACATTAGGGTGGGAAGAGAGAAGCAAACAGTACACTGACATACCCACATAGAATACGTACCTAAAATGGTGTGAAGAACTAACCCTGGCCACAGGTCAGTTAGAAGATAGAACCCCAAGAGTGCAAGTGCCAGCAAGACAACAGGTGCCGACCAGAAATCAGAACAGTTGCAGCCAAATTGGATCAGGACAGGACCACCACAGGCTAAGACCGGCACCAACAATTAAAGTTGCTACGCCAGCGCTACAACCCTCTCTGCAGCTAACAGCCTAACCCCGATTGGGTTATCGAACCTTCCGTCAGAGTGCTCCGCCAGCACCCTTGCTCCCGAACCCCGATTGGGTTATCGAATCTTCTGACAGAGTACTCCGCCAGCACCTCTGCTCTCGATCACCTATTGAGTGCGTTGGGTCAGTGAAAGGTCATCTATTCGGACAAGTCAGACAAATTAGCTAACTAAGCCTACCCTAGTTATACTGTTTTCCAGGTCAGTGTACCACCCCCCAATGTTGCAAGTGTAAGGATCCCCAATTTTGATTGGACAAGAAGAGAGGAGAGGTCATCACACTATACCAAAATGAAACTTTTCTGGATGATATTAAAATTAACATTCCCGGCCATAACTTTATTTTCCAATGCACTTTTATTCCACCCGGCAATAAATGTATCATTCAGTAACAATAGTGTTCAGTTTTTGTACAGTCCAGCTTCCTCTTCTGGGGTTGAAAGTTCACGCTCCCAGGCACATCTTCTCGTAAGTTTGGACTTGGCTTCCATTCAATGCCAAGGACTCTTGAGCTTTGGAGTCTTGTACGCATGTTCAAAATGGGTGCAGTGGGGTTTCATCAGGCCTGAAATGTTACATGTAAAAAAAAAAAAGACAAACAGTTTTAGAACAAAGAATGAATGAATATTCTGTATACCACTTATCACTACTCTATTCCCATTATATTATTTTAACTATTGCATTAGAAATTAGGCAGAACGAACAGCTTAGCAAAAGCAGCTATGCAAGCTTCTTGCACATTCATAACACATAGCAGCCATCTTACTTCTAGTGTGCAGAAGCAAAAGTTTCCCTCCAAGCGAAAGATACGTCATATCACGTGAGTGTGACAGACGCATGCGCAGTAAGAAATCCCGCGTAGCAACAGCCATTTTAGTGCCAGCGGATTATGGTTAGTAAAAGCACATAGACAAGCTTCCTCTAGATACCTAATATGTTGTGTAATGTAATATGGAGAAGTGTGGCTCAATGATTAGAGCGGCTGACCCTGATTCAGAGGTCTATCCTGGGACCAGGGTTCAATTCCCCGCCTCAGTGGGTCTTGGGCTCAAAAATTCCACGGACCTGATAATTCTTGCCTCGGTGCCTATTCCAATCATGGAGTCCCACTCTGCAGCTCTGGGCAATAGCTTGCTTAATCTCCACAACGGCCCCCACAACGCTAAGGATGCCCGGCCTCCACCTTGGGGGTGCCCAGGAGTGGACACCTCACAGGAAAAGCCAGGATGGGTTCCACAGCGGTATTCGTGCAAGCGCCTTGAGACCCTTGCGGGTGAGTAGTGTGCTATACAAGTATCAATTTACAATTTTTATTTTATTTATATTAATAAGAGAAAAACATGTTAGTTAGTACATTATGAGTTATTAGAGAGGTTTGAATACAAGCAAGTCGCTTTACATGCGCAACCTTGCTCCATCAACAGAAACAAGCATCCAGGGACCAGTTTTGGTGTATCACTCCTTATCAGCCAGGCTAGCTTGAAGTCAGCAGCACAGTGATCTTGGGGCCCACGTCTGGGCATACCCGGTACACTTAGGGCGAGAAAGCAAAAGACACAAATGATGGACGGAATGTGGAACAAATCAAACATTCACCCCCAGTCAAGAGGTCTAGGTTCAATTCATTGTTCTTTTGTTCACCATGCCAGAAATTAGAGCAGGAGTTTTAAATCTCCGTAGAACACACAAATCCCATAGAGATGCATATTTTTGTATGTTTTGCAATCGCAGTACATCAGACTCATAACATGAAGATGCTATCTTTCATTTTCCACTTGCATAGTTCTGCACATTAACCCGTTCCCAGCGTCGAACGTTCAGCGCCCAGTGCTGAACGTTCGGAGAACGAATGCTGACCCGTCGGCCAACGGTCGTGCGCAGCACTGGGGAGGTAGCGCTCGTGACGACCGTTGGCCGACGGCAGCAATTAAAGGGTTAAGAGTGGCTAACTTGCAATTAAAATATAAAACATAGGGTTTCTAATAGTAGCATTTTAATGACATGCGCTCGTAAGAGTTCAATCCTTTCTTCTTTAAATCTCAAAACGTTTCGGACACACCACTATCTCTGTATTATATTAGCCCTGTGTTGGGACTTAATATGTCGCTTTTGTTGCACTGGAAGTGTTACAGAGGGCTCCTGCAGGTGGGATAAAATCTGATAACAGGAGTTGTTATCCCCCACTGCTGCTTTCTCAACTGTGTATTGAACGCATTTCCCTAGAAAGGGAAAAAATTATGTGGCGTGGGAGGCAGGGACACCTTATATGGTAAAAAAAAACTGTCCTGCTTTAAACATGTTTAGGAGGCAGCAGAACACTTTACAGTTACTGACCTGGCCAGGCCAAGATCGGCAGTCCCTGGTCAGAGGTCCAGGCCACGGCAGCTGGCGGGTTCCTCTTTCTCCAGAGCACAGCCTCCTCAAGATGTTTTCAAGGTTGGCACTTTGGTTCTCATGAGCTGATGTTTCCTGCGAACCCCAACTGATCTCGGGACCCTGTCCCTCGCTCTTTTTCCCCCCTGGGACTGTCATGCACTATGACAGGAAAGGCTCTCTGTATGGAGTTATCTATGATTTCAAACTCACCAGGCAGATAAAGAGGGCCCGATTCACAGAACTAACTTAAGACAAAATACTAAACTTACTACTTTTGGTATTCACAGAAGTTAGGATTTTGTCTTAAGTTTGTCTTAAGACAGACTTAAGACAGACTTAAGTTAGGATTTTGACTTAAGTCTGTCTTAAGTCTGTCTTAAGACCAATTGAAGACAAAATCCTAACTTCTGTGAATACCAAAAGTAGTAAGTTTAGGATTTTCTCTTAAATTAGTTCTGTGAATCGGGCCCAGAGTAGTTTGCTGCACATTGCTGTTCATCTCCAAACTTAAACATTATCAGGAGACAGAGGAGAAGAAAGAGGAAAAGAGGGAAAAGATGGCAAAATAGCATGGTCAGACTGGGACAGAAAATAGGCCCAGGCACCAAAATTAAAGTGCCCCGTTAGCAAATCAGATAGCTACACAAGTGGCCCACATGGTGCAAATCGGGCAGTTTTGACCTTGAAGAGATACGCTGTAGTGACTCAAAGCATGGAAGGCTGCACTTGTAGAAGGCATAGTATGTGCTATTGTCAGAGAAATCACAAGTACAAGTTGCCCAGCAGGACATAAAACGGCCCACAAATGCCCGAGTGGAAAAAAACACACACTGACCTTTCACACCAAAATACACCAATGCTGAGAGATGAAAGGAGGGGGCCAATCAAGAATTAAGCGTAAGTGGAAGGAATTAATAGAGATAAATCAGTAAAAAAGAAGACCAAACGAAATGAAAAAAGATTGAGCAAAAAATTAATCAGTGACTGAAAGGTATATAAAAAGGAAAAAATTATAATACCATTTATCAAAAAGAAATAAGAAGACAGACTCTCTATGCTGCAGGTGTAAAAGCACAGGAGGAAACACAAGTAATAAACGCGTGCAGGTAACTTGAACATTCCATGTGAGGTATTTGGCTGAGTTCATGTACAGAATGCTCAGCTCAATTTAGAACCTGCAGGTAACATGTTTCAGTCTCATCCAGAAAACAGTGGGGCATATTACCAAGCAATAGCAATGGTATGCGGGAAAAAAATATCGCCGAGCACCGAGGATTTTTACCGCTGAGATACCTTGATATTATCAAGGTTTATCTCAAAAGCGGTAAAAATCCTGCGAAATGCATGAATATCGCTGAGAAATCAGCGATATTCATGCATTATCGTGACAATGCTCTTAGCCATGTTATCCACCTTCCATTGGATAACATGGCTAAGAACTGCTTTTATCAGGCATCAGCTTTTGGAGATATTCGCGCTTAGCGCGAATATTTCCAAAAGTTGTTAATAGGAGTTAGAGATGTTAGCGACTGTTTTCAGTCACTAACATCTTGGCACGCCCCTAAATGCCCTCTATCGCCTACAAGCTTTCGCTAACTGGTGTTAGCGACAGCTTGGTAATAGGGCGATGAAATTATCGCTGAATTAGCGGGAAAAAGTCCCGCTAATGCGGCGATAATGCCCTTGGTAATATGCCCCAGTGAGTTCACCGCAGCGAGCTGTGAATGCCTTGAAGGCAACCCATTAATTCCAAAATGTGACTAAACTCTGGTGTAGTGTACCTACTGCACACATATTTATGCAACGTGTTAGTTTCAGATTCCAATCGCAGCATGAAAGGTTATTAAGTTAATGCACCCGCTGCTTTGAACTGTAGTTAAACTATATGCCACAGCTTCAGTCCTAGTGAGATCGCTCACTCCCAGCTGCATGAGCCCTATTATTACTGATTAAACGAGAACAATGCACTGAAATATTTTCCCCTACAGCGCCAATGATGCACCGTATCAAACTTTGAGTATCCTAAACCAAGGACGCAACTCACACCCCAGCAGGCCTTACTAGTGCAATGGTGGGAGCAAACCTTCAACCCCCCCACACCAACTTGATTCCAAAGCCAATGAATATCTGTGAGATATGCGTGACGGATCACATTCTGCATAGGGGAATCATTTTGCACTATGTCTCTGTCTAAGCCTTGCCCTTACACAACAACCCTCCCATACCACTGTACTTTATCAATCTTGCCTTTTAGAGCCGTACTCCTTGCATCTGACACTGTGATTCTGAAATAAACCCAAAAAGCTAAAGGGGGGACATCTTGGAACAGAATGTGCAGAAAAATTGACAACCTCAAACCATTGAAGATCCGAAAGCGTGATTAATTTTTGTATAGGAATTGATAGGTTGACTATAAGAAGTGAAAAGTCTCATTGAAAAAATTAGACACTACTACAAAAGCAAAACTTAATTGGAATTGTAAGTGAAAACTACATATTGATTTAATTTCTAAGTGGGGGCTTTTACTCATGGCTCAACTGAGAAGTAGTAAATGACAACAGGAGTATAACCCATAGACCAGGTTGAGATCTGGGTGAGTAAGCGAAAATTAGCAACAATGTCTCAACCGGAATCAATGAGGAAGAGAGATACATGTGTATGTACACAACATTACTGAAAGGAAAGAGGGAGACTCCTGGTGGTTTGTTCAAAAGTGCTCATGGCATCATATATTTGAAAACACAGTTTATACAGAAGAGTTATATCAGTACTGTGAGCATAAAATGCGAAGGCAACCCAAAGGAACTTGGTGCACGTTGTGCTTGTGACACAATGAGTGATGGCGCAAGTGACAAGTGGGAAAAACAGCGACAGGGGCAAGGTGACTAAGTGAAGAGAAATATGTACAAGGATCAATGGTTCAACAATAATGGGTATTTACAGTGATTGAATATGGTTTGTAAACTTTTTATGAACCAAAGTAGAATGTGCGCTGTGATTTGCTGTGATAAATCGGTCAACGGTGTTTTGATCCTATTTATCAGGATCATCTTCAGGACCGTGCTGTCAGAATTGGGGTGCTGTATAAGGGAGGAAAGGGAGAGTTAGGGTAGGAGCCAGGGGTAAAGGGGCACAGGGGCTATGGGAAGCGTGTGGTAGGAGTAAGTCAGCCTACCTGTTGGTCGAGAGGGGAAAGTTGCGAAGGGCAGACAATTATGCCCAATGGTGGCTCATGGTACCGGCGTGAGTGGCAACTATCACAGGTTTGGCACAGCGTAGATGGGGTCTACTTAGAGTCAGAATAGTTGGGACTATCCTAGGAATGAGAGAGATTGTAATGCATAATTATCCAGAGGTGAGGGGTGGTCCAGGCGAAAGAGCAAGTGGAAAGACAAACTCACCCAAAGGGACGCAGTACCAATGAGAGAAGTGGAAAACCACGGGTATGGTGCAGTGTAGAGGAGCGTCTGCTGGGAATCACTTAACGTGGTACTGTCCTAGGAGTGGGAGAGATAACGTTAGCTAGCAGACATGGAGCGTGGTGCAAGCGAACGTGCAGGTGCCAAGGTAACTCACCTAATGGTCACTAGTATAGTACTTTGAGATGCGAGTAGCAGGGTCGGGTCCCCGATCCACTGCGTCGGTCCCAGAGGGGATACTTGGGTAGAGAGGAAGTGGGCATGTATAAGTCACTAAAGGGGTCGGAAACAATTGTCGGAATTAGGGAAAACATCACAAGCCCAGTCGGGGGCCGGATCGTTATTGCTGGCTTACCGTTGGTGAGAAGTACTTTGAGGATGGGGCTGTGCAGCAAACAACATGGCTTAGAACAATAGTATTGGTCTTAGCTTGGCATAGTCAATTTGAGAGCAACGAAATCACATGGCATTGGAATATATTTAAAGGAGGGATATTAAGGCTAGTGCAAAAGTAATTTAAAGGAGAAATCTGAGTCTGTAGGGAGAAAAAGTAAATAGTCTGGTTACAGGAAAGCTAGGTATATCTATGGGCCAAGGTTGTTAACGACTGAGTAAGTACATAGGGAGGTCTGAACTCAGAATCATATTTGAACTGTACTGTTCCATTCATCAATGGTATTAAGGCCCTGGTCCACTGAATTGCAGCGTGTGATCCATTTGTATTCGCTCCTGTTTAGTAAGGTTTGGAGGTTTCCACCCCTGATTGGTAGTAGAGGTTGGTCGATCACTCGACAGGTGATTTCTAGTTCGCTATGGTTTTTTACAAGGTAGTGTGTCACCAACGGGGCAGTCAAGACTTTGCAATGGATTCTGCTTTTGTGTTGTATTATTCTCTGCTTTACTATTTGGGTAGTCTGACTGATGTATATGAGGTCTCAGGGACATCGAATTGCGTAGATTACATTTTGAGACCGGCAGTTGGTGAAGGTTTTGAGTGTGGAGGTCTTGTTGTTGACCTTAAATTTGTTGGTATTAGATGTGAGATCACATACAACAAAAGACTGGCATCTGTAATGTCGGATCAAAGGTGGTAGACCCCATGCAGCCGTAATGGAGTTCTGTTGTGTAGGTCAACTAAGAAGTGGCACTATTTACTATAGCAACAAGCCAGGTCAATCCCAATGAACACACTTTAGTGTAGCTTGTATTCAATCCAGGAGCCCTGAACGCTAATGAAATCACAACATCATCAGCAGGCAGAAGGAAGCGAGGAAGATGAGGAAATAGTGCATCTCGGGCCACATGTATCAATGGGTTTTATCCATTCTGTGTCAATAGGAAAATGGGTTTGTACATGTGGCCCCTAGTCTCCAGAAGCTCAATGAGCGAGGCTCATGGAAACTAAATTTAGGACATTTGAAAAGTAGCCTTAGTCGCCAGTCACACACTTCCACATTATGGACTATGATACAGCCTGGTCTAAGGAGATCTAGTAATGGTTTTGCTCCACACCAAATTTGATAGCATTGGCAAACTATCACCATCGTACAATGCAGGCAGTAAACATGGTCACTATTGACATGGTCAGTAGGTCTTGTGTTAACTCTGCTTTCGGTGAAAAAGCACAAGAACACTTGTATCATTTTCAGTAATATGCTATTTTGTCATCTACTAAAGGCTATTGTTGCAATTCAATTCCACCCATTCAGTACATTATGATTCTTCTTTTTTTTGGATCAACCACTTTTGCAATTTTTACTGTGGATGAGTCTCAATACATGTGTCTGACCCATTGTAATCGCATGGCAAAATGGCTGTGCATGTTTGCTTATACAACACAAGAACACAGGGGGTCTGATAGCCAAATAGTCTGGCTGGGCCGCCAGTCCAAACTAGCAAAAGTCCCGGGGTGCCTAAGTCACCAACGGACAGCCTTTAGAACATGGGTGAACAATATGTAAAAGAAAAAACAGGTCATTTTAAAAATGGTTGGCAAAATCCATACCATTAAGCAATGGCATGCTTGCTGCCATTCATTTTAAGATAAGGCCGCTGACATGCAACAAGGGTAAGGGGCACTTGGCTGGTTACACATGAACACATGTGTACACTAATATACACAAGTGTCCTTGGATGCATGTGGGAAATTACACATTTGTGCACAGCCCGATAACTGCACACAGGCAGGCTGATGCAAAGGGGACTCTGCAGGCTTAGATGTTGACTGTGGGGTAGGCATTATAGAGTTAGTGTACACTAATAGGAAAGGTCAGTATGATTTAATATTTTGTCTGAAGTTACACTTTATCACACACATAGGGAGGAAACTGCCTGAGAGTGCGGTATCACTTCCCTTTGGCCTACAGAGACCACTGATTTATTGAAATGGTGTGTAACATATGCTAGAAAATATAATCTGTGAGTACCACAAAGATAATTGTACAACTTATGGGTCATCCAGATTTATCATATTGCTCTGGCTCGGCGCACCCTGTTGTGCTAGGTTAGTTACATTTCTCTTCAGATGCAGAAACAAAGGCCTCCCCACACAAAGAGAGCAAATAACAATGCTTCATATAGCTCCTTTTTTGGATTTTTTTTATTTTATGCAAGGAAAAAACAACAAATACAAATCAAATATTCCAAAGCATTGCAAATTGTTAAATAAATTCATCAAAAACCATCATAATAGTACAAATCAAATCTACAGCATCGCCATATCCTAAATCCATCCCGTAATGGTGCCCATATCTTTGCTCCCATAACCCTCCTCTTTATCCCTTTAGTTTTATAAATGGCCAATTCCAAATTATACATTGACAATAGTCTTTCATGCAAACTAAAATAAGAGGGGGGCTCGGGATTGATTCAATGTCTTGTAATGCAAGCTCGTATCAGATCTATACAAATTAAAAGAAAACATGTTGTAGCTTTTGGTCTTGGCTGACCCACAGTTCAGCCTCATTTAGCTTCTGGTGATGAAAGAGATGGGGCTGAAGGTTCTGCATCAATCACTCAGCTGTTACACTTCACCAGGAATGGGCCTTCCAAAGCCCACTGAACACAGTAGGAAGACCAGACATAGGGAGCCAACGCAGGAGGCTTTCTTTGAAAACTTGATGAGAAAGGCCCTGGCAGTGATGTCAGTTGGGGTGTAGTTAAGTTCCCCAGAGGAGATGTGACTTATGACTCCTTGATGAAGTCATTTTGAGCTGTCCCAGCATGTTGTGCAGAGGGTTGAGACAGGAGTAGAGAGGTGATGTGACACCCTAGGATTGGCCAGGGGTGACTGTGTTCTGGAACCATCCACTCCCCTGAAACAAATCCTGCACAAGGGGGAGACTCTCTCTTGCCTGTTGATTTCTCTGTGCTTTGCTGCTGTACCCTGGGGCTGCCATGGATAACTGAAGAGAAGAACCTTCATGATGCACACAAAGTACTAAGGACTCTGTCCAAATGACCCCAGGACACGTGGGTCTCCCCAAGGGCCAGTGAGGCTGGCCCCATTACACCAACAGAGGAACTGCTGCTGGGAGATGAAGACCAGGTGGAAGGCTGGCGCATGAAAGCAAGGGAACCAGCTTCTTATGGACTACGCTACTTTAGAGCTAAGGGGTAGAACATCACAAAAAGATGATGGACAGAATGCTGAACATTGTCAAAAATTCACCCCAGTATAGAGATATTGGCCTAAATCCCTTGATATTTGCTCACTATTCCATTCCAGTTTGGACCCAGTCATATGCGAATCAGTCTTGACCCTGCACCCCATGGGAACAGTCCAGCCCAAACTGTCAGGCAAGGTCCTCCCTGGTCTGGCATCATGCATCCTGGAACTGGTTTTGGGGCATAACCATTATTAGCCATGCTAGCTTGTATCCAATTGCATAGTGAGCTCAGGACCCATGTCTGGGGCATACCCTTCGCACTTGAAGTGACTATATTCACACAAAAAGATGATGACGGAACGCTGAACATTGTCAAACATTCACCCCCAGTTCAGGGATCTGGCCCTAAATCCATTTTTTTTCTAGTTAACAGTGACTACTAGCCCACACCACCTCCCCTGAGTAGCCCTTGGACTGATCTGCTTCATTACCCTGAGAGAGTCAAGCACCACAATGGAGTGCTTGGTTCCCAGTAAGGAGAATAGTGGACCTATTACTTGTGCAGGCAACACAAATAATAACCCAGCTTCTGACATCTATGCAGACAGACCCTGCTTTTTTAATTATGAAAGGCAGGTTACACATGAGGGCATTGTCTTTTTCACAAGACACGAGGAACGAAAACATATCAAAGATCCAGACTGTTACCTTCTGTTATGAAGGCAGATATTGAAAGCAAATTGAAAGCAACTGACACGTGGAGCTTTTCCACCTGGCTCATCCTAGACTAGCCCCTGCAGTTCACACTATTTGTCATTATTAGAAATTAGGTTATTGGCTGCGGGGGAAAATACCCTTCTCAAGCAACAACAACAATCTTTGTCAGGGTGAATCAAAAAAGACATTAAATTAGCCTTTGTTAGCTTCGTACAAAATCAGTGAGACTTAACTTAGAAGCAATGTGTAAAGTATCTATGCAGCACACAAACAGTAATAAAGTGAAAACTGAAAAAAAAGACCTATTTAGAAAAAAAGAGAAAAAATTGATAAAACATTTGACAACACCATGACAAAATTCCAATCAGTAGGACCAGAGATATGTAATTTCAATGATTTGGGTAAGTATAGTGCCTAAAAGCACAAAGTGCCGCTCCCGGTTATCCAGTTGTGATAGACTAGTGGAAAGTCAGAATGTTCAGACAGACTATGATGGAGTGTAGGCCAGATACAGGGACCGGGTTAGTCCTGTTAAAAACGCTACCTTCTCTAAGTCAGGAGCAATGTTTTCCATTTACGATGGAGGAGCGAATGAGGAACAGAGAAAGAGTCGCTGTAGTGCAAAGATCTTGTCAGGTGTCACAGACAGTCATTGCTGGAGCTTCTCGGTGGTGGGCACCGCGGGCTGGTGTTGCTGTAGTGCAAAGTGCAGATCTAACATTACCAGTAGTCGTTGGCAGTCACTGTATAGCAAAGTGTCATGTCTATTAAAACTTCATGTTGGTGCTTGTCGCAGGCGACAAGATCCTGGCCCGAACTGGCACATTCATGGTTGCAAAGAGACCAAAGTCTTTAGAATTTCCTGTATATCCAGAGGAGTACACTCTAATGCCAACCAAGGGGATATACCTCTTAGGGGATCAGGGTCCAATGATGGAGCTCCACTTAATGGCAAAGGTAGCGGAGGCAAGAGAGGTGGGCTAGATCCCCCTGGACTTCGACAAGTGTTTATTATAGCTATCTCCAAACAGGGTAAGCCGCCCCCAGGAGATGTGCTTCCTACAGGCCAAACTCGCTTTTAAATACTGAGGTCAAGCAACTGATAAAATACTAGCCCTTTGACTGGTGAGGGTCATACCCTAGCTTATGCACAGGGACCAAACTGACATTTGGAAACAGATTGTGTTCCTGTGTTTTATGAAGAACTTGGCACAAAAATGGGAATAAGGAAAATAAATTGATTACATTCAAATGGAAAACACGGTAAAAGTTTAAAGAGTAAGCAGTGAAATAAGTCAATTAAGCACATACATTTCAATGTATTGGATTTATTCAGTGATAAACTTGGTTGTGCAGCTTGAACAGGAATCAAATGAGGCTCCTTCGCATTTAAGTGCACCCACTTGCCAGGCCCTAACCTTCCCTTTTCTTACGTTAGTCACCCGTAAGGTAGGCCCAAGGTACCCTTGTGGGCAGGGTGCAGTGTATGTGAAAGGTAGGACATGACCCAGTGTGTGTGTCATGTTCTGATAGTGAAATACTGCCAATTTCGTTTTTCACTATTGCAAGGCTACCTGTTCCCATAGGATAGAATGGGGAGTTGCTTATAACATCTAACAAACATAACTAGCCCTGGGATCAAGGTAGGAAAATTTAGTATGCCTGAACTCAGACTGTTAAAATACATCTTTTATTGCGGGTGATTTTTACATTCTGTGTTTACAAATACCACTATCAGAAAGTAGGTATTTTCTTGCAATACTATCCAGTGTGCCTCTGCTAGGATGTGCATTGACTGTCTGGCTTTGGAGTAACAGGGGCCGGGAGGTGCAGTAGCTCCAGAGAGTCTGGGTGAGTTAGGGCTATGCTGAAAAGACTTGAGCTGGATTTAGAGTAGGTGGAGGAGGTTTCCTTTCACCTGAATGAGCCTTGTCTGCCTTCCATAATGGTGTCTCCACCTCCTGCCAGGAAGCAGCACCAGAGAGGACAGAGCTAGTTTAGACAGAGCACACGGCTTCTCTGCCACCAGAGAACAGATTTTTCTGTATAAATATTGGGTCCCAGACCTTAAAACTTTAGATCACTTCTCGGAATCAAGAGGAACCTTTGCCAAGGAGAAGACCTGGAGAAACTGAGGAGAAATGCTGCCTCTGTGCTGTTTGCTGTCTGGGGTTGGCCTGTGTTAGCTACTTTCTGCCAAGAAAAGGGAAAAGGACTTTGCTGTTTGCTGTGTCCCCTGCTTCAGGAAGATCTTCAAGGGTGTGAAACTGAGCCTGCCTTCTGTTCTGAAGTCTTAGGTACATAAATACCTCACCACCAGTTCCCCTGAACTTCCTTGCTGGGAGTTCTGACCTGCTAAGAGATGCCTGCTGTTGTTTTGGACCTCTGGAGGCTGTGTGCCACTGGAGGCATGAGAAGTAGTGCAACTTCGAGAAGTGTGTCGCATCCATACCTGTTTTCAATGCATCGCCGAAGAAATCATCGCAGTGTCTGCCCGTGGCTTGAGAAATCAGCTCACAATGCATTGAGTGCACCAATCTCCAAATTCCGAGGTCACTGCACTGATCCCGATGCAAGCCCTGCTGTGTGGGATGCAAGAACCCACACATCCTCCCAGGTCGTTGCATCGCGTTGAGGTGCCAAGTCTGTTGCATCGTTGGAGGATGCAGTAGGAAACCAGCACATCACCTCCCCACGCAGCAAGAAACAGATGCATCACTTCCTCTCCGATAAGGAACCAACGCATCACCTCCCCTGGTCAGCAGTAAGAAACCAACGCATCACCTCCCACCGAGCAAGGAATTGACGCATCACCTTCCGAGAGTGTAAGGAACTGAGGCATCACCTTCCCTGCAACCCTTTTTGTTTGTGTGTGCAACGCATCCAAGGTAATTTTTGTGAAAAGTGTCTCATCCACAATTCGCTTTGAGACGAACTGTTTTTACCATTTGAAAGTCATATTTTATTACTGTATTGTGGATTTTTGTCGTTTTGGTCTTGTTTAGTTTAGATAAAGATTACACATTTTTCTAAACTGGTGTCCATTTATAGTGTTTCACTGTATTACTGTATGGGTTCACAAATGCTTTATACACTGCCTCTGAGATAAGCCTGTCTGCTCATGCCAAGCTGCCAAGGGGTTGCAGGGGTTATTTTAGAAGTTTTTCCCCCCCTACCCTGACTAGAAGCAAGGGTCCCTATTTGGACAAAGGTACCTACATCTGTCAACTAGAAAAACCCATTTCTAACAGTTGTCTCACCTCAAGGCAGGAAAGAACCCATTGGCATTGCTTGCATTGGACGCATAAAAGGCCTTTCAATTAGCTGGCAGTATATTTCCTTGGTCCCGCAGAAGCTGGGCTTTGGTCTGAAATACTGTGGATGCGTACGCCTACTGTATATTCGCCCGGTGTCGAGGGTCAGGATCAATGGGGTGTCATTTGGGTAATTCCAGCTGGGACATCTCAGAGTTGCTTCCTGTAGCTGCTTCTCTTGGTGCTGTGTGTAGAGCCTCTGGGGATGTGTTTGAAGCCCCTGGATGTGGAGGTCACGACAGAGGATTTCTGTTACCTGGGAATTGATATAACATGGGACCCAGTACCATTTTTAGAGTGGAACTTAGAGCCCATAAGTTCCAGGAATATGTGGACATTTGGAGGTGGCTGCTCATCTTGATTATGAGATGAGCTGCTCTCTTCAAAATAATTGTGCTACCTAAATTCTTGTATGTACTTCATAATTACCCTTGGCCAGTGCCGGTAAACTTTTTGTATGAAACTAGATGAGGTGGTACATTCCCTTTTGTGGGACTGCGGCCTTCCTCATATTGCCCTCCATAACTTCTGCAGATGGGTCTATAAATATGGTATAGCACTCCCAGATCTCAGAGCGTATTATTGGTGGGCCCAGTGGCAAGCAACTAATGAATAGTGCTATGATGTCAGATATGACCAGGCAACAAGACTGGAGACACACTTGATGGGAAGGAAAGCTTATCTACATTATTTTTATGGTTGATCCGATAGACCCTCAAGAGCATTACTTGAAGCCTGGGACAAAACTAGGGCCTACGTAGATTGGAAGGGATAGTTAACTAAAGGGACAGCCCCTGTTGATGGTCTGTCAATTGCTAGAGCGCCTACAGCTCACTGGAGGAAGGCATGGACTTCTTAGGCCTTTCGGCCTTTGGGGACTTAGAAGGAATGAAGGGCATGAACTCCTTTCAGGACCTGCAGGAGGAATTTGAATTCGGGATATTCCTAGCTGTTCCGTCACCTACAGGTCTGACATGTGTTGACAGTTGCAGGGGTAATGTGGGAGGTGCTGGAGTGTAGCCCGGTGAAGAACAGAATACTGTCCGAGAAGAGAACATTCAAAGCCATCTCGTTTACATACCAAAAACTTATAAATAATAGACCAGAGAATCTTGGGTCCTTCAGGAGACGTGGAAGGCTGACCTGAGCTCAAAGAAGGACTTGGAAAAGGAGCTAGCCCTGTTGCACCTCTTATTGCACCCACAAGAGGTGGCAATAAAAATTAGCTTAAGGATTAAACAGTTGAAGGTTTTCCACAGGGTCTGTTAACACAAATAACAGCTGTTTAGGATGGGCAGAGCCCAGGACCACAATTGTTTGAGATGTGAGGAGGGAGTGGGGTCCTTCCTCCACATACAAGCATTTTGATGAAAGTTTACCTCAAAGATGGCCTCTGTTCTGGGGGCACAGATCCCCCACACTTGTTATTTTCTTATATTGGGAAGACATAATGATGTAAATCTTCCTAGGAAACAGGTCCTCCTCTGTGCATTGGATTTTTCACTGACACAGCAAGATATTAAAAGGGATGGGGCTACGGGGATGATGCAATATGTAGAGACAGAGAGGGGTGTTTATTCTGCAAGGAGGTGCCCGAAGAAATTTTACAGTCTGGGACCCATGTAGAGAACACTTTGGATTGGGGTGAGCTACGAGTGCCTCTCAGGGCACCCGGAGGGATGATGGGCGAGGTAGGCAAAGGAGAGAATCATGGTCATTGAAGGTGTCCTGCCAATGAGGTATCTCGTAGCTGTTAGTATCCAAGAGGACTGTAATAATTAAGCTGCTGTGTGAACAAGCAATGAATGTTGACTCTATAAAACCAGTAGATTGTTTTTTTTCAGGTGTTGTTCAGATGGAAAAAGCTTAATGAAAACATTTTTTTTTAAAAAGAGGATTTAAAGGAAAGTTCTTTAGAGACAAAACTTGTCTTGTTCCCATCAAAAGATATTGCTTATTAAATGTAATGGGGTAACCTAGTGCTATCCTATGGGAAAGGTAGGCCTAGCAGTAGTTAAAAAATGAATTTAAGAGCTTTCACTACCAGGACGTATAAAACATAAAAGTGCCTGTTCAACTTTTTTTAATACAATGCACCCTGCCCTATGCACTGATTAGAGCCTACCCTAGGGGTGACTTATATGTATTAAAAAAGGAGGGGTTAGGCCTGACATGAGGTTTATTTTGCCAACTCGTAATTAAGGGGGGGAATGTTCTGTTCTGGTCACAGAATTGGTCACATTTTGGTCACTCTGTGTTTCTCTTTAAAGCAGAGTTCTGGCGAAATTCGACCTATCACCACGTGGTGGAATATTTTTCCAATGAGGATCCAGAATACGCGAGCGAGATTTCCCGCCTCTTAGCACGATTTGCTAATGATGGCATTCACGTATTGGCAGCATTTAATTTACAAGCCATAGGTAGAGATAGTCCCACTTCACTAGGGACTTAAAAAAAGTAAAGTCAATGTGCCAATTGGGTGTAATCCAATTGTACCATGTTTAAAGGAGAGAGCACAAACACTTTTGCACTGGTTAGCAGTGGTAAAGTACACGGAGTCCTAAAAGACAAGAAATATAGGTTCAGTAAGCAGGAGGGGAGAATGTAAAAAAGGTTTCCGGGTGACCTGCAAAGAGGGCCAAATCCTACAGTCGCCCGCTTGTTCACATTCTCTAAAGAGAAGGTCGGCGTGAAATTACTGTTATGCTTGGGTAATCTCGAGTCATTTAATTAATTTTGTCTTGCACTTGTTACACGATATTACCAAAATTGCACCATTACATTGCATTTTTATGTAACATTTGTGGCAAAAATGTAACGCTAGCGCCTAAGAACGTGGGCGGCTAGAACGTGAGCTGCACCTGTTTGAAGTGCTTGTGATTTTTGCACATTTTTTTTTAGTGTAGAATGCATCCTCACAGACACACATACGTATTTTTCACTAAAATATAGTGCCAATGGTGGTTTTGCATTTTTTTCACTTATAAATAATTCAGCGTCATTTTTCCAAAAGTTCTTTTAATTACGCAAAAGCAGATTACATTTTTGCACACGCATAATGAAGACACCTCTGTCAAAAGCAGAAGGCACACATGAAATATATGCAGCAAATTAAATAGATTGTTGGAGAAGTGGAAACTTGAAAAAATATTTCACGTCTATGAACAGGAGCAAAATGGCACACACACGGGAACATGTTACAGAAGTGATTTTAGTTGAGTAATCGCCCATTGTTAGTTCTCGCTCAGTACAAAGGACAAGACTTAACGTCGTTTTTTTGTTGTTTAATCACAGCGCAGAGATAGAACAAAAGTGCGGCCTACCTTTTTATCCCTGTGAAATGCGTTTTTTTTGCTACCTTTTCATTCATTTTGACACATTGACAGCTTGCATGGAGACATTTAACGAGGTATCGCACTGTGTTGATGTGACTGTCAGCAGTCACTTGAATTGGCGCCTATTAGAAGCCAGTAGAATTTCAATGCTAGCGTTCTTCAGTATGGCGGTTCATGTTTCCAAAAGGAAGGAAACAAAGCCATTGCCAACAAATGGCAAATGACACTTGTTTTACCTGCTGGCATTACGCTATTTAATTAAATTCTCATACAAAATAATAGCGTGTGCTTCATTTGCAAAGCCAGCCATTTAAATGAGAGCCCCCTGCCTGCAATTGTTTACTTACAATTACATTGTAATTGGCAGAACCTTCAGATTGCTGAAATGACATGCACGCTTCCATGTTTCATTGATTAAGAGCCAGCTATTATTTTTTTCCCGGTTGCAAGCCATGAAATGTAGCTAGCGCACCATTTAATGAAATTTAATTAAGTGGTGTGCTTGTTGCGTTCTGTGCATTAAAGCATGGGATGTTTAAATTGAAAAACACTTCGTGGAATGAATTACTTACTTGACATGACTGTTTTGATGTCTATAGAGGTAATGTAAAACCTTGGTAGGCGGTCCGCCGGCCTGCTGGTCAACAGTGGACAGCCTGCCACATTATGCGATCTCTGCCTGTGTGCCAGGTCAGGATCTCACTGCCTCAAAAACACAGATTTTGGAAAATATTTATGAATAAATAGTTTTATATGATGTCTTCTCATGCAAGAAAAAAAACTGATTTTTTTATATATTCCCGAGCTTTGTTCCAATTTACCATAAACAAATATCTTATTACACACAAAATCATTAATTCTCAAACAATAACATATGTATTGAAGTAAAATATATGACATAAAAAAGCCCTATTCTTAACACTTCATCTCTATGAACCTATTATACATTATTAAAAACAGCCCGTTCCTGGTGCACAAAAAAGATTCCAATACATAAGATGTTAATGCTCTCCACTCCCCTCCCTCACAGAAATTCCGCAATAGACAATCCATATCTTCATCCAGCGACTGCATCTAAACAGAGATAAAGTGATAAACGGGCATATTTCACTCCCTTCAACATACTCTCCTACGAACAATAGGAATAACCACAAGAACAGATACAGCACTCAAACAGGTTGTCAAATTTAAGGTCAGCTGGAAAATTGACTACGTCAAACGGGGGTTCTAAGACATATCAGCTTTCAAATGTCACCCCTCATAATTTGCTATCATTCCATGGTTAATATATTCCACATTGTCAAATGCCTCTGACTGAGAGAGGGTGAATCTCTTTTCTTCCACTGAGGAGCAGTAGTTAATTTTGCAGGCTCCAGGCAAAGCCAGATCACTGCTCAGTCTTCTCCCAAGATGCTTATGGTATTGATAGCCCAGTATTTCCCTAATTACCCTGAACTCTTCTTTCATGAAGGGACCATTTCAGTCTGGGATCATTTCAACAGACATTTAGCATCACTTCATTGACCACATCCCCAACACCATTTGAGAGCAGTACTGGGGATCATGGGGTGTAATCTAGTCAGGGTGTACTACCAGTCGTAGTGACCCTAATAATGAACCTCATTAGTACCTCACACAAAAAGCTCTTATGTACGTCATGCCGTCAATGTCACCTCTCTCTATAAAGGACATTCTGATTAACTCCTATGAGACAACTGGAAGAAGCTCTAGGCTCCAACCGATTGCATATCATTTGCAGACTGGTTCTCTGATGGACGTAACAGAAGAGCTTCTCAATGATGGACCGCTCTGTGATAGTCACCTCCCCCCGTTACGTGAATTTTTCAGTGTCAAGGTTCAGCATACTGAAGACATACATTTTTTTTAACCTGTAATCTAACTTACCCTGTGCAAAGGATTGGATGATGCTATTTAGGAACTCTTCTAGAACAAAAGGGGCAACCCAGTAACCCGGGGATCTGGGTAGAACAATTACCATCAACACAAGTGGTCCCTCTGGGGAAAGTGTAGCCCTTGACTTCCACTTCAATAGTTAAATTGGAACCCTTCTTACCCTTCGTATCTGGCAGTTTCTACGAAAGTACATATAAAACTTCAATTGATGCGATTTCGTTTTGGTTTAATCCCGCTGATGGCATACAAGTTTGGCCAGGGGTACAGGAAAGGGGCTTCATCTGAATGCCGTTTTTGCAAGCAGGAAGAGGAAAACCTCATCCATATATTGTGCATTTGCCAAAAACTTCGAGCCCAAAGAAACTTCTGGTTGCGTCCCCTCTGGCTTCTTCTCAACATCAGGACCTGCCAGGAAGCACTAGACGTCTGCTTGAGAGGAGACTCTCCGCAGTTGGCGGCTCGTTTTGTTAAGTTTATTTTAGAAATGAATTCCCCTAACTTGCTTTTTGACCAAGCATAAGCTCCTTTTCTGGTGACATTATTGCACGTTCTTTTTTTTTTTATTTAAAACATTTCTGTTTTAACTGTTTTGTGTATCCTTTTACTCTTAATATGTTACGTCCATACCAGTGTATGTACATTGAAACGATTTGAATTAATTGCGCAATAAAAACTTTTTACTTTTTACTTTTACTTCTTACAAGTAAGGTTTCTATGCATTTTGTGCGATATATTTTCATTTTATTTTTTAAGTATTGACCACTGCAGATGTATCTTCTGTGATCATCTCTCCTTTGCGTCGGGTCTTGAGCTTCACTTTCACCCTATTGCTCTTCCTTCTTCCGTTCTTCTCTTCATTACCCTTCTCCTCTCTTTGCCTCTTGCCTTCTTTTTTTCTATTCACCACGTTATGATCTTTCCTCTTTTTCTCTGCTTTTCTCCCCATCTTTCTGGTTTCCACTTCCATTTCTTTGTTTTCCTCCTGTATATCTTTCTCCCACCATCAATTATGTATTTGCCTTCTTTCTCTTGCTGATTACTCGGCATCTCTCTCAATACTCAGCGATGCTCCTCCACTCTTTTCCTGCTCATCCCCCCTTCATGTTTCTACTTCTTACACAACATGCAGCATCACCTCCCTTCTTCCCCTCCTCTTTTTTTATCATATTCTTAGTCTATCCTATTCATCCATCCATTCATACGAACACCAATTCAACCGTACATCCAGTCAGCCCGGCAGGCTCACATCAGATATATTGCTGCTTAGTGAAGTGAAATATCATGCTTATTCTGTTATACATATTTTGAAAGTGTTTGCAAGAGGCTGTAAAGGGAAGCTTCAAGTAACCGCCATAAAGTAAGAAAATGTTCAAAATCGCCCATTTTGTTGTTGTGTAGTCGGGTATAAGATGAGAAAGACAAACAGGGCCCTATTATATGTAGAGCGCACTTTTCCAGTTTGCGCCTGATGCACCTTAAGACAGGTGCGCTGGGTGCAAACAGGGAAAGTGCACCCTATAAGATAGAATGTGCTGCCCCCAGGGCAGCCGTGAACTGGCGTTGCACTGGGGGCAGCGCATTCAGGTGAAAAACGGAGCAGCTTTTAAGCAGCCGCTCGGTGTTTCGCTGTTCAGGTGGCAACCCGTCTGCACATTTAAAGAGCATTAGAGATTCCCTTGCAGGCAGGTACGTCAGTGACTGCCCCCACCTACAAGGAGATGTCTTGGGGATCTATAGGACCTCCTTTCCCTCATGGAGAGGGATGAAATCAGGGGGCGCACTGTCACTGCGCCCTCTGACAGCTTCTTTGCCACTGCGTCCGCATGCATAATGTAAATATTATAGCGCACTACTCACCCGCAAGGGTCTCAAGGTACTTGTACGAATACCGCTGTGGAACCCATCCTGGCTTTTCCCTGTGAGGCGTCCACTCCTGGGCACCCCCAAGGTGGAGGCCAGGCATCCTTAGCGTTGTGGGGGCCATTGTGGAGATTAAGCAGGCTATTGCCCAGAGTTGCAGAGTGGGACTCCATGATTGGAATAGGCACCGAGGTGAGAATTATCAGGTTAGTGGAATTTTGAGCCCAAGACCCGCCGAGGCGGGGAATTGAACCCTGGTCCCGGGCTAGACCTTTGCCTCAGGGTCTGCCACTCTAATCATTGAGCCACACTTCTCCACATAATGCAGTGCGAGCGCAGAGGCAAAAGGATTACCTCATTTGCATGGGGCCACTCCCCATTCAAATGAGAGAACGCCCTCTTGAGAAGGTGCGTAATGTGCTCCAGATCTTTCAGTATTCTAGAAGTGCGCACAAGCATCTGCAGCCCCCTCCGTATTACTTAAGCTCCCCGGGAGCACACAATGCGGGTGCAAATGCCCATTGCGCCCCCGGGGCACTTTGTGTAATACAGCCCCAGGTTGTCAATGATTGTTAAAGAGTCTGCGAAAGAAAAGGTAGAGTAGAAATTGCGGTAAAAGAGAAAGAGAGGTGAATAAAAAAGGAAAACAAGAGATCTGACCCAATCAACGGCAAGTTGAGTGAAGAGACAATTTGAAGAATAATGGCTGCAGAAAAAGTGAGGCGGTTGAAATTGAGGGTCAATACCCAATATGACTATCCATTCACTGCAGAATGCATATTTCCATATTATTTTGGCTACTGCCTGTATAACCCAATGCATCTGCAGTGCACAAACTGCAGTACTGACTAGGGAGGGTGCTCAGAGTCTCTTTGTTGCAAAGTGCTCCAGAGTCCCCTTGTGTTTCTGCAGCAGTCAAGGGTTGATAAAGGTGTGCACAGTTATTGCCTATTCAGTACATGCTCTTGTGATGAAGGTGCACACAGCTGCTGTCCATACTGTACCTGTTCTTCCCACTTTTAACAGGTTTTTAAAGAATCGTTCACTGTTACTTCCTGTTAGTACATGATGTGTAAAGCATTCTTACACAAATGATGTCCCTGGCATATCTGATTTGCCCCTCTTCCTCCCAAAGTTGACCTTTTTCGTGAGAATTGCTTGCAAGTACTTCCCATGCTGTTCCCAATTAATATGAGGGAGGCTTGAGCTGGCCCTGCCTTACCATTAGGTGGCTGCTCTTTAAGGTAGGCATGCACAGCTTGACTTGTTTGTGAGTGAGGTTTGCACCGCTGCTTCCTCTGCTGTACACAGTTTACCAGCAAGACTTGTCCGAATACTGCCAGTGCTGCAAGCCACTCCTCCCCTGCCCTAGAGTAAACCCACCCACCCGCCCACCCCAACCAAACACTTCTGCTTCTTGCAGTGTGAGAAGCAGAAACATAAAATGGTCGTTTTACAACTTTATCTTTCTGCGTCTGACATTGCAAGAAAGCAATGGGGCAACACTCCTCTGCCCTAATTGAGGAGCCGCCTCTGTTGCACACTCAAACCACCAACAAACAGTCGAAAATCGAGACATATCTATGTAAACTGATGGTTTCCAACTTGAATGACATGAGCCTAAATCTAAATGCCAAACCAAACTATGTCTTGTTCCCATATAAACTTATTTAGCCAAACCTTGAAAGTTCTGAAATTACCAAAATGGAAAGTGTACACTACTTTGTTAAAGAATGAGTGCTGTTGCCCACATCTATGGCTCCGTTGGTATTATTATAAGTCGGTGCATTGAATATAAGGGCTACATGGTTTGAAAATCACCTCAGGCATCTTTAAACCACCACAAGACACGGCTGACCCTTTAACTGACTTTTGCCGGTCCTTCCTTTTTTCTTGGTGTTGGTTTTCTCCTTTTCTCTTCCTCATTTTTTTTACCTTGTGTGTTTTCCCTCTCTTGCAAGCGGTTAATATCGGATGAAGGAAAATACGTTTTGGTCCCCAAAAATGAGTGTCAGTGGGTTCCACCACCAACCACTGGCTCATATCAAGCGCTGAATGTGTAGCGATTTATAAGATTCCCTCATTCTCTTAGTATCTGCCCTTCACCATGCCTACCTCACAAGGAACCGGGGGGCATATTACCAAGCAATAGCGATAATTATCGCTATTGCTTGGTTAGAGACAAATATTTGCCGCTGAGCTGCGGCGATTTTTATCGCAGATAAACCTTGGTATTACCAAGGTTTATCGCAAATGCGATAAAAATCGGCCGCAATGCATGAATATCGCTGAAAAGTCAGCAATATTCATGCATTACCGAGCTAATGCTCTTAGCCATGTTATCCACCTCCCATTGGATAACATGGCTAAGAACTGCTCAGGGCAGGTGTTAGCTTTTGGAGATATTCGCGCTTAGCGCGAATATCTCCAAAAGTTAGTAATAGGAGATAGCGATGTTAGCGACTGTTTCCAGTCGCTAACATCTTGGCACGCCCACCTTGCATGTCATTAGTGATAAATATCACTGACATGCAAAGTGGGGCCCAAGATGGTCGCTATCTCCTACTAGCTGTCGCTAACTGGTGTTAGCGACAGCTAGGTAATAGGGAGATCATTTTATCTCCGCTTTCTTGGCTTTTAAAGCCAAAAAAGCGGAGATAAACCCCCTTGATAATATGCCCCCTGGATATTAAATACAAATTAGAGCATACCAATTTCTATACATCAATTCAAGCTTGAGTCTAGTTTACCAATATTATGCCCCAGAAGCTCCTGATGTACCTTCTCCTTAACTGGAAGACATGCCAATGTCGGTGCATACACCAGAGGCACAACTGCACTTTTTGTCATGTCCATTAATTAACATTTCTGGTGTTTTCCACAGTGTCAAACATGTCATCTGGCGGTCACTTTCTAGCCATTGTTTTACCTTGAGTAATATAAAAGGTCACAAGTTACTTTGCATCAGGGAAAAAGTGCAGAATGGTAGGATTAAGGGGTGAGCGTGCGAGCATGGGTGCGGGCACTTGTGTGTGCAAGGACATCTATAACCTGGCCAGCCTTATAGCTAAGCAATTCTAGGCAACAAACTACTCAAGAGTGGTGCCGCTGAATTTGAAATTCAAGTTTGGGTTCTGTGTGGTAGGAGTGGATAGGTCAGATGTCTTGAAGCATGGCATATTGAACATTGGGAAGGCAGGTGTACCTTGGAAACCATGGACTCAGTTTTTAATAATCATAATAAAAATCGTTATTTGGATAAAAGAAAAATATCCTTGAAAGCATTTCACAATAGATCAGCAGGCCGGCACATTGTAATATGAAATTCCGGAACATATTTGGACTCAGTTGTTTAAATACCCTGCTCACTTCTGGACACCAGATTAAAATGGAAAACTTTGTCACATCAAATGTACAAGGTGATTCACCAGACAAACAAATCTGTTTGGCCACTTAACACCTCATGTGGTCCTTCAAGAAAAAATCCATTGCTTCTGAAATTTCCCATGTTCGAAAATTCTCGAACCCAAACTAGGTTGGTTATGAGTGCTCCTACGAGAACTATATGCCTTCTGAAATCAGTATAGTATTCTTTCTCCTTACCCTCAGAAAAGAGTAAAGCTCATCTTTTCCACCTCTTTCTGAAAGAAATGTTTGACACATTCTGATGTTGTACCACCAAATTGTATCTGAGGGTATAATGATACCACTGAAGTGCAGGAGTGTTTTACAGAATTGTTAGATAAACATATGCTGTTTTACAGTAAAATAAAATGATGCCAAAACCAGCCTCTTTATCATCTACGTTCCTGAAAATATATTGAAGTCCCTTTTAAGTCCTTTCACATATCTCTACATATCAGGGGAATCAGGGTTGGCGCTCGAGTTGTTGCTCGCCTCCCACCCGCCTCTAATTTGTATAAAAGGATATCATTATCCCGTCCGCTCAGTGGGCGGGCGCAGCGGGCACGCCGGTGGCGCGCCAAAGGCGCGCCAAAGGCGAGCCCGTCTGCGCCCGTCCGCGACCGGACGGGGCCAAGGGCCATGACCCCTGTCCATTCACCTGACCCTCACATTAGATATAATTTTCATGAGTTGCTTAGCCTCAGACCCCTCGTAAAAAAGGAATTTGACCATTTACATCACCCTTTAAATTTGCCCTTTCATTGCCGACACTGCCATCTTCACCCAAGAGGTATTATGACAACGGAACATCAGAAATCCTTTAAAATGTTTTTTTTTAAATTGTATATCGCTGCCAAAGCATCAAACTGAAATATCCCTATTGCTCGAGACCATAATCCGGATGCAGTTTTTTTTACGGAGACATGGTTAACTGCATCGTCGGTGCCTGACCTTGTCCAAGCATTACCACATGGCTACCAAATAGCCAGGACAGACCGTACTTTAGGAAAGGGAGGAGGCTTAGCTATTGTGTTTAAAGACAGTTATACCTGCCGATGTAACTCCACTTCTGTTCTGGATTGTGAAACTGTGTCGTTCAATCTGGAACTATCACCTAACTTAAATTTCTCTGGAGTTCTTGCCTACCGCCACCCTGGCTCGGTCAGACAGTTTCTAGACTCTGCGCCCGCAGCAATTGCAGATTTGGCTATTACATCGGCCAATTTCACGCTGTTGGGCGATTTAAACATGCATTTCGAAGATACTGCTGATCACGCTGCCCAAGAACTAATTGCCGGCCTATCTGCATTACAGCTGGTCCAACTTGTCTCCTCACCTACACATGTGAAAGGACATCTACTAGACCCAGTATTTAGCAACTGCCCTGGTCTAGCGATAGAGCCCAATATTGTTCTCCCGTGGACAGACCATCAACTTATCCCGCTAACTTGGTGCATTCCCAAACCGCCTGTTCTTTCGACAGGTTTACGGGAGGCTCGAAATTGCCCTAAATTGTCAACTGATGAGTGGGTTCGTGAACTTCAAGCCACAATTCCTCTTATCACTACAGATCCCATAGTAGCCAATGATACTTTCAATAGCTGGATAACTCAATCACTGGACACTATTCTCCCAGTAGTAAAATCACGGACTAAAAGATCCAGGACGTCAGCCCCTTGGTATACCATAGAGCTTAGGGAGATTAAACGTAAGTGTAAAAGGCTGGAGAGAAAATGGCGTTTGGGCTATACAGATCTCGACAAAATGGCATATAGAAATTCCATCAGGGACTATAAGCTAGAGATCAAAAAAGCTCAATCCCAGCACTATACGCAAAAGATCAATGATGCTAGGTCCAATTCGAGGGAAATATATAGGATAGTAAAAAGTCTTACTGCCCTTCCCCAGCCCCCTATAAACAGTGATGATTTACAAGTTCGCTGTAATGAGTTGGCAGACTATTTTTTTAATAAAATAGACTGCATATACTCTGCTTTTCCAACTATTCAACCAAAGAATCAGGTAGCCATTTCTGGCAACTCCAAACATGGTGTGATAGATAATATATCTCCAGTGGTGGAGAATTTTCCTTTGCTGCAGTCGGACCTATTAGCTACTCTAATGACCCAGGAAAAATCGGGCTCCCCCAGCGACTCGGCCCCTCCTAGCTTTTTAAGGACCGTTAGTCAGACCATCCTCCCGGTTATGCTGAAGGTACTCAATGCCTCAATCTCCACCAACATAGTTCCTTCTAAGTGGAAAGAAGCCAGGGTTAAGGCACTTGTTAAGAAGCCTAATATGAGTGTCAACAATTTCAGCAATTATCGTCCAATCTCCTTGCTCCCCTGGGCCAGTAAGCTACTGGAAAAATATATCAACAGCATCCTGACCAATTTTCTGGAGGAAAACAGTCTCCTTGATCCCTCGCAGACCGGCTTCCGCCCCAAGCATGGGACGGAGTCGGCTTTGTTGGCGGTCCTGGAGGAAACAAGGGGCATCTTGGATCGGGGAGGATCGGTGGCAGTCATCCTCCTCGATCTCAGTGCCGCTTATGACACTGTAAATCATACTATCTTGTTGCAGCGCCTCCGGGAAATTGGGATTCAAGGAGGAGCGCTGGAGTGGATTTATTCATTCCTATCCAGTAGAAAATGTCAGGTCTTTGAGGGAGCAACCATTTCTACAAGCAGGCCCCTGGACTGTGGAGTCCCGCAGGGCTCCTCATTAAGCCCGACGTTGTTTAACGTCTACATGAGACCGCTGGCTGGGGTCGTTCGTCCATATGGTATTAAGATTGTGACTTACGCGGATGATACCCAGCTGGTGGTCTCTCTTACGCGGGCTGGAGACCCGGTGGGTACAGTGGAACTGGTGGGATGTCTGAGCGAGGTCAGTAGATGGATGACCCTGTCTTCTCTTAAACTTAATGGGGACAAGACAGAGGTCATGATGTTGGGACACCTAGCGCCATCTACGATCGACCAGATCTGGCCAGCGTGCCTGGGCACTCCCCCAGTCCCCAAGGATGCCATCAAGAGCCTGGGTGTCTGGTTGGACAAGTCCCTGACGTTCGACCATCAGGCTGTTGTATTATCTGCCACTTGTTTTGGCCTCATTAGAATGTTGAAGAAGATTCTTCCATTATTACCGTTTGAGGCAAGACAAATTGTGGTCCAAAGACTGATTCTTGCGAGGCTGGACTTTGGAAATGCGCTTTACCTTGGGGCCCCAGATTTCACACTAAAAAAGTTACAGGTCATTCAAAACTGTGCGGCCCGGTCTCTTCTCCAAATCCCCCATAGGACTTCTGTGAAGGCCGGACTGACAAGACTACACAGGCTCCCGGTGAAGGATAGGATTAGTTTTAAATCACTTTGTGTTGCCCACCAATCCTTTTGGGAAACTGGTCCATTGATCAGCCGCCCTTTAATTACTCCTTATCTTCCCAGCAGACAGCTTCGGTCTACTAATGCTTTACTTGCTGTTGTGCCAAAGATCAAAAGGTCTAGATCAGGAGGCCGTTCCTTCTCTCTGAATGCGGCGAAACTGTGGAACAGTTTACCTTTTCATCTTAGGTCCAATTCGGACCTTACCTCTTTTAGGAAACATCTAAAAACTTTTCTGTTCAATAAATAGTTGGTTTTTTTGTATTCAGCCCTATTGAGAACACTTGTTAGCATTCAGTGCTGGGACGCCTCCGGGCAGCTATCTGCGCTTTAGAAAACCCATTTTTATTTCATTTCACATACTCTTGTGGCCATAGGCAAGACATATCTTGGGGCCCGCTGTTGGAACTTTTTCTGGTAATTGAGAAGCCTGCATGATGCCAAACAAACCTTCAGAAATTGAGTTAACACAAAAACAGTTGAAATATGTATTTCCAGGGCAACGAAAACCATAAGATGCCACTGTGCATGGCGAGAGAGTCTCTGAGGTAAAGGTGACCAGAGAGTAGAGAGGCTGAAATATGAAAATAGAATGAGGTACGCTAGATAAAAAAAAAGTTTATATTCACAGGGGGCAATTCCCCACTTTTCCCATGCCTTACAACATCTCTGCACACTAAACGTTAGTTTCCTTGCCATATTTTCTATTGCTCACAGATGTGTACAGTACGACCCTACTGTGAAATCCCTATAGTAACTGGTAAAAGTGAGGAGGCCAGAGGTGACAGACATACATGCAACGCTTACACCAGCTTTTCTGTACGTGAATTAAATATCGCTCTTACTTTAATTTACAAGAGGGCGGAGGAGGCTGTCTCATCATATTACATAGGTTAATGCAGCATATACAATCAACGGTGCAGTCGTCTGAGAGCAGCGTTAATGGGTCACACATTCAAAATTGAAAAGTTTAATTGACATTCATGCTCAGTGATCTGCTCGATTCCAAGTGAAAGAAAGGCGTTGAAGAGTTCGATCTATCTATGTATGAAGTGACATATATGGCTTTGGTGCCAGTCAAACAATGCAGCCATTTTCTGGTTCAACGGGATGAGGAGCAAATATCGCAGACACCAATATTATTCCAGGCGGTTGCCCAGCTTCTAACTTTCATAGCAAACCATTGTTTCAGTTTGCTTTTATGGTACCACCAGGGGCAACACATATGACATGCCCCCTCACTCCCACGAAAACCTGCTGTGCAGGGGTCCTAACCCCTCAGTGGGCCACCACAACTAAGGCTGTGCCCCACTTATCCCAAGAGCAATCAATATCTGTGGCATAGAGGGGGCGCGGGACACCTCAACACGTTCCTCAGAGGGTCCCATAATGTTATGCTACACCACAGGGCACCACACACTGGGTGAGACCAAAATGACACCCTTGAAGAAAAGAGCTGGCTATATAACACCCAAAAAATTAAAGGTGCAGAATAGAAAGCTCTCATTATCCATAGAGATTCTTCCCAAACGAGTGCCACCAACAAGCAGCTAATCAACATTGCTTGGTGCCTCTCTAGGTCATAACCAGGGTTGGACTGGTTTTCAAGCAAGCTATTTCTGTCCTATATGACAGCTTGAAAGGACAAGTATATGGCCTTGGTCGTTTGGTCTTGTCATGGCACACAGGACCAGAAAAAAAGGCCCACACACTAGCCTTTTCAAGCAGGACAATATGGCAGTGCAAGACTGGGCATGACTAGAACCTTCACGTTCAAATAAACTCAGCTCGGCCAGTGCAGGTTTGAGTTTGGTATACTAGTAAATAAGCAGATCCTTACTGTGACCAAAACTCACCATATCTCAAGGGGGAGTCAACCTCAAGATTGCCCACTCCTAATTCAAACTTTCTCCGAGGTCTTACTCCTTCCCCACCCTTATTCTTAATTCAGTTAACAAGTGGAATCCCAACAAACGTTCAAATTTGTGAGTGGCACAGATGTGCAACATTGTAAATCTTAGTGATCTTAAAAGAAAAGTTGTGTCAAATTATGCAGAGTTTCTTGATATCTTGCAATAAATTGAATGCAAGGGCATAGCCTGGGCTCAAAAGTCACAGGGACTTGAGCCAAAAGGAAGTGTCTCCCATGAGGCATTGTCTGCTTGCACCAGCCTCCTGTGACCAAAAACTGTAGGACATTTTCTTGGCGTAATACAACATTTCATGTGGGCACCAAAAATCGTGCAAAGTATTTGGCCCTCATTTCGATTCAAATATATAATATTATTTTCATTATGTTCAAAAGCTATTTCCTGCATATTGATTTTACGGTGCGAATCACTTTGTGCCTAGAGTGCTAACCCCACACGTTTTTATATAATTGCATGGTTTGTATTTGCAGTTTCTGCCTATTTTGTTCAAGTAACAATCTACAAAGGTGCATGCAAATTATCTTACAATCATTTCAATCATAAATGCATCATTCAACTAAAAATAGCCTTTTGAGCTATTTTTCTTCAAATAGTAGGGCAGCCACACGCCAACTTCAACCCTTTCTTGATGTTGGCCCTGTCAATGTTTTTAATAAGGGGCAAAAATACTGTTTGTTACTGCAGTCATTGATTTTGGTAGAGCCTAACTGAAGCTAAACTATTGATACAACTGTATTATCTCCCTTTATGTGTTATTATATTAAAATTCCGGTGATCCTGTAATCCCTGTGTAAACGGCAGTCATTAATTTCTTTATAATCGGCGACGTACCAAGTCGCCAATTATAAAGAAGACAACAGAACTTGACTATTAGAAGGTTATTACAGTTGAGGCCTAACATCATAATGCCTGCTGTCAAAGCCATTAGCCAATGTGAAAGGCAGGCCAGGTCATGGAGCATAATCAGAGCAGCTGTTTAAAGCAAGGAAAACGAAAAGGTACTTTTCTTTCTTCTGCTCTATTTTAATTTGCTTGCCATGCCAAACAGAGAGAATCTGTTTATTTTTTTAACTCCTTAGATAGATAAAAGTAAGAATCTTTCTGCATCTTTCCACAATTCTGATCTAATGCAGGTTTACAAAAAGAAAAAAAACTGACTAGTATTTAACTGTTTCTAACATCTGTTTGCAACAAACATCTGAGAGTTTTTTTATGTGTTTAATTTTGCACTAGAGACATTATTTTTATTCTTTATGTTTGCAAACATGCTCGATCTTTCCCATGAAAGAGCTACACACCAAGTTTTTAAGTGGTTTGTGGGAAAGGTGATGGTGGGATCATGTACTATGTTGGATAAAGTACCCCCCGACATATATGATAAGGATATTGCAAGTCACCTCTTTGATATTTTTTTGATATTTATGAGCATTTGTAAAGCGCAAGCGTTCGCTCCCAGGGGAGCATCATGGCGCTGGGCGAGCTGCAGAGGAATAACTGAAAGAGTGGAGTGAATGGAAGAGAGAACTAAATGGCAGCCAGGACAGAGGAGTCCGGTAATTTGTAGACCCATGTCTTGAGGAGTTTTCTGAAATTGTTCTCATTGTCTATGGCTCTAAGGTTGGCGGGTAGGGTGTTCCAGGCTTTAGCTGCCAGAACATTGAAGGATTTTCCGCCTTTGGTCTTATATTTGAATCTGGGAATTTGAACCAGGTTAGTCCCAGAGGATCTCAAGCAACGCGAGGGGTTATAGCGCTTAAAACGGTTTACAAAGTAACGGGGTCCTGTGTTTTGCATAGTTTTGTGGACTGTGAGAAGCAGTTTGAAAAGGATTCTTTTATGCAGTGGCATCCAGTGAAGTGAATTCAGGGCTGCAGACGCAGATGACCTTCTGGGGAGTTGTAAAACCAGTCGAGCTGCAGCATGTTGTAGGCTCTGCAGCTTTCTGAGAGTAGATTTTTTCACTCCGGCCATAAGGCCGTTGCAGTAGTCAAGTCGGGAAAGTAAAAGGGCCACCGCGACTGACTTTCTGGCTGCAATTGGGAGGAAAATAAAAAATTTCCTCAGAGATTTTATTAATCCGAAGCATCGACCGGCAGTGATCTTAACGTGGTCATCAAAAGTAAGGGAAGAATCGAATTGTACGCCCAGGTTTCTGGCTGATGTGACTGCACTAGGAGGGGCCTCTGATCCTGTGGGCCACCAATCTTTCGGGCAAAAAGAAAGATTCTTACCTAATGGGATGATCTCTGTCTTTGCGCTATTGCATCTAAGATGATTAGTATTTAACCACTCAAAGACATCAGAGAGGCAGTTTTTGAACCGGAGATCTGCGTCAGTATGCTGTTTGTCAATGGTGACGACCAATTGAGTGTCGTCAGCATAGGACGTGACCAGGATCCCATGTGATTCTATCACAGCTAAAAGGGGTGCCATGTAGATGTTGAAGAATAAAGGGCTTAATATGGACCCCTGGGGCACTCCAGATGTAGTTGGTTTTTCGCAGGATAGGTGGGGTCCTAGTGCCACAGTCTGAGACCTATTTGATAGAAATGATGAAATCCAGGCCAGGGCTGAGTCTGTCACGCCAATCTCTCGCATTCGATTGATTAGGATGACATGCGAGATAGTGTCGAATGCTGCTGTGAGATCCAGCAGGATGAGGACAGCTTGCTTGCCCTCATCCTGTAGGAATTTGATGGAATCAGCAAGTTCGATCAAAGCTGTTTCGGTGGAGTGACCGGAGCGGAAGCCCGATTGCTGGGGGTGCAAGATGTTATGGGCTTCTGTGAAAGTTTTAAGCTCCTCATGCACTAAGTGCTCCGTGACTTTGCCCAGAATAGGAAGTAAGGAGATGGGGCGCATGTTAGTCAAATCTGTAGGTGATTTGTTCTGTTTTTTCAACAGAGGTTTAACAGTGGCCTTCTTCCATTCGGCAGGTACAATTCCGGATTCAAGGGATTCATTAATAATTCCATTAATGTAAGGGTTGACTGTGTCAATCAGATGATGAAGAATGATGGGGGGACATGAGTCAGTGGGTGCTCCTGATTTACAGGCCCGGATTGCCTTGCTTGTCTGTTGCAAGGATACTGGTTTGAAACTGGAAAGAGGAGGGTAGTTAACTGTTACCTCTACGGTGGTTGTCGAGGGTGGGGGAAAGTCTTTCTGAATGTTGACAATTTTGTCAATGAAGTAATCAGCAATTTGGTTGCAAAGGCTCTCTGAGGGAGGTACATCGGTGGTGAGAGCTTTCGGATGAGTGAAGAACTTGACTATGGTGAAGATGGTTTTTTGATTTTGATGTGCTTCCATTATAAGATTGGTAAAGTATTCTTTTTTTGCTGCTTTAATGTCAGAGAGATATACTTTCCTCTGTTGGACGTAGCGTGTTTTGGAGGTCGTGTCATATGCTTGTCTCCAGTGTCTTTCTAGTCTCCGACAAAGGAGATGACTATCTGCAAGGGTCTGGGTGTACCATGGGGCATTTGGTTTTTTCTTCTTAGGGCCCTTTCCTTGATTGGTTTTGGGTTCAGTATTAACCGCGACTATTTGGTTCATCCAGGTGTGGAAGTTGCAGGAGTCAACTTCGACATCTCCAGTTAGCATGGGGGGTGAGGGCAGTGGTTTTGATTCAAGCTTTATTCGTTCGGCCACTTTCTTCCAGTTGACTGTAAAGGTGGCTTGTATATGTCTAGGGCTAGATGGGGTAGGAGTAGGTGTCGTGATGTCAAAAGGGATGAAAAAGTGGTCGGTCCAGATTTGGGGCAATGGAGGGGAAGTGGAGAGGGTAGAAAGATTAGAACAGATGCCGTCAATGGTATGTCCAGCACTGTGAGTGGCCGTGTTGATATGTTGGGAGAGTCCGAAGATGTTCAAGGACTGTAGGAAGGAGATAGTGTGGGGGTCAGTAAATGATTCCATATGTAAGTTCATATCGCCAAGAAGCGAGAAATTAGGGTATTGTAGCATGAGTGCTCTGAGGGCCTCATCTAAGGAGTTGAGAAATGAGGAAGGGTTGCCCGGAGGACGATAAAGGAGCCCAGCCGAGAGGGAAAACGAGGCAGTGATTTTAATTGAGAAACCCAAGCTTTCAGCGTCCTTAAGGTGGTATAAGTCAAATGTGTGGCAGGGAAATGTATCCTTGATGATTAGTGCTATCCCACCACCTCGACCTGAGGGTCTATCCCTCCTGAATATGGTGAAACCGGGGGGGAGGGCAATAGCAAGATCAGGGTTGGAGGATTCATTGAGCCAACTTTCAGTGATGAACAAGGCATCGAGCTCTTGGCTTAATATTAAATCGTGCACGTCTTGACAATGGCAGGCTAGAGACCTGGCATTCACCAGACCTCCCTTAAAGAGGGTGGGGCGGGTCTTTGGAGGATCGTGCGTGTCGGCGACGCCATTTGTAGGTATAGGGGGAGTCCATTCACAGCAAGGACATGACAGGGGGCTGGAAAGAGGGTCAATATGGGGGCAGTCGCGACAGTGGGGAGCAGGTGGGGGGCGTAGGGACAGTAAATAATTGTTATCGTACCTGATGGCGGGTTTCAGCCCGACAGCGTGCCCTGCGCCCAGCGCGATCCGGTCGCGGACGGGCGCAGACGGGCTTGGCTTAGGCGCGGCTTCGGCGCGCATCCGGCGCGCCCGCTGCGCCAGCCCGCTGCGCCGTCTGGCCGGTTTGCACATAATATAGGGAGAAAGGGGGGCGGGAGTATGGCGCGACTAGAGCGCTCTCCCTGCCTCCCTCAAGATGGCGCCCACCGTCGCCGGTATTCGGAAAAAGCGGCAGTGCCGAAAAGTGGTGTTTTCACAGTGTCAGCGGTGTCAGTGTGCCTAACAAAATATTTCCCCTTAACTGCAGGCAAGCCCCCCGAATATAGGAACAGTAAAAACAATTAAGTTTTAAAAAATGCACAGAAGCTTTTTCGCAGTTTAGAAATTACATAAATTCTCCACAAGTTGCCAGGATTCAGCGCAGCTCGCAGCCCCAGTTGCCTCACTGGGGAGAGCTACTGTAGGGCACCGAGCGCGAGGAAGACTCGAGTTAAGTATTCGGGGTTCCATAACCATTTAAAAGAACTCGGTCTAAGGCTCAAATCCTTAAATTGTTATGGAACTCATTGGTGACTTGTAATATCCTTATAATGTATTGTTACTTTATCCCTGATATTCTATTTTTCCCTTTTTAACAGTTGTTGATATATAGTAATTGGTCACTTTGCAAAATAAGGAATAGAATGGGGTCTCAGAGCGACCTGCCGAATGACCTGCCACATTAGGCAGGTCGCAAGTTGTGACTACCTCTGATTGGCTACTGTCATGGGGCCCTATCGGCCTCTCCATTTTTACCTTCAAGGTGGACAAAAAATTAATTAAAAAACATCACTGCTTTTGATGCAACTTCAAAGAGACTTTTTTCAGTTTTATATAGTGCAAACTTGGAGCACTTTACATGAGCACCTGTTACATTGCACAAGTACATAATACTTTTTTGACTCACAGGACGTCAGGCTGGAACCTGCTTTCTCAGCTCGAAGGTCGGCTGCTCTAGTCTTAGGCTACAACTTCACCCACAAGAACTAAACCATTTTCAATATTATACACAACAAAGTCATAGTTGTTGTTTATTTATCTTATCCAATTTACGACCATTGACAAAGCCAACAGTCCTGGCTTGTTCCAGGTGTAATGTTAACTGTGTTATATAGCTGGATAAATGACCAGAAGCAGCAAAATTCCAGTGAGGCAAAGCATTATGCTAAGCACAGATTTTTAGCTTAAGCGTTTTAAGCCACGCCCTTAATTACAGAAGCCACACCTCTGTGAGAGACCCCCCAGTTTTTTTTCCCACTTAAAGCCCGGAAGAAGAGTAAAAGAAAAACAATTATTCTCCTGGCTAGTACTAATTTCCTGGTTCTTTACAAACAAACATCAGTTCCTCTTGATCATTGTGACATATTGCAATGCTTTGAAACAATATTAAAAATGATGGGGGATAGGGAGAAAAGTATATATTGCCTAAATGGGGTTACGAGAAATATCAAGACTAAGATTATGGAGCTCTTCTGCAGACATGCTCTCTCGAAAGTTTCTAATAAGGGAATTCTGGCTTGTACCATCTACCATTATTTACACATTGCAAATATTAATAAAGATGCTTTAATAAGAAGACAACTCTCTCAGGTCAGGCGAGCCTTTTCATCCCTTTGCCCAGGGCTTTAAGTGGGCTAGGTCCTGCCGGTCTTCAGCACCAGCAGTTCTAAAAAGCAAGTGGCAAACAGGTCTCTGTCGGGTTGTCCATTTTTCTCTCACCCTCGGGATGAAAAAAAAGTCTTAAGTCTGCAGCAGTACCACCCTTCACTGCCTTTGAGATAACTTCACAGAGACTTGTCTAGATTGTTGTACCTAATCTTACTTATTGTAATATACACTATGGGGCATATTATCAAGAACTGCGTTAAAATTATCGCCACTTTAGTGTCAGGAAACTGCCGCTAAAGCGGCAATAATGGCCTTGCTAATATCCCCTTGTGAATTCCCATAGAAACCCATGTTCACACCAGAACCTGGGCTTCTATGGGAATTCACAAAGGCATACTAGCAAGCCCATTATCGCCGCATTAGTGGCAGTTTCCTGCCGCTAAAGCGCGATAATTTTAACGCCGTTCATGATAATATGCCCCACAGAGTATTAGTTTACGAGTTTTAAGCCACCCCCTACAGCTCCATCGGCCACCCCCCTTTGAGAGATCCCCTCCCCGCTCTCCCCCGCCCCATTTTTTCATCCCACTTAAAGCCCCGCCTTTGCTACACAGCATAGAATGTATTTGAATTGTTACATTACAGCAGAAAATACTCCTGAATGTTTTCACCTGAGCAGCACCTTGGCAAAATACGTAGCACTTTGCCGGGGAAAAAACTCATCCTGTCGCTTAGTTTTGCAATTATAACTGTGTCCGCAGGAGATTTATGTTCGCTAAAATTATCTCCCAGTGAAATAGGTGTGCATGATTTGCCCCAGCTGGGGAGCACCGGGGATAGTCCACGCTGAACTTCACAAAGGTAACCTTGTGCACCTGAGCGGCGTGAAGACAATCCATACCCACGCTTGGTGACGCACTGCCCATCTGCTCTGCCCGGTTGTTACCGGATCGCACCAGAAGACGTGCTGCTCACGCCGAGAAAACAATTACTGCCCAGATTAAAATTCAATAACTCATTTCCGTGTGCCGTGCCAGGTTGTGACTTTTTTTGTTGAATCCCTCAATCAGGCAAGCCAAATGTTGGTTTTATTCAAAAGAAAGCTGAAAGCAGGCTAACGCGAGGCAACAAGACAATAAGTGAAATTAGGTACTCCCCTCCGCGCGCCCGGAACTTTAACCCCCGAAGTGCCAAGAGATGCTACACCCTGGTTCAGTCTACTTTCTCAGTTTATAGGTAAATATTTTTTTCTAATGTAGGCTCTACTCATCAGGATGGAACTGAGGGTCAAAAGGTACAGATTATTTTCTCTTCTAAAAGGCTAGTATGCGCCCATAAAAGCTTTTCCCAGATGTCGGTAATATGGTTCCCTTTTTACAATTAAATGATGTACGACAACCCTCTGAGACTTGAAATATGTCAAGAGAAGTCTCATGAAGCACATCCTGGTTACAAACAACGATAAATGCTTTCTCCCAGATGAAAATACATCATTGCAGTCCTTCTTGCAGAAAAAAAAAAATTGTCCTCGGCTTGCAGAGCACCCTCTGTGTTCACAGCCAAGTCGGTTCACCGAGTAAAGGAAATGGCAGGAACGCTCTGCCCTTTTGAAAGAAGACGTGAAGCCGCAGACTTAAGTGAACCCCATGAAGGCTCGTTAACATGTATTAATGGCCTTTCCTCTCCAGCCAGTGGCTTTAATGGAGCGCTTACCACCAATCTGCTCAGTAGATCGTCATAATCTCTAACACTAATACCGATTGATAGAACTGAAATCAAAGTTCACATTTTTTGCATAAAATGTGTAAACATTACACATTTCATAATGCTGGCTGCCGCCAGTCCAGGTTTAATAATCTCTCCGAAGCCGCGCCAAAGGGGTGCCAATCTGCGCCAGTCCGCGCTGGGTCCGTGCTGTGTGCCACCCCCGCTGCCCACCACTCACCCCACCAACCCTCTAAGGTAACTACCTATTCCAGGTCACAACTCCTGAGTATAGGCAACGGACTACCGGACAACAAATGTTCCCCCATTGCTTTTAACACACTGTATAACTCTTTACACTCCGCCTGTCCTCATTGCGCGTTCACAACCACTCCTGCTATCTCCCAACACTTTCTGGTTACACCTTCAGGGGATGACAGCGCTACATATATAAGCTGCATTCTGATAAATACACGCTCTCTCGTCAAACACAGGAATGACGTTGCAGAGCTAATAACCAGCCAAAATATTGATATTGTGTTCATTACCGAGACCTGGGCAGATCTTGCATCTGGCCCGGATTTTAACGTCGCTACTCCAGCCGGCTATCTAGTAACAAGACTGGATAGGGCATCAGGGAAAAGAGGAGGAGGGCTGGCTATTATACATCGAGCTAACCTAGCCTTAAAAACCGAACCGCTGGATCATTGCTGTGCGGAAGCCCTTGCCTTTACTATCTCTCTTTCTCCCACACAAACTTTTAAGGGAACCCTCCTTTATCGCCCACCCACCTCACGCACACTTTTCCTAAAATCCCTCAATTTTTTATTAGAACCTGTAGCCGCTAATCAGGACTACACCATATTGGGTGATTTTAATTTCCATTTGGAAAATGCTAATGACAAGGACTCGCGTACACTGATTTCGGACTTCCAGGCTGCTGGTTTAGAACAGCAGATTACTACAGCTACTCATCAAGCGGGGCATACCTTGGATGCCTTATTTACCAACAATGCCCACATCACCTTTTCCACAGTACTCCCTTTTACCTGGACAGATCACCTAGCTGTCAAATTCACTATCTTACGTAAATCCTACAAGAATCTGCCCTCCAGCACCTGCCCTTTGATCCTATGTCGTGACTGGAAAAATATTGATGTCACTGCCTTACGCAACATATTGGAATCTTCGATACCCGAAGATCGACCTGATCCCCATGAAGCCTCTCAGAACTATCATGCTTGGCTACTTAAGGCATTAGACCACTTAGCTCCCCAAAAAAAAATGCAGCCAAACCGCGTCAAACCTTCTGCGGCCTGGTTCTCGGAGTCATTACGGCTCGAGAGACAACGCTGCCGAAACCTGGAGCGACGTTGGCGCAGGAACTATGCCAGCCCCGACCGGGAGACCTACAAGAACGCGATGACCAGCTACAAAAAGCTGATCACTGCCGAAAAATGTGCTTTTTATAGCACACAAATAGAAAATGCGCTCAACTCTAACAGACAGCTCTATAAGGTAGTGAAAGATCTAGCCAATCCCCCAGCTCCACCTTCCATCGAACCATCCCAATCATTTTGCAATAAGGTGGCAGACTTCTTTCAGGCCAAGGTTAACGATATTTTCGACAAATTCACCACAACACCGATGACAAACGGAGTCTCTTTGGTGACTCTTCCTCGGCCATCAAAACCAATTTTAGAGGCGTTTACGCCACCTGCATCTATGATGGAATTCATAAACACTGTTAAGTCAGGATCCCCTCTGGACCCTTGCCCCCCACGTATCATTAAATCAGTTTCTGACGTAATCGCCCCAGTACTTACCAATATCTGCCATGCTATATTTCAGACAGGTGTATTCCCCGCTATTTGGAAAAGGGCAACTGTAACACCACTCCTGAAAAAACCTGCACTAAACCCCTTAGAGCCTAAAAACTACCGTCCAATCGCTTCCCTTCCTTACCCCTCAAAAATAATCGAAAAGGTTATAAACCAACAGCTGTCGACCTTTATCGACCAGAACGATCTGCTTGATAACACGCAGTTCGGGTTTAGGAAAGGCCACGGGACAGAGACAGCGCTAATAAAAGCGTCAGAAGAGGTCAGGATTATCATGGACAGGGGCGGCACCGCTGTCCTGATACTCCTGGACCTATCCGCGGCCTTCGACACGGTCGATCATTCTACTCTGATCGACCGTGTCGCCACCCTTGGCATTCAGGGCAGGGCCAGAGCAACGTTAGCATCCTTTCTGGCAAACAGGATACAGTCCGTAAAGATGGGAAATTTCAGCTCCCCTGATTTCTCTCTCCCGTGCGGTGTTCCCCAGGGCTCCTCGCTAAGTCCGACACTTTTTAATATCTATGTGTCGGACTTGGCGAGGGTAATTAAGTCATTTGGCATAGGGCTAACATCGTACGCCGATGACACACAATTGATCCTGGAAATACACAAAAACGGAGAAGCTGTGGCAGCTAATTTTCAGGCAGGCATGAAGGCCATCTGCACCTGGATGAACCAGAATTGTCTAAAGTTAAATTCCGACAAGACGGAGGTACTGGTTTTTGGCGAACTAACCCCGTCTTGGTCTCCAGTCTGGTGGCCTCCGGAACTGGGTATGCCTCCAATGCCAGTAATCAAGGTGAAAAACCTGGGCGTGCTTTTTGACAGCAAGCTCACGTTCCTTGGTCACGCCAATGCCGTGGTTTCGGCCTCTTTCTACACTTTGAGAATGGTGAAGAAACTGCTCCCTTTTCTTCCTCCTACTGCTGGCAAAACCCTAATGTCCTCCTTGGTACTATCCAAGGTGGATTATTGCAATGGCCTTCTGCTCAATGCACAGGAACAAGTGGTGAACAAACTCCAGCTTGTCCAAAATGCCGCTGCAAGGATCCTCATGGGGATTCCAAAATATACCTCTATCTCTCCCACAATTCGGGAGCTTCACTGGCTGCCTATAAGAAGCAGGATAAAGTTTAAAGCCATGTGCATTACCTACAAGGCGCTGAAAAATAATGGGCCTGACTTCTTTAAAAACGCTTTTAAAATCTACAAACCCAGCCGAACACTGCGGTCATCGACGGCCCAACAGCTCCAAATCCCCCCAACAAAAAAGGTGACATGGGGGGATAGACGTTTTGTAGTGGCGGCATCCAAATTATGGAACCAGGTTCCCTCTCAGATTAAGGAACACACCTCGTTGTTTTCCTTTCGAAAACATCTTAAAACCTGGCTCTTTAACCAGTAACACTCTGTAACCCTCGCAATCTGAAATATGCTAACATTAGCGCCGAGACGCCGTAAGGTATTTGCGCGCTTTAGAAATTTTATAAATAAATAAATAAATAAATAATAATATTAGAGAAAAATACATTCCAAACATGGAGAAGTGAAAAGTAAAAAGTAGGGGCCAGAAGGTAGATTTCCCTTCTCCCACTTTTTTGGAGATCTTTGCCTCACATAATGCTGGTGAAGTGGTCCAACTTATCTGTAGCAGCGCTAAAGTCACCTGGTCTACTGTAGGCCAGATTTCCTTCCGCAAGTTGTCTTCTGTAAGCAAAAATCGTGGTTTCTGGCAACTACCCTGGTTGTGCTGGTAAAAGGTACTTGAGGCAGAAGAGAGCAAAGACGGCGGGGGGCAGAGAAGTTGGGGTGCATTCATTGTGGACAGCTCAACTGTCAGCAGTGCTGTGGAGGCCAAGTGTGCCCGCAGGGGCGGCCTTGGGCATGTGCAAGCTGTGCACCTGCACAGGGCCGCCAAACCCCAGGGGCCTCCATGCCAATATATATCCTTAATATAATAATCCTCTGAGGATGGATACATATTTGCGTGGCTGCCCCTGGCAGGGATTTGGCGGCCTCCTGCTCTGTAACAGCTTCCTGAGCTCCGGGGGGGTTCCGCCCCTCCCGGACCCCCTCTTCCGAAGCCCCTACCTATGCTCCCTGCCCAGGGCCGCCATGAGCCTAGAGCCGCCCCTGTTGCCAGCAGAACACCTTGTGGGGTAGGAAGCAGAAATCCAGACCTCGCCCAGAACGGGGGCCTGATACAGGAAATGGGGGTCTGTCCCCAAGCTGGCTACTGGTACACTACTTGGTCCTTCATGAATCTGAACATGTTCCAGGGACAGGCAAAGACGACAGAAGCTGTATTTTTAAAATACCTTGTTGGCCTCATACTTTGCTAAGTTAGTGAAGTGTAAAATATGCACAAAATTGTAAGTCACCTGCCTTGCCCATTTCTAACAAATATCTCTGAAAGAAAAACACGAGACACTCTTGGTTATGGGAAGAAGGTTCAATGCTTCCCAGCCGGATACTTTAAATACACATATGGCCGAAACAGTAATCGCTCTGCGCTGCATCATATGGCATTAAAACAAGCATTCACCAATACTGCAGCAACGTTTGACACGCTCAGCTTTCCAATGTAAGAATGCAATTGAACCAACATTTTTTCGGGAAACTTCTGAAAAAGCATCCTATCGTTCTTCACATGAACTAACTCCAACCTAAAAGATTATCAGTACCACTCTCCCCTACTTCCGATTATCCCACTTTTATTTTGGCACCAAACTATTTTCTGTCCTAGTCTCACCCAGTGGCGACTGATGCATTTTGAAAGTGGTGAGAGTTGAATATAAGGTGCGAGAGAGCTTGAATCAAAAATGGGTTGGGTTTGCAGGGGGGTTATCCTTTCACAAGAATATTTTGGAAACAATAGGTGTAAATGCTGTACTCACGGTATATCTTTCAAGAAAGCTTGCTACTAATAAAAATATGCAAATAAACTCACAAACAAAGACTTGCTACACTCCCTACACTCACACAGATACATTACTCGCACTACATTCACGGACACATCATAATAATCAGGCAAACCCTTCACCCTGCACTCAGACAGCATCCCCCACTAACAGAGTGGAGTCTCATTACTCACCCTGCACTCGTAAAGGTACGCCGCTCACCCTGCACTCATACAGACATACCCCTCACCCTGCACTTCTACGGGAATACCACTCACCTTGCACTTGTAAGCATACCCCCTCACCCTGCACCCATGCAGGCACACCAGTCATCAAGTGGACTCTCCAAACTCATCCTGCACTCATACAGGCACACCGCTCACCCTGCATTCATACACATACACCAGTCACCAAGTGTACTCTCATGATTCACCCTGCACTTATACAGAAATACAGCTCAACCTACATTCATACAGACACACCAGTCACCAAGGAGACTTTCATAACTAATGCTGGCCTCATACAGCCACACCGCACACCCTGCACTCATACAGTCACACCGTTCACCCTGCACTTATACAGGCACACCAGTCATCAAGTGGACTCTCATAACTCATCCTGCACTCATACAGGCACACCACTTACCCTGCACTCAGGCAGGCACACCACTCACCCTACACTCATACAGGCACATTGCTCACCCTGCAATCATACAGGCACACTGCTCACCCTGCACTCATACAGTTACACCACTCACCCTGCACTCATACAGTCACACTGTTCACCCTGCACTTATACAGGCACACCAGTCATCAAGTGGACTCTCATAACTCATCCTGCACTCATACAGGCACACCACTTACCCTGCACTCAGGCAGGCACACCACTCACCCTACACTCATACAGGCACATTGCTCACCCTGCAATCATACAGGCACACTGCTCACCCTGCACTCATACAGTTACACCACTCACCCTGCACTTATACAGACAACCACTCGCCCTGCACTCATACAGACACAGTGCTTACCCTGTACTCATAGATAAAGAAAATGGACACACCTAAAGCACACACAGGAATCCATAGATATGCTTAATCACACATTACGTCCATTGGAAACCTTTAGAGGAACACGCTCCTTCCGGAGACGAGAACATTTAAGGTTTAAATGATTTAACGCACTGAGATGCTAACAAGGAAATGTCCAAGTTCCTCTTCCCAGCAGCTGTGATTAATCTACCCTGCCTCTCTTCATTGCAGTGGGCAATAACGACATGAAGCAGGTCTGAACACTCCTAGGGACCGTTGCTTCCTTTAAAGCGTCAGTACAGAGTAATTATGCAGTTGAAACACTTGAAACAAGTGAATGGGCACTTTTATTAACGGCAAAAGCGTTACTTGTGTCACTCCCATCCTCATTGAAATCTTAGTAAAATGCATGAGTAGAAATTGCACATGCCTTATTGTCATGCAAGCTTCCCTTTCAATGTCTGGGCATGGCTGTAGGGAGGCCAGGAGCATTGTTAGACTCACTTTGGATGGCTAGTACATCTCAACCTTACAAACGGCAAAATGGCGTTTACAACATTATTGCTGTGATGTGTTAGCTGGTATTTTCACCTACCTAATGCCGATGTCCTACTCTTCCATGAGGCAGTCAGCAGGTAACTGAGGACATGTGGGCTGGGACTGCAGCCTGGCTCCAATCCACAAAGGCACAATGCATCTCCAAAAGGGTGGGCATTGGGCAGCAGTGATACGTCTGCAGTCCTGCTTCTTGAGACAATGATGGTGGTAGGAGTAAGGTGCACCATGTTGAGTTATGAACAAAATGATCTGTACCCATTACTATCTCCCTCATGTGCGTCAACTGCCAAATACAGTTGTGGGCCCCTACTATAGCCCCCTTCAGGCTTCCTCCTTAAAGCAAAAGCATTCCAGCATGGAGTGGGGAGGGGTTTGCTTGTTTACACCTAACCAACCCTGCCTCTCTTGTCTCTGGTGCTGCGTGCACCTCACCCTGGACCACAGGATTTAACACCCAAAATGAATTAAAAACACTGGCATTGCAAAATGCCACGGCCCCCACCCTGACAACACAACACTGCTTTCTGCCTCCAGGGCGAGGAAACTGTTGCTTAGCCTGACACATGTAGTGCTGCATTCACTTTTACAGTTGTTAAAAAATGAGTTTCAGGTTTTTACTAACTGAAACTAAGCACCACAGAGCCTTCATTAAAGCAATTCAGTAGGTTTTTCTTTTGTTTACTGTTGGTGGGGCAACACCCACTTCGCCTCTCAATACCAGCCACCCCCGGTCTGAGTCGACATCAAATCAATGCAAAGCTGTTGATAACAACACAGTGGTAGTATGCAACTAACAATGTATCCTTAATTTGATAATCCTTTTACAAGTAAGGACCTCATTACGATGTTGGTCGGAAAGCCTCGAACCAACAGTCGGACTCCCTTAGTCAGTGGCGAAACCCATCTGCCTTACTCAGTTGGAAACAATTTCGACCGACCGATTACGATGCTTGCGGTCGGAAGGCGGGACATTTGGTCATTCCAAATTGGTTCCGACCGGCATTCAGAGAATAGGTGTCGGTCAGTGCCAATTCGTACTGCTCAATGGACAGTGTTTCCTACCGACCGATTACAATGTCAGATTCTGACAGCCTTTCCGAGTCGAATTATCTGACACAAAAGGCTGTCGGAAACTGACTTTGAAGGCCCTCAGCATGCCCCACTTCATCATGAGTTCTCCAGTTGAGATCCTTGTGGGTACCCAAGGGACCCCCTGTAAAACCATGCACAGTGTGGCAGGCACAATGAGGTGCCCACAACAGGGTGCAAGGTTTTCTGCAGACACCCATTTTACCCATAGGAGCCTGTGTTGTCGGTCGGAACACAGGCTGTCATTGAAGTCAATGGGTGTCCTTCCGAACGGTGTTCGGCAGCATTGTAATCGGACAAGCAGAACCACCGACCGCGTCATTCGTTCCTGATTTCGAGTTGGTGTTTGGTGGAGGAAACCCCAACCAACATCGTGATGAGGCCCATAATATTTGAAGACTTAATGATAAATTGTTCTTCTTAAAATCAGGCTCAGCCATTTTTGTCTGGCTATGTGGAGCAGAAGTTGCAATGCACACATTAATGATGACTTGCAATATGTGAGGTTAAAATATATTTAAACAATTAATAATTATATTATAATTTCGATTTGAGGTTCCCAATAGCGATAAAATTGTTAATTGCCATACCAGTCAGTAGCCTAATCAGCCCACTGAAAATACTCAAGGTAATCTATATCACCATATTGTTGTGAGGCTATTGGCTAATTTCTCTATGCTATTAAACATATAAAATATGACCCCTTGCATATGCCATGCTTAGCAGTACTTCCTGTCCTAGGCTGTAGAGTTCATCAATACACCCGTAGCACGTTACAGTGGGAAGAAGGTGCATGCAGGAAGTGCAGTATTCACTTCAGACATTAGGAGGACACATTTGGTGAGATTGCAAGGTTGTTAAAGGTAATGGATCATTTTCCAAAACGTACAGTTTAAGGATATTCAATATGTGTCTATACAACCCTTAAAACTCTTGCTTCCATTTCTATCTTCTTATCGTCCCAGTTGTAACACACCGGTTGGACTTTGTGAGTGACAACTTGCATTTCCTCATGTGGGGCTGATACTTTGGTGTGACACCAATAACAATAACATTATGATGCACGAGAAGCATGGCTGCTTAATCGTTTTTTGGCTACTCATAACATTTAAGTCATGTTTCTGCAGGAATGTCATGCCCAACATGGTTGGATGATAGCTTTAACTGGCAATAGCAAATACCAAAAGGTATCAACGGAGGGAGGTAGAGTGTTGAGATAGGATTCTCACTCCACGGGCACTGATAATTAAACAAGAAGAATCCTACTCAGAGTGTACACCTCAGGGGTGGGGGACACTCAGTGTTTTGTTAAATACCCCTCACACACCAACAGGCCCCTTGGTGTCATGCTTCATCATCGGGGTCTTCGCACCCCGCTAGAGGGATGCGGCGTGCTACGACCAGCGACTACGCGGGAGCACTGTAGTGGTTGACTATGTGTGGTGTGTGTTGTGTGCATGTGCTGGGGTATTGGGGAGAATGTGAGTGAAGGGTGTGGTGAGGATTAAAAAGACACCTGGCCAGTAGGTTTATGAGAAAAAACTTTATTCGAAACCTCTGGCTGGTGCTATTAAAAAGGTGCAAGGCGAGGTTTAGTAGTCTTGATTATGGACTCTACCTCTGGTGTGCGTCAACATGTTTCGGAACTCAGTGTTCCTTCTTCAGGACGGGTGCACAACTTCCCAACCCTACTCACGTGTTTTTAATGAAAAATGTTTTTTTCTTTACTTTAGAAAAAAGTGAAAGTATTTACAGTGAAAAATAAGGCTATGATGTGCCTACAGCGGTTTGACGGGATCATGCAGTTGAATGTCTCATTTAGACTGTCATGTTATGCCTCACGAGCATGTCCAGAACGCCAGGGTAGGTAGATGGACTCCTAATAAAGTCCGCCAAAGTAGGCCTCTTTCCTCCCTGCAATAGGAAAGAGGCCTACTTTGGCATGCTCGAAAAAAACATTTTTCATTAAAAACACGTGAGTAGGGTTGGGAAGTTGTGCACCCGTCCTGAAGAAGGAACACTGAGTTCCGAAACATGTTGACGCACACCAGAGGTAGAGTCCATAATCAAGACTACTAAACCTCGCCTTGCACCTTTTTAATAGCACCAGCCAGAGGTTTCGAATAAAGTTTTTTCTCATAAACCTACTGGCCAGGTGTCTTTTTAATCCTCACCACACCCTTCACTCACATTCTCCCCAATACCCCAGCACATGCACACAACACACACCACACATAGTCAACCACTACAGTGCTCCCGCGTAGTCGCTGGTCGTAGCACGCCGCATCCCTCTAGCGGGGTGCGAAGACCCCGATGATGAAGCATGACACCAAGGGGCCTGTTGGTGTGTGAGGGGTATTTAACAAAACACTGAGTGTCCCCCACCCCTGAGGTGTACACTCTGAGTAGGATTCTTCTTGTTTAAATAGCAAATACCTTCTTCTTCGTCTTCTTCTTCTTCTTCTTCTTCTTCTTCTTCTTCTTCTTCTTCTTCTTCGTAGTAGTAGTAGTAGTAGTAGTAGTAGTAGTAGTAGTAGTAGTAGTAGAAGTAGAAGTAGTAGTAGTAGTATTAGTAGTAGTAGTAGTAGCAGTAGTAGTAGTAGCCATATTGGTATTGATATTAGCATTGGTAATAGTAATGTGTACTAAAAATGAAAGTCGTAGTCCTATTTTATTGAGTTACTAAACTATTATTATATTACTAGTAATTTTAATTATTGGTGATCGTGCTTGTAGCAGCTTAGGTAGTATTTCTAGCTGTGTTCCTATTATTACTAGCGTTATTATGATTACATTTATTAATGTACTCTACTGTTTGTCAAGACTCCATCAAAAGACCAGGATTAATACGTTTCTATTCACAGAGACATTGTTTCGTGCCTTTCATGTGCTTATCGACGTTGTTAAACTTTTTATGAGACGTGTGAATTTATCATTTTATAAGATCACAAACCATCATTAACACATGATCCATTTCCTTTGTGCTCGCCCTTGGCCTTTTCTTTTATTCTGAACATCAAAAGGACTGGATTCAGCGCTTGAAAACGCCCTTTCTTGGTTCTTGTTTTCATGAGTATCTGTAACTTTGAGATTTGATATTTCAGCACTCAAACTCCCATTAGTGTAAACGCTCATCCACCCAAGTGCTTAACTTTCAGGAGAAAAAAAAAGTACTAGAACTCAATTTTACACATAAGAAAATGTACATGAGGCAATTTAGTTTCCTGGCACTGGGGCCTCACTCCTGCCACAAAGAACTGCCAAAAATACTGCATTTTTCGGTTTGAACGGGGTAAAAACACTCATATCTCCGATAAAAACTCAGTTTTGGGATGTGGCTCTATGGCCAAAGTTTTCGGTACCAAGCTCGATAGGTTCGGGGTAATCTCATCTCACATCCTGGCCATCACTTAATCTACAAAGATCAAAGGAGGGGGAGAAGGGATCACTTATGATCCATTCCCCCCTCCTTTGATCTTTGTACTTTACTTGGAAGCTGAATGGATCACCGTTTCTCTTCTCTCTCCCTCCCTCCATATGATTTAAGACATCACTTAATCTACCTGTGCCTAAAAGAAGAGAAAATGTAAACTAGTGTTATGTGAAGCGCTCCAAATATCTTCAGGGGCCCAAAAAGATACACAACGCCCTTTGTGGTGACGTCAATCTCGTCAGTCTCCGCGGGTGGGTTGATCCAGGATGGCAAGTGTCGTTGCTTCTCTGGCTCTGCTCTCCTCTAAATCCGTCTTCAGGTAATCAAGCCTTCACTGTGGAAAGTGGCATTGTATGGTTCCCTTTCCAACAATCACTCTGAGTTGCTCAGCAGATCCGAAGAAGACACATCCTTTAGGCTCCGAGTGGAGAGCGCGCCTTTAACTTGTATTTCCTTCTCATTAGTGATGCGCTCACTGTCTTCCTTTTTTCTCATCTTAACAGTACGTTTGTACTATATGTATTATGTGTAATTACCTAAACACTCGTTTTCACCCAAAAAACACTTTTATTGCACATGTTCTTATATTTCAAAACACCCACAGAATAGCATTTAGCTCCTACCTATTTGATATTTTTGCATCAACAATAAGGTAAAGCTGTCCACACAGTTCCACTCACACATTTCAACTCCACACATTTCCAACCCACACCACATAATTTGACACCAAACCATGTAATTCAACTCAACAACACAATTACACACCACACCATAACATTCAATCCACACCACACAATTACACATCATGTTACAAAATTCAACAGCACACCATATAAACTCCACTACCTAACACTCCACAACAAAAAATACTATTCCATATAATTACACTCCATAATACACAATCCCACTCCACATAATTCCAGTACAATCAATAACAAAAATATTATCCACATAATTCCACAGACCACCATGCCACCAGTAGCGGTCCGTGGTGGGAATGCTGGCGGGCGGTGACGTGGGGCAGGGGAGGGTCAGGGTGGGGGGTAGTAAACTCAGGAATACGGCAAAATACAGGTAAGTAAACATATAAGTAAATAAAATGAATTTTGTTGCTGGCACCGCATTAAATTTGGCAATTGCAGTGCGCCCAACGAAATTTGTTTTATTTATTTATATGTTTACTTACCTGTATTAGGCCTTTTTCCGGAGTTTACTACCCTCAACCCTGTCCCTCCCCAACCCCGCCCCACGTCACCACCCGGCAGCACTCCAAGCACCGGCCGCTACTGCATGCCACATAATTCCACAACACAAATCCACTCCACACCACACAATTCCACACCATACAATATCCACAACTAACTAATCCAATCCAGCCCACATAATTCCACTACACACCACATACATACACTTCATCACATACATACACTCCATAACACATAGGGAACACACATTGCTATATACAATGTCAAAAGCTCTAACTCAAACAAATGCCAGACTGATTGCATTTTCAGTGCTTGTTTAATGAATGGTATATGTATTTATACAGAAGCCCTAACATTTGCACTGAGTGGGTTAGACCCCAAGAGAAGAAAATGTGTCGGTAAAGCTCATGAAAATTATACTCGCTTGTCTCAATGTAATTTGTGATTAATTTCCTTTAATTGAACTTTATGGCCAATTAAAGTAATTTTAGCTTCTGTAAAGAAAAGAAGCTAGCGGCATCTGCAATTTGCATAGAACATACTTATAATGAAAATTGCGATTAAGACATTTATATTGACGTGTTTTTGTTCATCTATTATGCAATTTTTGGGAATTTGTTATTTATGTAATGGATTTCTTAATTGGACTCGCATGACCTTTGATTTGCAAGGCTTGGGTGATGTTTCCTATTGTTCTCCTATGAGGATTGTTTGTAGCTGCCTGTAATTATGATATGTTCATAATTAATTGTCAATAAACTAAACAATCAATTTTTCTGTTTATTCGGGGATAAAACCCATAAAACACACAATGAAACTATATTCATGCATTGTACTGTAAAACTCACTGACAACAGAATATAAGCATATACAAAGTGGCAAAAATACAAAATAAAAATCAATTGATCATACTAATGATAACTTAAAAAGCCAGGCATACATTTTTCCTCTTCAGCCACACACAGTACAACTTTTTTAATCAATCACACCTTATAAAAAGGCAAGGTGTGAGTGTGCAGTTTTCTTAAGACAGACATGAAGTTTCTAAAACCCAAAGAGTGGCATAATGGGAGTATCCATCTCTTTCAAACTAGGTGATAATCAGAGCAGTAGAATAGAAGATGCTCAATTGATTGTGCGACCCCCTTGTTACTCATAACAAAAGCTTAACTGGTAGCAGTGTATTTGTCCTACTTGTATGTAGAACTCTTTCTCCCTAATCAATCAATAACAAGCATTATTAGATTCAGGTGAAGGGAAGCCCTATTCTCTTGTTTTGGTTCACAGATTTTTTTTCCTATTCACTGTTTCTCCCCCAATGAGTTTTCCAGTCTCTGACCAGTTGGTTCTCCTGGGCTACTGTCCTGCTCGTCTGCTCTCCCTTTTTAGACTGAGCGTCAGCGGGAAATTTCTCCCAGCTTCTTCGGCCATTGCGTTGGTGATGATGCAAGAGCCCTGTGTGCCATTGGTAGCTTGTGGATTGGAAGTGTGTAATCTCTCACACCTGGACTGACAGGTGTTTGCTGCAGCCCCAGTCTGGCTAATCGGGTCTGAATCCGCGTACCAATGCACAGGGTGGACACGATGAGACAATAAGGGTTCACAGAAGTCTCACAGACTAAATAGGGGCCAAAGCTCAAAGCATGCAGAGGTCTCAAGGTGTGTAGTGACTCAAGTCTCACTGCCACGTCACTATTCGGGCACAGTGGTTCAGGTCACACTGCAGCTTCACAATTTGGCACGTGGTTCAGGTTATGCCGCAACTTCACAATTCAGGCACAGCAACTGAGGTCAAGTCGCAGCTTCATGATTTCCACCAGGAAACCCCACTGTCTACCAAATGGCACTGCGTCAGGCAGATTAATCCGTAGCTCCTTTCTCAGCAACAAGATAATCAAATTGTTTCCCTACTCCTCACTTCAGTGTTTAGGCCTCTTCTCAACACCTTCAGGAATTTCAGCAATGCACTTCCACTGTCTCATAAAAAAAACTTCACCTCTATCTTGTGCCAAACCCCAAAATAGGTAATCCAAGATGGATCCTACATGCCTCCCTGGCTCTGGTTCACTTACACAGAGTATGCATGTACCAAGCAAGCTACACACATTAATAGACACAAGATACACTTGGGATGTTATCACTATGAGCTGGATAAATGTATAGAAGTAGAACTTTACACAAGAGGTGTAAAAAGGCCACTCTTCTAGTCACATGAATGAAAAGGTGTGGTCATAACTATGGGGACACAAAACAGATGTTGCCACCACTGGCCTATGTACTAAATGTATTACAGTAGCTCACTCTCTGTACAATCTTAAACATGCTTCTCCAGGTCACAGACAGGTCCAGACCTCACTCATGTCATAGGACAGGATTGGGATTCTGCACATACACTAGATCAGTGTGAGTCTAGGTTAAAAATAAAAAAACAGGCTACCAGATACATGAAGCTGGCCACTGAATGGAAGGGAACATGGCTTTACATCATGCTGGGGATATTCCTTTCCTAAAGTGGTCTCTCTACATTCTTCACATTTTTTTAGATGGTATTTACCGCCATTTATGACTCTCTGTGCACTAGGAGACTTATAACCAGCCTCCTAATGCACACGTTTTGATTGCAAAAAACATGGCAAATGCCTGTCTCTACTCAATTGTCATATTTAACGTTCATTTAAGACTAAGTAACGTGACACAAAAGTGGCACAAAAGTAAAACTTTGCATGTAGGTTATAGAATATGCTTACACCACCCATGTGTGTGACAGTAAAGACTGTCTTCAATCCATATTTGTAATCTGATAAGAAATATCCTCAAACACTGCATCAACACATGCAAGAATAATCCTTTGCGATTCTTAGCAAAAAAAACTTTGAAACATTAGCGTGGAGACTCTCAAGCTTTCTTGAGGTGCAGAATGCTGGGTGCTCAATGTCTACAAGTGGGAGATGAAAATATTTTTAAATAGCATTTCTACACACCACCATTACCTCTAAGGTGCCCTCTGAGATGGCTGTTAAATTTGCAATGTCTCTTTGTGCAGGGGACCATCAGGAGCATGCATTGAGGGGGGTAAAACCCTACTCAAGCAGCAACCACAAATCTTGCATTGGTGAAGTCACAAGCAAACCCAAAATTAACCCGTGCTTACCACTCTGCTTGCTTGGCACAGAGCAGTCAGGTTTAACTTTGAGGCAAAGTGTTTGTGCAGCTCTTTAAACAGTAATATTGTGAAAACATAACACACGAATCCCACACCAAATTAGAAGAATAGAGTATATTTTAATAAATGAAACAAGATAAAAATGACAAAATTCTAATCAGTAGAACCGGAGAGATGCAAGTTTAAGGATTTCATTGCAAATAGCACCAAAAAGTCAAAAGCACCAGCTGTGGTAATCTGTCTGCTCCAGACCGGGACAGAGTCACAAGTTCCTGACGACTGCAATGAAGTGTGGGCCAGCTATATAAACCCATTTAGGCAAGCTGAACACAGTATCGTAATCCTGGTTGCGAAAAGATGCAGAGTCCCGCGTTAAAGATCCGTTGTGCACCAGAGGCGGTGTGAAATCCCGGGAATAGAGACGTCCTGCAGCAGCAGTTCTGGTTCGCAGTTAACTGCGATGCAATGGTCTTGCATGGTTGTGCGTCACTCAGCAGCGAGTCCAATGTGGACAAGGCACTGTCCTGGAGAGGAGAGGTGTTGTGCACCAGCAGTTCTGATGGACTGTGTTGGTGATGCAAAGTCCTTGTGATGGAGAAACATGTGCAGCAGCGGCAGTGCATCGTTCCCCAGGACAATGCATTGAGCAACAGAGATGATGCACCAGTTGTGTGGGAGATGCAATGCACAGCGGAGGAGATGCGTTGGTTCTGCTAAATCCACAGATGGGGTGACAGAGCACCTTCAGACCCACTTCAAAGGGTCTAGGACTGGGGTGGGACCACTTGGGAAGGCAGGACTCATGGATGGCAGACTCCTGGTGCTGGGTGCAAGGTGGTTGTCTCTGAAGCTCTCATGGGGATGCCAGCCAAATAGCCATGGGAATCACTCTGGGGTCCTGGATTTATAGCTGAAGGTTTAGTCCTTCTAATCCTGGCAGGAAGGCAGCAGAGCAGCAGGTCAGAAGGGCAGCAGTCTGGCAGAGTGGCAGTCTTTTCAGCAGCACAGCAGTCCTCGATCCTGTCAAAGTCCACAGTGAAATAAAATATTTATATCTGGTGCCCCATTTCAAGTACAGGGAAGGTTTCATGATGTGCAACTGTGGTAGGTGATAGCTTCTTCCCCTCGTTAGCTCAAAGTGGCCCACCCTGCCAACACATAGCTTCCCTTTTTTCTCACCGTTGGTGCAATACCCAAGGATCAACTGCCAGCTACACCTAGCCATGTGACCCAAAATCAGGCTGCAGGTATAAAATGGTTAGGTCAAGCAAATGCCACATTGTGTGTGCCATTTTAAACTGCCATTTTGACCTGCCACAATAAAATATTTGCCAGGCCCATTCACCATTTTAATATGGATAAGTCATCACTACGGTAAACTCTGAACAACCTAGAGGGCAGGAAGTAGCCCTTTGTGTATGCTGTTTGGTGGGGTTCATTCACTATACGTGGTTGTACTATATTTAGGTGTTGTTATTGGATGTAAGGGTTTCAATATGTGCTGGTTGCTCTCTGAACTGCATGTCTTCATATGTGTGGTGTATAGTAGACGTTCTCAGGGAATGATGTTCTCACTCTCCTCATTGGTGCCGGTTGCACTCCCACATTGTGTATTGTGTTTGTGGAATGTTTCACCTCAGGTTTCAAGTGGTAGCGTGCTTCATCTTTGTTTTTTTTTATCTGATTGTGATTTTATTGTATTCTATAGGTAGATATTTTTGTAACTAAGGGGTCTAAAATGCATTCTTACTTCAGAGCATTGTCCTGAAGATGGTCTTGTGCACTGCTTAGACAAAAGGAGACAGAAACATTGATAAAGTAGCCACCACAATTGCTTTTAAATGTACTTACTTGGGATACTTGTCTTCTAAGAAAAAGATCAATAATGGACAGTTAACCTCATCCATGCTCCCACGATTCCCCTCTGGTGCTGGGCACCCATGCAAATGGGTGTGGTCATGACGGAACGGTTCCATCATGAGCACAGCCCAACTGATGCTCATGACGGAACCGTTCCGTCATTAGCAGCGAAAGGGTTAAGGAGCTGTTGGGTGGCTGCCCTACTATCCTCAGGGTCACTTGGTATTAATTGTGAAATCACTTGTGTGATCATTGTTGGACATAGGACTTGTGCTGTTAATTTTCCCCTTTATGTACATGAAATATTGTTATTAAAAAGTTGTTGATTAAAGTGAAACGTAACTATTGAAAGCACAACAGACAACATTATTGTCATATATTGATGTACGTATATTGATGTACGTTGGAGGGTTATTATATTATTTAAAGTTGTGATGGATTTCTTTTATATGATTGGCACACTAGTTTCATGTGCTTTTCTACTATCCCTTTTACCTTCTTAACCTTGCTTTTAGTGGTTTTACTATTGACAATGTGCACATTTGATCAATTTGAACTTGCATGAGCAACCTATGTATTTCTTTTTGGATGCTGATATTTATTGATTGAGATATTTTGCTGTTTTGATTAATTTTATACATTTGATGTATCAGGTATGAAATTCTCTTTTAACAATGTTGTATTATTATGCTGTGCAATATTCTTTCTTTGTCTTTTGTGGACTGTCTGGCCGAATAAAGAATGACTGAACTGAACTACTAATGCGTTAATTTATTTCTATTTAATTAGTTTGCATGTGGATTACATGTTGCCTCACCTAAAATCCTTGTCAAGAATAATCAAGTTTAATAGGAAAAATGTTTTTCTCCTTCAGGGAGCATTCTAGTTTGACACATATCAGTACCCAGTTACCTGGGGGATTATTGGGTTGCCCTATCATCTGTCACTGAACTTTCTAAAATGGGCATTTTCAGAATTGACCACAAACCCGACTATACTATTGAGGAGGGGTTTTAATTGCAGTTCTTTAGACATCAAACTCAACCTGTTTATCTGCTCCCAATTGGCAGTCACAGCTTATATAATGTGATAAGGTAGATACAATATAATCCTATGGGAGAGCCAGGCACTACAGTAGTGAAAAAACACATTTTAGAGTATTTCACTACCAGAACATTTAAAACCTAGAAGAATGTGTCCGAACCTTTTAAATACACTATACCCTCCCTCTGGGCTGTTCAGGGCCTACCATAGGGGTGACATACATATTAAAAAGGAAGGTTTGGGCCTGGTAAAAGATTTATTTTTTCCAGGCCCACTCATAGCATTTAAGTTACAGGCCCTGGGCACATGTAGTACCACACTACTTAGGACTTACAAGTATAATCACTATACTATTTGGTGGGTATAAGCCAATTATGTCATGCTTAAGGTAGAGATAACAAGCACTGTAGCACTGCTTTGCAGTGGTAAAGCGATCTGAGTCCTAAAAACCCCCAAAACAGGATGGTGAAAGCAGAAAGGGCCAAGTGCAACATGTACCTTTCTGCCTCAACTCACTATAAATGCTGTAGTGTTTAAACATTTTCTGAAGTTGAAATTGTTGTGTTTGTTAAATCAGAGGAAGGCACTGATATGTACACGTTTCATGACACTGACCTTCGTATTTCCTTCAATAAAGACTGCTTATGTTAGATTGATTTAATCTGTGATACTTGTATTTTTTAAATACTATGTAATAATTTAACTCACAAGATTGAAAATCTAAACATTGTGCATTAGTGTTAAATTGGGTGACAGAAAGAGATGTCACTGGATGGTTTCTCAATGTGTGATCAGTAAATCTGGGCTTAATTCCCAGCTTGCTGACTTTGCCAAAATGTGTGATTCAAGGCAATTCATTTTAATTCTCTATGCTTCATATTCCATGAAGGTCGAACGCGAGTAATTGTGTTTAAAATATGTGCTATAGAAAACCATCACATGCTTACACAATATTGTTACTCCATATATTATAATACTTTCCAAATACAAAGTTCACTTGACAAACTCACTTGGTTCACCAACAAAATCATCAACAGACAGACATGGGGACTTCATGAATGTTTTTAAGTTAACCACATGGCTGCTGGGCGTTCCCCCCCCCCCTGTGCTGGAAAATGCCATTTTAGTGGCACCATGACGAGCTCAGCTCGTCATCAGCACACAACACCCGTGGGTGTCGTGGGTTAATGTTAAACTATTACTTTTTTACATGGCTGTTAGAAATGGGGGCCTCTAGTTGGCAATGGCTGGCGCCAATGTCCAAATAGGGACCCTTCTTCCTAAGTCAGGGCAAGTGGGCTACCCCCTTCGATAACCCTAGCTCAACCCTGTGGTAACGTAGCACAAGCAGTTTGGCCTATCACATAGGCAATGTGTAAAGCATTTATGACCATGCACATTAAGGCCGTAACTACAACACAAAAGAACACAACTCAAGTAGGTATAGAAAAATATTATCTTTATCTAAGGTTTAACACAAGACTCTCAAAGCGTTTTAGCAAGCCACAATACACATAAATAAGTATGGCCTTAAAAATGCAATAAAGTATTCACCAGAACGTGGCACTGATTGAGTTCAAGGCCTGGGTCTACGCGAGCCGTTGCGCACCAGATACCTGCCATTGGGCGGGAACACAGCACACAGCTTCTTGAAGAAGAAGAGACAGTGACAGGTGGACTCCCAGCGACCACAACTCATGGTTGCAGTGGTCCGCAGCGTGCACTCACAATGACTCGGGCGCTCGGGGACAGGTGGGTTCTCAGCAGCAGCAGCACGCGGCAGACCGGGCTGGTGGTGGCGATGACTCTCGTCGCGCAGCTCCATGGTCGGCTCACAGCGGCAGCAGCTCTCTCTTAGCAGCGGCTGCCCACAGGACGACTCACAATGATGCAATGTTGGCAAAGGTGCGGGCACTCAGCAGCAGCAGCTCTCTCTTAGCTGCGGTGGCCCACAGTACGAATCACAATGATGCAACATTGGCAAAGGTGCGGGCACTCAGCAGCAGCAGCTCTCTCTTAAAAGATGCGGCCCACACAGATTCAGCGAAAGTTCAACAGGTTCAAATTCAGGCAGGTTCTCATTGGCAGCAGATCTCTCATAGCTGCAGCGGCCCCACAGAGTTAACAAGGGTTACCAGTCCGCGTTCCTCACAGTAGAACTAGAGGCTCCGGATTACTCTATGGGGGCTCACCTGCAAGTAGAATCCCTCACACAGCAATTCAGATGGCTGACGGGGTGAAGTCTAATGTCCCTGAGAATTCAGCAGGGGGCACTCTCAATTCAGGCCCTCGGGTACTTTCTTCAGCAAGCTTGGTGAAAGTTTCAGTCCTTTCCTCTGATCACTCGGACAGAGTTTCATCTTGACATCCAGAAGGAACACCCTTGAAAAAGGTTTCAGCACAGCGTTTTATACCTAAAAAGTCTTTGTTCTCTAAAGTCACAAATCACTAAATCCAGCCAGAACCAGTTTGGTGGGGTTGGGGAGCACTTGGTTTATGAGGCGACATCCTGCCCTTTGAGAATCAGGGTCTCTGCTATCAGACTGCCAGTGGGAGGTGGAGCCATCATTCACCTTGCCAGGCAAGGCCTTGCTCAGATCAAAGAGTCACCCCTGCCCATGCTCGGAATGCTGATCTCCCTCTCCAGCCAGGTCTGATCCAGCTGGCCCTGCTGCTCTATAACCAGATGGCCAATATACATACTAACAAAGCCTACAGTAAAGTTTAGGCAAGAAAATACCTTGTTTCTAGAAGAGGCATTTTCGAACACCGTATATACAATTGATCCTCACTAAAAGATGTATCTCAATGTCCTGAGCTTAAACATATCAAATTCGAATTTCCTATCATGTTCCTGGGGGCAGGTAGGATTATGGAATTTTAATACTCAGCCTGCCCATTCTGACCCATGAGAGTGGATATCCTCACAATAGTAAACAGTGAAATGGAGGGTAACTCGCTATTTGGAACATGCTACACAGATGTAAGCATGTTCTTTCTGTCACAGACAACACACCCTTCCGTAGGGGTGTCTTACATGGTGTGAAGGAAAGGTGCAGGGACTGGGAAATGGGGGCACCTCACAGTTACAAAGGCAGTTCTGGACTGCCGGTAGAGTCTGTCATGGCAGGTCTGAAACATATGTTAAAAGATGCTTCTCTGGATAGCACAAAACAGCGCTGCAGGCCCACCAGCAGTATTGGGTCTACCAGCCCTGGGCACACACAGTGCACTTATACTAGGGACTGAAAGGTAGAACAAATGAGCCAATTATGGTTATCCTAATTCCTACAGTCATCTTTACACAGGGAGAATTCATGCTGTGGCACTGATCAGCAGTGGCACAGCATCCAGAGCATCTAAATCCAGCAACATAAAAGATAGGAAGCGAAAAGTGGAAGGTAGACCCGCGCCAATGATGCCAGGTCTAACAATGGCACTTTATGTAATTATATGACTTTAATACACATTTTGAACTTAAGTGTGAAAAAAGTAAGTTCTTTTTTAAATTTAAAGAGTACTTATATTGGTTCATATTATTTGCTGCATCATTTCCCTACCCATTATTTCCATGGCTTGGGTCCTAAAATAACACATAATTGAAAAACATATATTAACTTAGAAGCCCACTATAACTTTGGCCATGCGAGGGGCCACGTTGCTGCCTCACAGCCAAAGCTGTGGTCAAACCACCCGCCAGATTAGGAGTTTAATCCTCTCTGGCAGGCTGGATTTTGGTGTTGGACTGAAAAGTCCATGGCGTGCAGGAACTGGGGTGCATGCACACGGGGGGCACATGTTGTGCCTCCCTGTGTACATCTCCATTCGGAGGAGGAACAAGGAGCACTCAGGGTCCCCTTTGTTTCCTCTACGCAATAGCGTTTATGGAAGAAGGAACCTTCATGACACTGCCGTTGGAGAGGAAACTCGCGATATGCTTGGCGGGACAGCCACGGTCTTGCCAAGCATATTGCGCCTCCTGACTGCCACAACACTGCCAGGAAGTGGCAGTTCCATGGCAGCGGTGGCAGGGCTGTGCTGGTCCCACAAATAGCCTAGTCGGAATAGAGCAGTCGAGAGACCATCACACTGTGCCCCCATGAGTCTGGCGGCCTGTGGACAGCCAGACTCTTAATTAGGGCCTTAGCGTGGCATCTAGGCACTGAATAACAGATGCATAGTCTTACCCGACTCAGTGGTACTCATTTCATTGACTTTAGAACAACGAAAGGCCAAGTAGATCCATCCGGATTCAAACCTGTGAGCACACATTCTGGAGTGGATGCATGTATTAGTCTACTGATCCACCATGCCTAGCGTTTGCTCTCAGGTCCACTCAGTCAAGAACTGCTGCTTCAGCTTTCATGGCCAGCTCAAACCCTAGTTCCGATCTGGCTTGTCTCCATTTTAATTTGCTGGCTTGCCCACCTCTCTTTCTTTCCCTGACCCTGTTGAGTTTGGCTTTTTGCTTCATTAATGTCCATTTGACCCCAAAATGCCTCAGCAAAATCACAAGTGGGAAATTTGGCACTACATGATACTTGCAGGTTTCCTGTTAGCAGGTAGATTAACCTCATCTTATTGTGTATTATCTGTCAGCACATAATCTTTGCATCAATTGTCTTTCCATATGCAGATTTCTGAACCTACAGCCTTCAACCAACCAGATCTGTAGAGCAGTAACAATTGACTTCTGCTTACCATCTCAAAGCTATTTTCGCCTAGTCCAATTAACAGGTGATCAATTTACTGTGGAGTGCAGCTGTGTTGTACTCACACCTTTCTACATGTGCATAACAGTGCATGACCATGCTACTTTTACATGCTAATTTCTCTCTAGATTTAAAGAGAATGAGCATATAAGAGTGTATCTAATTGAAAGAGTGAGAAATACCCAAAATAAGTTTAGGAGAGCAAATGAGAAAGAGAGCAAAGATAATCTGAAAAACCAAAAGTGTTAGTGACTTGGCAGAAAGCAGGTAAGAATGACCTTGATTGAGAGAAGGTTTGATGTTTGAAGAGGTGATTGAGTGCAAGAGCAAATCTGAGAGTGTACAGCACCAACAGCTCTTGCCAACAGCAACATCAGCAATTTTGAACAACTGTGACGGTCGATTTTACCTACGAGGCTGCTCCCAGAGGTTTAGCAGCTCCTATGACTAGACCCTCAAAGCTTCCATAGCAGCATTTTAGTCACTGTCTCCTGCAGTGTGGGTCTGGTTTACCTTTTTTCCCCATAAGGACTGATTTTGGTTTCCAGCATGGCCCTACTAATACCAAGAACACAAATGCTTTAAAGTCTGAGGGGCTTATTTATAAACCCCTTGCGCTGTCGATGCATCGCTTATTGTGACGTTCCGATGACGCAGGAGCCTGCTCTACGTTTACCAGGCAGCACTAAGCCTCTTTTTTTTACTTAATGCTGCCTTGCAAATATCGTTCCCATTTACACAGTTTTCTGTGTTAAAGGGGCGTGCAATGGGTGTCGCTGGGAGCATTCCCAGCGACACCCATACTTTTTGACACTGCCCCAGATTTACAAGAAATCATAACTCTGAGGCAGCGCCCAAAACATGTACCTCCCAAGGGAGGTGTAAAGGAGTCACAACAAGGAGAAATATCTTTATTTTTCCTTTTTCTATGTGTGCTGCATTCTGAAGCACACATAGAAAGAGGGAAAATTCTCTTGTGACTGATAATCATCCCCGCAACGAAGGCACCCTTGCATGGTGCCTGTGTTGGCGCACAGAAGCCCATTGTGCGCCAGCATAGGAGAGGAGGACAGGAATGAGATATTTCTGCTAGATATGGTGCATTCCTGCCCTTTTCTTTTGCCCTAGGGCAGCGCAGCAGGAAGGCCTGCAGCTCTGCCCTTACAGCAAACACTCGTAAATGAGGCCTTTAGTCCCCACCTTGGGCATTGCTGCCCACAGGGACCTTTGTGCTGAGTGTGAAAATAGAGAGTACACCAACCAGGTGCAGAAGAGATTGAGCCTGCACTCTGGAGGTAACTGCACATAGGGCAAAGGGAAAACCTACAGTGCATGAAATCTGTAGCTTATTCACCTAAGCCCAACTCTTTTTTTTATCATTTTGGGGCAATCAGCATGAGCTGTGTGCTGACAGTCACAGTTACAAATAAATGATTTGACAAAACACCATTACACAGGTGCAGCATATGCTGTTCTACAGACTCGTGTTCATGGCAGATTTCAGAACAATGTAATAGGGGATACTGATGACTAGGCACATGATAATAATGCATATATCATATTAAAGTCTCACCATCTCTAGTCACAGCAAAGTCAGGAGCCCTTAGAGTACTTTCAAGGCATTTTGTGAAGGGTAAATGATGGACCGGCACAGATACTTGTATTTATGTTTTGTAGAACACTTCTTCTGATTGGCATGTTTATTTATAAAGATACTCATGTTTAGTAAGATATTTTCAAATAACTATATTTTCAAATACTTTCCTCAGCGGATCATATCACTAGGGAAAATATGTTCACCTGCATATTGACTTGTGCTTTATTTTAGTCGCACACACTACTCAGAAATATGTGCACACAAACACTAGATTGCTGTGCACCATGAAAATAAATAGAGGGAACATTGCCCTACAGTGACTAGCTGTAACATTTTATTTTCACTACATAGGCCATAGCATTTGTTACATATGATTAAACCACTTTCCAAAGGTGAGCCTAGGAAAATGCTAGAGAAGTCAATCAAACTGTTTTTTATTAGTTATGAAAAATATACCTCATTAATTTATTGCTGAAGATAGTCCTTTGAGCAATATGGTTTACCGCTCACTTTATAAACAACAATTTTGTTCTGCCTCAACAATTTAGCAGTAATTAATGTAGCTACGCTAGGCTCTTCCTTCTTTACAGTGATTACCCATTAGATGAGGTTCAATTTATCTCCATGTCCAGAAGCAATAGACCTGGCATTGATGACTGGAGGACTAGGAGCAATAATCCCTGACCACTTATCCTTGGCTGTGTGGGAGTAGACAGAAATGCCGAAATTAAGAAGCCGTCTGGGACCTGGCCTTGTCACATATTTACATCAAACTGTACCTTGTGTGAGAAAGGCTATCCTTTCTAACCACCCTTTCTCCACTCACAGCTTTCCAGAACCAGTCAGTGGAGGTTATGTCAGGGGTGGATTTTCATTTCCTTACGATAGCAGCTAGAGGAAGTGTAGGCGCTCTGGACACACAAGTACAGGTCTTGCTATCTTGAAAGGCTCTGTGGCATGGGATAATATTCATAGGAGCAAACAGGGTCTGTTGAAAAAGATGACAGTCTGGGCTGTTTGAATCTTTGGGGGATATGGTAAGAGGTTGTTATAAATCCATAGCTAGTGTCCATTAAATAAACTGCATTCCCAACAGTAGCCCATCATAGCATAACTGGGCCTAGTGAAGGTGCAGAAGACTACTCTGTCTGAATCTGCCTGGTCAGAGGACTGAGGTATGACCTACTTTCCACTTGCACCCAGAACCTGACGTGCTCTCCAAAGGGCCAGTTGGCAGGCTTCCTGCAGGGACTGAATAGGATGATGAGGGCTCTCTTAGATGAGCCAGCTGCCCTGTTTGGAGTAAACTACACTAGACCTTATTGAAGTCCTAATTGGGGTGAGACCTGCTATTACAGACTCCACCGAATGTCTTGAATGTAGGAGTGGCTAGGAGAATGTTTCCCAGCATATGTGGAATGTTTGAGTGTGTCAATGTTTGAACACCCAGAGAACTGAGGCAACGTTTTTAGGCAACCCAGGAATGGCAAAACCTCATAGGACAAGATTAACTGGCTCATCCTGGTTGGAAATATGTGCCATTAATAAAAAGGCTTCAATGGGATCTCGTTCTGAATTTATTCAGTTTTGTGGAAACTCTGCCTTCTGTTTGCCGATGTTCAGCCTGGCCCACTGGAGAATTCCATACTACAAAAAAGTTACTCCAAAGGTAACATTTTGCACATAGACCACAGTAGGCTTTGCAGGAGCCTACATGTAATGTATCTTTTAAGGGGATCCAGGCAGCCTATATATCCTTCTTTGCTCCAATGGAGTCCCAAGTTAAAACTTTGAATGGTGTTATCTGTTAGGCTTATTTGACTATTGCTCCTTTGAGATCAGCCTCGGTTCATGCTGGGTCTGGGACAATAACAACCAAAAACAGATATTGGGACAATAACAACCAATTACATATATTGGTGCTTTATATTTTCTTGGTGCTCTTTCATTTAATACTTTAAAAGTTCATTTCTCTGGTTTCCTTAATCTGACTTAAACCATATTTTTGTACTTTTGTTTATTGCATTGTTCTTCTGATTACTAAACTAATTTGGGATTTGAATGTGTTTTTTCTTCAATTCAATTTATTCTGTTAAAAAAATAGTACAACCATAAAAGCATTCTTAAAGAGAATAATGACAATCATGTTCACAATTCATCATAATCAATACATTTAAACACATAAGTAAAAAATTATTTTATACATAGATAAACACAATGAGAATGATACAGTAAAGATTTAAACACAGGAGATAATTTATACATAAGGTGCCAAGTGCAGTATGTATAATACGTCAACACACAGCGTCCATGAGCATCGCTAATCAGTATATATCTTGTTATCTTCATAGAGTTGAGCCTCTAAGTATGAATTATACTTTCGTCTTTTAATTGCCATTTGAATATAAACCACCACTGCATTACAAACTCTTTCGTTTTCTAAATTTCCGATAAAATCAAAAGTAATTTTATATGTGATCATTTTTCCCTTTAAAAATAAAGGACGTAAATTGCTCTTCCTGATATCTCTATAAAAGTCACAGAATAAAATAAAATGTATGGTTTTCTGGTCCAATTTACCATTACATGTGCACTTTGTGAGATTTCGTTTCCATTTGCCCATGGTTGGACATGCAATTAAAAAATGGATGATCACCATTCTTAACTTTGTGAGATAAAATCTATGTTTTACGTTCGAGACCTGGAGTAAATAAAGCTGTATCCCTGGTCCAGTGGGCCGATCACAGTATACCCTAGTCAACTGTTTCAAGTTTGCTTCAACCTCTCTTAGTCACCCCCTTGATTCTATGAGGACAATTTTTAATACTTTTTTTTACTATAACTAAGAATGTGTAAAGGATTATTACAATCTGTGTCCCCAGCGCATTATTTTAAAAGATTAGTGATATACATCAGCCAAGGAATATTTTTTACCACGCTCAAGTGTGAGACAATCCTTCTAATTTTGTTCCCTCCTTACTCCAAATACCTACAAACGCTTGGGCCTGCTGTGCTAATAAAATCATTAATAAAAGGGGCGGCAAGCTCTTTGTGAACAATATATATATATACATAGAGGTAGAATTGGGGATGGCTAAAAATCTTCTTAAAAAGATATTTTCTTGAGCCTGGAGGATGGCATATTTGGCTGTTCCCCAAAGCGCAGCACATAACAGGTTCCAGTAAGGCACTTACTCCTGTAGAGGGTCAATATTTCCCTTATTGGCGTATTCCTCATTTTTCTGAGAATCTAAAAATTGCCTCTGTAAACGGTGTACATTTTGATTTACAATAATCAATATGGGGTCGCCAATGGCCGTTTGATGTAAATAACAGTCCTAGATAAGAGAATGATTGTGTTTCTGCAATAGGGACCCAATTTACATTGTGTATCCTATTCCTTGGCTTCCCTTCTCCGCAGATCATCATAAATGTTATTTTCAAATTGAGCATTAAATCATTTTCCTGCATATATTCTGTAAACTTCTCAATTAGGCACTGGAGCCTATTACCCTGAGGGAAGCACATACATGGTATTATGGCTACTGTTCATGTTTGTGCACAGCGCACCTGTTTGAAGGTGCACAGTGGCACAAAACATAAAGAGTGCGTCTGATTAACAATACTGCCACAGGTGTGGGCCCACAATATTACGTGCATATAGTCATGGTCTCCCCAAAATAACTTAAACTTTAAGGCAATTTTTGCTGTGAGACAGCCATAGATCTACAAAGAAAAATATTGAATTTCACAAATTCTGGCCCTTTTTTCTACCCACACATGGCTTTTTCTACCTAGTCAGTTTTTTGCAAGGCTTTGTGACATTTATTTAAAGCTACTCAGAAGTCCACCATTCATCCTGTAATGTTTTACAGCAATCACTTCGGAAGGGATGTGAAGATACAAGCAGAGTTAATTATGCTTTCGTCTTCCAGGAGGAAATAGTTTCATGGGGCGAGCTTTCGGATTAAAATTGTTGACATTTTAGAAAGGTCATTCATGAGGCGATAAATATTTGAAAAATGTTAGCTGTTTCAAATACCAAAACAAAAGCTACTCTTTTTAGCCGGAACTACTTAGTTTCAGTTTAGTGGCTGTTTTACATTCAAACCCTTTACTTTGCCATCTTGGAGAGCAACGACAAGGGGCTCAGAAAGCTAACACCAACAGACAGGTGGTAACATTTTCTGATGTATTGTTGATGCTACAACAACCACCACCACCAAAGGTAGGGGTGGCCATTTTAAACAGGGCAAGATTGACCTTGTAGTCAATTTGAGGAGATAATAAACAATCGCATCAGCAGAAAGTACATTCTATTTATTTTCCTGTCTGGTATTCTACAGATTGAGCCATGCTCTTATGATCGACCATCTCTGACCTTACCCCTTCTAAGGGACGACATCACAATGAAAGAATGAGGCCAATTCCAGAGGATTTTTTCAGCAGATATTTAGAGCGCACTATCACCCGGGGTTTGGGGGGGGGGGGGTCCTGATGCTGAGCAGGTGTGAATCTAGCCAACATAAGGCCTATGGGACTACAGGAAAAGCTATGTCTTCAGCTTCTTGCGGAATTCAAGAAGAGAGGAGGAGAAGGCTCTAATGTGTAGCCGCAGGTTGTTCCTCGCCTTACATGTCACTTATATAATATTCTACACAAAAGCAATAGAAAATCAGTTCCTTTCAGCATACCTATAGTGCATAATTCAAGTGGGAAAATATGTTGCTTGTTCTCAGTTCTAAGACACTTCACTGGATGATGTTCATTGTTCCAAGTACCGTAAGCTAAATTCTGTGCAGTGAATTAGACGCACCTTGCTCCACGTTGTGCTAAAATGTAGGCTTTGCTGATGATGTCATCGGCACATGACTTCATAAATATGCTACACAATTTTCTTACTGTTCCAACAACATATTGTGATGAATCCCCTCTTTTAGATGAAACATCCAATAGATCCTCAACCCCCAGAGTCTTGTGTATAGCCTTGGCCTCTGTGAGAAAAGCAAGACAGAAAATCATTTCACACCCCCCCTTTGGGCTATACTCAAAAGAATATTGGGCTGTTAAGAATTTTGTGCACTTGCTAGAGAAGCCCTTTAAGAGCATAAATGATGAACTACATCCCAAAACCTCCAAATCAATCAGCAAACAAAACGTGACATTTTATTTATTTATTTATTTATTTATTTGATTTATATAGCGCACTATAACCCAGAGGTCTCTAGGCGCTTTGTCAGGGTCCGCTAGGCAATACAAAGGAGACTTCTGGTTACAATTAAAGGCCGCCCCACGCTTGCTTGAAAAGCACAGTTCTTAATTTCTTACGGAAGGACATTAAATTGGTCTCATTCCGAAGTTCCAGTGGCAGTTTGTTCCACATAGCTGGCAAAGTGTGTGAAGAAGCACGCCCACCCACTGTAGTCAATCTGCAGCGTGGCTGAACAAGGAAACTGGATTCAGCAGATCTGAGCACCCTCCCTGGTTTGTAGAGGGTCAGGCGTGATTTCAGATATGTAGGTGCCCTGCCATAGAGGGCCTTGTGGACAATGCAGAGCCCCTTAAACATTAGCCTCTGTTTAACTGGCAACCAGTGTAGTTCCCGCAGGATGGGGGATGCGTGGGTATTCCTTGGCTTTTTAAAAATGAGTCTGGTGGCGTCATTCATGACAGTCTGCATTCTATTTAAAAGTTTTTGTGGTAGTCCTATGTACAATGAATTGCCATAGTCTAGTCTGGCTAAAATCATCGCAGAAACCGCACTCCTCAAAGTAGAAAAAGAAAGCAGCGAGGAAATTTTTCTAAGTTGACGGAGAAGGCCGACACAGCTGCCCACCACCGCTAAAACTTGCTTTTTCATGGACAACTTGTTGTCCACCTGGATGCCCAGGCTCTTGACCACTACCGCCGGTTCTGGAGGCATGCCCAACTCCCCAGGCCAGAAACGATCACTCCAAGGGTTGCCAGCGATGGTAATTGGCAACACCTCGGTCTTGTCTGGATTAATTTTTAGGGAGTTCCCGGACATCCAGTTCACTGTACTACTTAAGATGTTTTGCAATCTGGAAAAAGCATCCTGGCTATCATCCAATTGGATGATAATCTGGGTATCATCCGCGTAGTTATATACCTGACAGTCCATTTGATTAAGCATTAGAATCAAAGGCATTTTATATTAGTGTTTATTATGTGTTAGTCTGATATATACCAAGGGTTTTATCAATGGATATCTCAGAGATGATATTAATAAAATGAACAGACTGTAAACCTCAAACATTGCTCATCACAATTCCTACTCAGTTAGCTCATGAAACGCCTCATTCATATAGTAGCACTATACTGTGAGGCAACCGCGGCCAATGCAGGTAAGACCGGTGGGGTCGGCTGGGGGGGGAATTTCGAGAGAGAGGACCACAAGGGAAAATTAAATAAATAATTAATTTTCCCTCATGGTAATCTCGAAATTCCCCCCAGCCAGCCGCACCGCTCTTACCTGCAACGGCCGCGGCTGCTGTGGGGTTGTCGCTTGCTGAGTCCTGTAATATACTATGCTTACCTACCGCTGACCTTGTCAATTTCAGTATTTTCACCCTATGAAGAGTCTGCACCCCTGCAGGTTTCTCTCTCCACCACTCCCTCATCTGAAACAGCTTAAACCCTTTTCAGCATTGCATTTCTAGGGAGCTAGTGTGGGCACCACTAACTCGGGGCTCTGTGTTGCGCAAAAAGGAACACTTAACTGACAGTAATGCTTCATTCAAAGCATTGGGAAGTACTAGTAATTGTGACTTTCAGATCTCCATTTGTGAAACCAGAACATTAGCAAGGTCATCCTGCAAGGAAAGTTTCGCCTCTCTACTGTTGTTAATGTTAACAGTGAAAGGGGAGAGTTTTCCTAAACTAAATAGTGCACAATAGTAGGTTTGTGGAGATGTTCGCACAAAAAAAAGAATGACTTTGCAAAAGCAAATCAGAAACTCGTTAACCCTTTTTCTAATGCCTAGTCAGTCGCAGCCAGTGCAAGTAAGAGCAGTGGAGAGGTGGGCCGGGTAGGGGGGGATTTCGCCGGACGATGACGAGGTAAAATTATTTATTTAATTTTCCCTCAGCATCGTCCCTCAAAATCCTTCCCTACCCGGCGCCACCGCCTCACTCCTCTTATCTGCATGGGCCACAGCCATGCCTAGCATAAACTTACATTGATTAAATACATTCAAAAGCCCAAATACAGATCAAGCGGTGGAACATATCTTAACATCATGAAAACATACACAAGAGCTAGCTGCACTTTCATAAACACTGCAGATTCTCACGCAGATCTGTGCAGCCCATACTTTTGTAAACGAGGACCAGGATTTGTGGAAAACCTCTTTTTGAAGTCAATCCAGGGCACCTTGCCTAAAACGTTCATCCAAACTAAAAACCGGGGTGTGAGAAGTTGAAACTGTTTTTGTTTTTCAACCACCTCAAAGTTCTACAGAAGATTTTACCACAATTATTTTGCTTTGCTACATTCAATTGAAAATTTGAATTTGAAATTTGAGACACAAAGGCACAAAGAAATCTGAAAATTATACACTGGATAGACATACTGTTCTTTTCCAGTGCAATACAATTGTACTTTGAAAATCTCTTTAAATGGTAAAATTGCAGAGACAAGTTCTACTTAAAGTAGCTGCCTATGTTTGAATAGAGTGAACATGATCTCAGTATTAAGAGGCTAAGATCTCAATATGCAGAAAAACATCAAGCAACTTTGCAACCTTTATGCAGAATGAAACTCACTAAATTTCCAATCACTGTAGAACAAGCTTTGCACACTCATACTCAAGCAACCCGGAGTTCTCCTGAGTAAAACCGCAGCTCTTTTTATGATTTTCTAAATCATGATGTATTAAGAGTTATTCTTTAACTGAAACAGGGAATTAAATGTTATAGAATCAAATTAACTCCCTCTCTTTCTAGGAGCGGGTAGAATCTGCATATTGTTGGGCAGTGTGAGGAAATTTGCACTCTGGTATGCTCTTAATCGAGCAACGTTTACAGAGCTTCATCATTTCTAGTGCTGATCCAACGGGCTACCAACCTGCGCAAATCTATTACTATATATTCATCTGGACCCATAAACACACTCACTCATATAGGCTAGTCAACACCCCTGGATGGGGGTCAATTTTTATAAGGGCTTAAATTGTAGATTCATTTGCTTAACAAATCCCTATTCTATTACTGATCCGAAGCCCTCAATGGATCTATTTTTCATGTTTTTCATCTTCCTGTACAATTCTCCCTTTATTTCTTCAAGTTAGATGTCTTGATATTTCCTTTCCTTTCTCTGTTTATTTACTTCGTACTTTCTTTCCCTTTCTGCAACATTTACACCATATCATTATTACTAGAACTATTATTGTTATTCCAAATATAGGTAGTATTATTTGAGCTATAACTCCTTTACCTGGGTCAGCAAACCAAGACCCTATTGATATTAGGCTATTTGTTAATTTCTTCCATACATTATCAACTTCCAGTGATTTCAAATCTTCTTCTAAATGTGTAATATTTTTAATATACCCTCCAGTTTCTACACTTTATCCTAAATATAAGTGCAACAATGTTGCGCTTTCAGCATTTTACAGACTCCATCCTCTTTTGCCAATAATATATCAAGGGCAAGTCGATTTTGCAAAACCATTGATCTGATCGCAACCATTTCAGTATTGATCATGAGAAACCCTCCTGGGGTGTCAGTCGATATGCAATCAACTACTGTTGATAACTGACAAATTCTTCGTGAATTCTGAATTACTCCCACTGAAGGTTTCAGTGCACTAAATATGTCACCTACTATTTCAGAAAAGCTGGCTCTCTTATTAGAGATTAGTTCATTATTGTTTTCATTGCTTTCAGTGATTCCTTTCACATGATAAACTTTATGGAATACTATTCCAAAATAGCAACTCCCATACCATTGTGTGGGTAGCTTAAAATAAGCTTTATTCCCACATACATAATAAATTCCAGGAAATGCTGGATCAGTTCCTCCTTTTAGTCCCCAACCTCTAACAATCAAAAAGTTAGGCTCACATGTACTGGAGCCAATAAATGCATTTTTATAGTCCGTCTTTAATCTATGGAGACAGATCTTTCCTTTTATATCGAAATCTAGAGACATCGTAGCATGAGTCTTGCCAGGTGTATAAATCCCTTTCTTTTCAGCCCAAGGTGGAATATGGCTTTTCTGTTCAATTGCATTCTTTTGAAAATCCTGTCTTCTTTCTCCTACTTAATTCACAAATATCTTCTCTTCTTCTTTCAGTGTGAAAGTTAAATTATTCTTATGAGCTTCTGCTATATCTATTGTCTTTTGTGTTAGGAAAAATTCACCCATAAACTATGCAGCTTGATTACTAAGCACTGGATTCATATTCTTTCAAATAGGAACCTTCGGAAATATCGTATCTAAATTTGAATAAAAATATTGTATCTTTCCAGTTCTATAAAATAGATTTGTTAAAACACTACATGATATGCTATATGTTAGCGGTAAATGATGATATGTGAAACCTTCTGCTACTGAAGCTGGAAATTTCATACATACATAACAATCACTAATTTCCATAGTGTCTACATACTGGAACAATAACTTGGTGAAGACATTTAAAGCTGTGTTATTATCTGTCACTGTGTGGTGTATTTCTGATTTGTCTGATACTTCTTATTCTACTCTATCTCCCTTTATGTTAGCTAACTTTCCATTTGTGTCTGTATTATTTTTCTTTTCTCCAAACTAACCAAACTAGCATCACTAATACTTGGCTACATATACATATTCTACCGTATTTTTTCAAGCAATTTCATTTTGGTCTTTCAGTAACTCTTTCTCTAGCCATTTAAAAAAGATTTCTCTTCTTTCTTTTACTTTATTTTCGTAATTTTAATTTTCTTTTATTAGTTCAATGGGGTCTCACTTCTCCTTCATCAATCTGTTCAGCAATTATTTCGTCATCACTTTCTTAATTTAAATCTAAATTCTCAAGTTCTTCTAGAATCCCAAAGGTGCAGCCTTTGACTTTTTTCGCCTGTGTTTCTCAATTGATTGTCCTCATCTACTAGTAACTTCATTCACTTGTCCAGGTTCTTCATTTATTGGCTCCAGGTGAAATTTTCATCTTTCGACAGAACTAGGCCAGTTCTCGCCTTTTCTCACCCTTTTACTTTGCACTGTACTTTCACTGTCATTGTCTCTCTCTCTCTCTCTCTCTCTCTCTCTCTCTCTCTCTCTCTCTCGTTCTTTTATTTTTTTAAGTTGTGGCACAATTTGGTTTTCTTCGTCTTCTGAGTCCCTCTCTAGCTGTCCCTTTTCAGGGCTTAATTTTGTGGCACTATTTGCCTGAACATGTTCTTATTCTATATGATCCTGTTCAGGTTTTACTTCAACCCTTTCTTCTTGTTCCTGAACTTGTTCTTCTTCTCCTAACTGGTCCTGCTCATGTCATACTTCACTTTGCTTGTTTGCAGCCTGAACGTGTCCTTCCTCAGATTTGTGAATATTTTGGTTCACGACTGTCTGAGTATATTTAACTTTCCTTATATGTTCCTGCTCAGGGTCTTCAACAATCTCAAATACAATTTCCTGAGCTTGTTCTTCAATACCTGTCAGGTCCTTTCTAGTTTCTTGTTTTTCTAAACTGGTTCTGTTTTTTGTTTTAATATTCACCTCAGGTATGTCAACCAATGGTACCCAATCCTCCTGACTTGTGCTTGGGTGTTCTTGATCAGATACTTCAGAATCTGTTATTATAGACTCCTCAGCTGCAAACCTTCAGCACCCTCAACTGCTGGTATCATCTGTGAAATTTCTTCTTCAGGAGCTGGTACTTTCTTGGTATGACTGGTGTGTATCCAGTTAGGCAAACCAGCACATTTCACTGCTGTTGTTGTAACCAGTATGACCTGTTTTGGTGTATCCCACCTGGGTGCTAGGCACGTCTCTCTGGTGTGATTCTTCACCACCACCCACTCTCCAGGACTGAGGTCATGTGCTTGATCCGGCTGCCTGGCAACTGCGTCTTCTCCAACCTGATGAGAGATCATCAGCTATACTTAACAGGTTATGTCCTGGTATAAAGGCTAATCTCATTGTTCTCCCCATGAGTATCACATGAGGACTCAATCCTGTGCTTCAGTCAGGATTGTTTCTGAGTCCCATCAGACCAAGAGGTAGCGCATCTGGCCAACACAGTGATGTAGATGCCCACATTTTTGCCAATCTTGATTTAATTATACCATTCAATTATTCTACCACCCCAGAAGCCTCTGGACTGTAAGCACAGTGGAATTTGTGTTCAATTTTAAATGCTTCACAGATTAAACAAATTATTTAATTATTAAAGTGAGATCCTCTATCTGATTCCACAGTTACTGGAAAACCAAAAAGTGAAATCAGTTCTCTCAACAGTAATGTGGCAACTGTTATGCTGTCATTTCTCCTAGGAGGGTATGCCTCCACTCACCATGAGAATAAACATACTATGACAAGAATGTACTTCAATCCCCTACATGGTGGTAACTGAATGAAATCAATCTGCAACCTTACAAACGGTCCCTCTGCCTTTCCAATTCTTCCCCAACGGACCACTGTTTTCCTGCCTAGGTTGTTAGGTTAACAAATTAAACATCTCTGGAAAATTTGCTACAGAAATTCAATCATTACTGTGGGGATTAAATACAGTGTTGTATTTTATATGCATTGTATATTTTTATATTAAATATTGTAAAACCATACAGGAATGCAATTATGCGCATACACATTAAAATAAGGAAAAACATTGGAAAATACAGGAAGTCTGTGGCTTGACCGCAAGGGCAATAGAGGCTTAGGTGCTCAGCATGTGTTCCCATCTTTCAGCTCACAGCATTCTCAGTATCCAATTTGCTACAAAAATGAGCTGAGAAGCAGTGAAGAAGCAGATAACAGTCTAAACTTCATGGAGACCTTCCATGATGTACATAGTCTTTTTTTGGTTAAGGCAAGAAGACGAGTATGCTGATTCTGAGCCTCCAAAGATGCTGCCCAATCAAAGTATGTTGTTGTTGATGCAGTAATTGCATGCTTAGCTATGGGCTGTAACTCATTGGGGAATTAAGGAAGAGTATTTCCACTTAAGCTCTTATTTCATTGTTGCTGTGTGGAAGAAAGAGGACTAGGTGTACAACACCTGCTGGGATAAAAGGTCTTCAGCCCCTATTTTGCTTTTAGTAGGTTGGGAGGCAAAAGTTACTGCCCTGCTTGGGGACATCAATTTCACCTCATCACTGCTGAAATGGCAAGCAACATGGGGTGGGAGAGGTAGCAGGAGTAGGGTTTGGATAGCAGGAGAAAAATGAAGGACAGTGCAGAGGATTCTGGGAAGCTCTTCCTTTTACTCACTGTGCCACAATATCTGCTGATGTCCTATCCTAGCGTTTACTGCATGAGCATCAGTGAAGAATACATGTCTATGGTGGCACTAATCAGTGAAATAGTAAGTGGAAACATGGAGATGTCTCTTTATATAGTGCAGAATGGTGAAGGAGCAGAGAAATCCCATGCAAACTAAACACTCAGGAGACTTTTGATAAGCAACTGCCAGGACAATCTAGATGTCAGGCTTATAGTACTGATTCAATCCTAGACTCCAGAGTAAAAGTCTATCAAAATGGCAGAAAATGGCTCTGCAAAGGCCCTACCTTTCTCTGTTGTGAAACAGGTGCTGAGGAGCGGAAGAGGTAAGGAAGGTAATTTGGTGGCGGGTCCATGGGGGTATCAAGGTGGAACCCATACTCAAAGTCTAGCTTGCTGTATAAGAACAGTGTTTGCAGCAGTGGCCGGCGCAGGCAAACTTGCTGGAGAGGTGGGCAGGGGCAGGGGAAGTCTACAGACGAAGGAATAGGTATAACTAAATAAATAATACCTATTCCGTCATCTGTCGACTCCCCCATCGCGCCCTGTCCCACACCTCCGTTCTTACCTGTGCCAGCCGCCGCCGTGTGTTTGTTTCTTTTGTCTCAGAGTTATTCCCTACTATGTTCATTATCAGATGTTAAGGAATAGAAAAAACTCAGCACTGGCAATGGATAAACCTGAATATCAACATATCAGTGGAAATCTCAAATAAACCGTGAAGAGAGTTGGAAATAGGAAGTAGCACCCACAGGGAAGAAGTCCTCAGCAAGGATGACAATGATTCACATCCTCAAGTCTTGTGGCAGAGCTAGATTCATGATGGTGTGAAATCCAATGTTCATCTTAGCTGCAAATTCTGAAAGACCGTTTATGAATTTGTGATGCATTTAAAGGAACTTGTAACATTAGGTTGAATGCTGTGGAATCAGGCTTAGTGCCTTCCTTCCCAGTCCTGCTCAGTGCACAGCGCAAAGGCAGGATGGGTTCACATAATTGGGGAGTCATGGTCACTAACTACACAAGCGCTGCCACAGGAGTCTTTGGGAGTGTGACCAGGACAGGCCACTTATTAGAGCAGAGCTGCATGCCCCTGGAAGAGGACAGGGGAGACGTTTTCAATAGTACAGCCGGCATAGTTGCAATGGGATCCTGTGTTGCTCTGGCTGTAGCTTTATAGCATAGCAGGTGGTGGCGGTCAATTATCGTTTATTGCGTAAGGGCCCACTGCACACTTTCTATGCCAATTTTGGCAGCACTGGTTCACAGAGCTGCTCTTTACTTTCATGTTTACCTGCTCGTCTTCCCTGATTTTCATGCTCTGAATTTGAATTCCCTTTGAAGTGTTTGTATTGCTGTGCTTCTATGCAGTGGTGTAGCAAATGCCACTGTAGCCCTCACAGTGCGGAGTGCCACTTGCTCTAGGGGTGCCCCCTCAGTACAGTGCACTGGCCTGAGAGCTCCTGAGTGAGTCCGAGGGGGGATCTTCCATGTACTTTGCAGGGGGCCACCCGCAAGCTTCATTACACCACTGCTTCTATGTCTCGTTTCCATGGATTAGCTGATATCTCGCCCATGTCTTTGGATAACCGCCTGTTTAGATTGGAGTACTTGTTTGTCGTTTCTTTTATTTTACAGACCAGTAGCTAAGACAAATGCACAACCTGCAGGCCACGCACAGATCCTTGCAGAACAAGCTCAACCCCCCTGAGTTAACTCTGTGAGATCAGAATTTGTGTTCACAAAAAAATCAGAATTTGCTCAATGCTGTCAGCGACTGAAACCAGCATTCTAGTCTCTTTTGGCACATTTCACGGTGCTCTGTGTTTTGTTAGAACTGTGTTGCTTATTCTAAACTAAGGCTCTTGGTTTCACAGACTTCTTTTTGGAATTTCTGCCTCTGGATTGAACTGTGCTAAGGTAATTTTGCTCTGTGGTGGTATTTGAAATGGTGACTGTGGAAAATGGGCCAGATACCAGTGAAGCAAGCACGTCTGACTTCTAAGGGGGTTCGAGGATTCTCCCATCCCCCCCACCCCCAGGGAAAATGTAGGGGAAAAAACATGGTGAAAAACTGCTTTTTAAAGCACATTTTCTTAAAAGCAATAGGCTCAAAAAGAGCAGTCATTACATATTTAAGACTTTTGATGGGTTGGCAATAAACCAGTAAAGCCTGACACTCTTTAGGAGATGATCCAATTTATTTTCCAAAATATGCTATGGGAACAAGTATATGCCAAAAACCACAACCACTTTACCAGGGCGACCATTTTGTTGTAAGTGCCCTTCAGATAATATCATTGTGGTCTTTTGCCAGAAAACTGCTTACAATATGCGGTGCCCAAATTTTGCCATTGATGCTATCCATATAATATTGGTGGCCCCCTGTTCAAATATTTCAGAGTCAGCATTTTGTCAAGGTTGCCACCCTCCCATACGAAATGGTTGCCCTCCCATATGGCAAAAACTACCTCCAATATTCCAGAACCAGCATTTAGCCACTGGTGCCCCTAATGCCAATAATTGCCCCCAGAATTTAGTGCCAGTATGTTTCTGTTGGTGCCCCATATGTAATGTAAGCACACATTTATATAGCGCTACTATCACTCCGAGGAGCATCTTGGCGCTCAGCACACAACCCCGCTGAAATAGGTTGGTGGACAGAAGGCAGTTTCACGCAATACAAGCTTTACACTAGTGCTCTGCAGGCCGCATCGGAGAGTGAAAAGATCCATGTCTTCAGAGATTTCCTAAAATCACTCTCCTTGACTATGCACTGAAGATGAGCTGGCAGTTTATTCCAAGCTCTTGATCCTAACACAAAAAGAGATTTCCCTCCCTTGGTGGCCAATCTAAATCTGGGGATCACCAAAAGATTTTGATTTGCGGACCTCAAGCAGCGTGCTGGCACATAGCGTTTAAAGTCATTCAGCAGGTATCTAGGACCTTGAGACTGAAAGGCTCTAAAGGTGATGACTAGAACCTTGAATAGAATGCGCTTGTGGATGGGCAGCCAGTGTAGGATCTTGAGGGCCGCTGAGGAGGATGACCTTCTCGGCCAGCGAAGTACCAGGCGAGCAGCAGCATGCTGGACCATCTGCAGTCTGTGCAGCACTGCTTTGTTGGTGCCTGCATAAAGACTGTTGCAGTAGTCCAATCTAGATATTTTAAGAGCCACTGCAACAGTCTTTCTGGCTGCCAGAGGAAGGAGATCAAAAAACTTCCTCAGTGATTTGATGATCTGAAAACATGAGCCAGCTACGCCTACCGCCTGCTGTTTGAATGGGAGTTGGTCGTCAAATTTAATCCCAAGATTTCGCGCAGAAGCCATAGTGTTAGGAGGAGTTTCTGCATCCTCGGGCCACCATTGTTTAGGGGAGAACAGATTTTGGGGTCCAAAAGGTAATATTTCTGTCTTCCCCGAGTTACATTTGAGGTGATTGTTATTCATCCACTCAAATGTAACCTTGAGACAATTCATCAAGTTTTCTTCAGCCCCAGGCAGCTCCCTATCCAGCACTAGAATCAGCTGAGTATCGTCCGCGTACGAAATGACTTCAATCTGATAGGACGCAATCAGCTCAATCAAGGGGACCATATAAAAATTAAAAAGAACAGGACTCAAACTAGCATCCTGTGGGACACCTGAGCTGATGACCTTTTCCTCAGATTTATGGTCACCTAGTACTATTACCTGACGTCTCTGAGAAAGGAAATGAGTGAGCCATGCCAGCACCATTCCTCCTATGCCTGCGTTTTCCAAACAGTCAATCAAGATAGAATGTGCGACCGTATCGAAGGCCGCCGATAGGTCGAGTAAAATCAAGACGGCCTTCTTCCCTTGGTCCAGTGCCATTCGTAGAGTCTCTGCTGGAAACAAAAGAGCAGACTCAGTCGAATGCTTGGACCGAAACCCTGATTGATTGGAGTGCAAGATGTTATTCTCCTCCAAAAAACTCGTGAGATGATGATTAACGAATTTCTCCGTCAGTTTAAACACCGCCGGGAGTAGGGAAATGGGACGCAGGTTAGACAGAATGGTTGGGTCTGACAGGGCTTTTTTCTGCAGTGGCATAACCGCTGCACATTTCCAGTCACTAGTGATTGCTGCTGTGGCCAACGAGGAATTGATAATACTATTAATAGTTGGGTTTAACTCCTCAGCCAAGGTTCGCAGGACCATAGGCAGGCAAGGGTCGAATGGAGACCCAGATTTTATGGCCGAAATAGCCTGATATGAATCCTCCAGGGAGATATACGTAAATGACTCCAAACGGGGAGTGCGGTTGTCATAACGCCTATACTCATTTTTTCCGGAGTTGCCAGGATGGAAGGCACAGATGGAAAATCCTTAACAATGTCATGGATTTTCTTTTCAAAATAGTTAGCTATAGCATTGCAAAGCGAAAGGGAGGGTGGAAGTTCCTGGGAAAGTTCGGTGGGGTTAGTAAAACTCTTAACTATCTTGAAGATCTCCCTCTGTCCCTTATCCGAAGAAGAAATAGCCTCCGAGTAGTATGTTTTTTTTGCCAGCTTAATTGCGGCATGATAGTTTTTACGTGCCGATTTATATAAATCGTGGGCAGCTGGCACATAATTCCTTCGCCACCTACACTCCAAGGATCTTACTGCACTCAGTTCGATTTTTAAAGCTAATGTAAACCATGGGGCACTCTTTTTATTTGTAGGGCCACTTGAGTTTCTTTGCTTCTTCCTCACGTCCAGAGATGACCCAAATGTTGCTAGCCATTCATGATATTGCTGGTAATCTGTTAGACTGCAGTCTGTTAAAACAGGTTTACCAGCACTCAGCTTCTCCAGAAGATCAGGCCGCGAAAGGGCAGCTATCCAATCTGGCTTACGACTAACAGAGCTCAAATTTACATTTGACACCGGAGCCTTCTGTTTCACCAAAAGGTGAAATGGAATAAGTTTGTGGTCTGTCCAAGTTAAAATGTATGGGGCTTCAACTGATAGACCATCAACATTAGAGCAAATACAGTCCAGAACATGACCTGCTGTATGGGTAGGTTCTAATGTCAACAGGGAGAGGCCAAGTATATTAATAGTATCCATGAACTCACTAGTGCCTGGTTCCTTGAGGGAGTCTAAATGGAGATTGAGATCTCCCATCACTGTACAGTGTGCGAACCTAAGAGTAAGCTCGCTCAGAACATCCCCGATGCTCTCCAAAAAATCAGTCGATGGGCCTGGTGGGTGATAGATCAAAGCACCGGAGAAGGAGAAGGAATCATGGATGGTAAGGCAAAAAGCCATAGCTTCCGCTCCTTTACTGTCTGGCAGCTCAAACGTTGTGCATTTGAAAGCAGTACAATAGATGATTGCCAGCCCACCTCCCCGCTGCAGTGGTCTATCCAAACGTTGGATTGAAAAGGCATGTGGGAGAGCCACGGCTAAGTCCGGATTGCACCATGGACGGAGCCAGGTTTCCGTGACAAATAACCAGTCTAGGTCCCTTTCAATAATCAGGTCGTGAATATGCTGTGCATTTTTGCACAATGACCTGGCGTTAATAAGTCCCCCCCGGAGAACAGTTGAGTGGGAGTTAACATGGGGGCTCAGCACAGGAGTGAACTTCATCTTACAATGTGGGCATAAGGTTGTGTCATCCCATGTGTCTGGGGATAATAAATTGTGGCAAGAGGGAAGGTGAGTATTAAAAGAACCTAACCACTCCCTGGAGTTAACTACGGTGGAAGCCCTAAGAGCGACATCCCTTACCGCCTCCTCAGACTCGACGCGGACGAGCGCAGATGGGCAGGACTCTGGCTGGACTCCAGCGTGAGTCTGGCATTCCCGCTGCGCGTTCCCGCTGCGCGTCATCAAGGCAGGGTTAAGTAGGGCCGAGGTCAGCCGGGCAGAAGACTAGTGCGCTCACCAGAATGGCGCCACCTTTTGTCCCTGCCTACCACCAAAATGGCTGGAGGCGTGAGTGTGTGCAACTAAGTGACCCGCCCAACAGCGGTGGAAAATGCCGATTACAATGCGGGTAAGCGCTATGTGTGCTTATTATAAAATATCAGGCAGTTTACAATTTATTAAAAGACGATTTTTAAAAAGCGCATACTAGCGCTATATTGTAAGGCTGAAAAGCGCGTCCTGTAGAGCCAGCGCAGCGCTACTAAATACCTTTGTCCAGGGCCGAGCAGACGGATACTACCGTCTTAAGTAGGGCCGAGGTCAGCCGGGCAGAAGACTAGTGCGCTCACCAGAATGGCGCCACCTTTTGTCCCTGCCTACCACCAAAATGGCTGGAGGCTGAGTATGTGCAACCAAGAATTACCTCTAGTATTACAGTCTCAGTATTTTTCCACAGTTGTCCGTTATGCCACCAATCACCCATATTATTCCAGTTTCAGCATTCTGTCATGGTTGTCCTTTATACCAAGTATTACCTTCGGTGTGCCAGTATCAAATATCATCTCTAATATGTTAATGTCATATATTACCTCTACAATGCTTATGCCATATATTACCTCCAGTGTGGCAATTGTAGTTACTTTGTCAAATGTGTTAATCAAAAAAAATACTGTCACTAAGCCAGTGCAAGCATTTTTGCCATGGGGGTCTCCGCAAGCTAAGAATTACTTTCAGTATGCGAGGTATAATGGCACACTCGGGGGCATATCACATTCTCACTCACTGATTCCCACATAGATTCACTAACTCATTCACGTATTCTCTCTTACATTCACTCACTAAAACTCATTATTATTCTCGCTTACCCATTCTCACTCACACCTCTCACTAATTCTCACTCTTTTAGTCTCACTTGCTTTACCTAGCTCACTGTCACTTATGTCCCACTCGTTTGCACTCACTCTTACTCTCACTCATTCTCTCATTCAGTTGGAATATACCATTTCTGGAGCGCAGGATTTCAGTCGGCACAGGCATTAATTAATGTTTTCATCTTCTCCAAAAAGATTTATAGGAAAATTAGTAACAAAGTATGTATTTTTATTCAGCATGTTGGCCAGGTAAGGCTCAATACTAGTACTTACATTTTACAATGGATTTGACATTCTGTATTTTAGAACAGATGGGAAAGTGTGGGCAGTGTAGCCTTATTGAATGCTATTAAGAACCACTGTTTCTGTTGAACTGACCTTTTTGCAGGACTTTTTACAACATCCCAGATATTCAACATTCAAAGTGTTGTAGAGCGTAAAGGAATATTTGAAGGTATATTATGCTGTTAGGACACTCAAGGTCATTTCACAGAGGCTACTCTTTTTTGTGCTTTTTGTTAGTAAAAGCCTGGTGCCTCCCTGCTCCAGGCTAGTTTAAAAGCCATTTTTTTAGGAACTGCTTAATGCTGGATGCTAAAAACAACTATTTTATTATTGATGAACATATCAAATATTTGTGGCAATTTTTAGACCCCAGGGAAAATGTTATTATGCTGGCATAATGCATGTAATTTTACAAGTGCATAAAATATAGTGGTAAATGACTTGCTTGCATTTCATGTAATTAAGCATAATGTATTGTAATTTTTCAGAAATTTCAAGTAATTCCACAAAAGCAAATTACACAATTTGCACACCCCTACTAATATTGTCCAACTTATTGGTACTTATTTAGGGGCAGACTTAAAACTGGCTTGCGTTGCTTTTGTGTTACTCAAGCAAAAACAAGCCCATAAGTGGGATTTACTAAGCCATGAAAAACAATTATGGCAATTCAGTTGATGTTTAGACTTTCTGAAATTGTGTGGCACCGTTAATTGTATAGAAAAGCCAGCTTCTCAGCTACCTCTAGCTTATTTATTATAGAGTTTGGAGGTGATTTAATGAGCTATGGGATTTTTTAATTGCATTACTTGGCTTTTGATTCATCTGAGAACATTAAAGTTACCTGTATTTCCTCCACTTTTAGTAACAATCAAGATCTTGACATAAGAAGTTTTGCCATTTATTTTGTATATTTCGCTAGAAATTATTATTAGCACTCACGAGAATGGCATCGGTCCACAAAATCCCAAATAACGAAAGATCATCTTTTTAAAGAGGACAGTACACCAAAGACTCCTAGTCCATGTCCATAACAGTAAAAGGGTTCATACATCATAGATATAGAATGCATAGGCCTCTCAATCCACAGTACAGTTTCATTGTCAAAATAAGATGAGTTTCGACACAAATGTTTGTACTCTTTAAGGACACCAGAGGCAATAAACAAGTTTGTGCTGTGTAATAGTGAAATCAAACTAGTTGCTTTCAATATGAATGGACTGAAACCTCACTGTCCATGGCTTGCCTACAGTGCTAAAATTGAAGGTGCCATTGCGAGATGTTTGTACTGTTTATCCGTAACCCATAAAGATAGTGGACCAGTAAGTTGTGGTAAAATTTGTGTTTCAACCTATGAAATAATTGATTGATGCACATTTCGGATTTCTTCCCAATCTCCATCTATGTAGCACAAGTATGATAGCAACAGTTACATCTCTTTGAAGGGACGTCTGCTGCTGAGCAACTGAAAGAAGACAATACTGGCAAACTTAAAAAAAGATATTTGCCAATAGTGGAATAAACACTGCATTGTGTCATACAAAGTACAGCTCTTTGAGGAGACCGAGGCAGTAGAGAACCCATTACATCAACAGAACTTGAAGAGAATGGTGGCAATTTCCATGCTGCTCTGTGCAAATTACTTCAAGCTGTTGATCGAGCTGGGGCAAAGAATCTGGCTATATGTGCTTCCTATGAAAACTACACATATTGGAAGACTCAAAATGAGAACATCTCTGCATGCAACATTCTGATGAGAAACAGCGTTGGAAGGTGCCAAGAGGACCAGATTTTTTTAAACCATGTTAGCCAATGGGACAACTGGCAGAGCCACTATAGAGGAACATGTTCTAGTGATTGAGGTTATAGAAGGAAATTTATTATGTGAAGAATTTCTTGGTTTTGAAGAGTTTCAGGAAGGAGCAAGGTTTGGATTGGAAATAAAATTCAGAGTTCTTTCGAAACATGGCCTGAATGTTTATCATGTGTTTGGACAAACATATGCTAGATACTGCGATAAAAAAGTATTGTTAAAGATGCACATACAAACGTTTTAGTGCATATAGCAAATGTATTTTATATACATCATGGGAGATAAAAATTCAACCTTGGGAGCTGAACATTCAATCTTGTGAGTTGTATATTGCATGTGATAACAATAATTGCTTTGTGACTCCTCAATGTATAATTTTGTAAAAGGCTCTTCAAAACACATAACTGTTCTGAAGGCAAATTTCACAACCTTGCCGGACACCAAAAATACATTTTTAAGTGGGTTATGTGAGACACACCAGGATGTAAGAAAGATACCTGATGTTCGCTTTTTGATATGGACAGTCTTAACTTAGAAGGCAAATTGCAAAGTATTTGTGGAAGACATCAATCACTAACACAGTAAGAACACACCACAAAAGGAGGCCACGAGAGAGTTAGAAAAATGGAGTAGATTTTATTAAATAAAACAAGACCGAAATTACAAAAATTAGTAGAACTAGAGACATTGATTTTTTTTAGATTTTATGACAAATAGCGCCAAAAGGCGTAAAACACCAACTGTGAATATCTGGTTAGACCAGACCGGGACAAAGCCACAAGGGATGGAGTAACAGTGATGGAGTGCGGGCTTGCGACAGGGGCCCAGTTAGGCCCACTGAACAAAAGTACCTTAGATCCTGGTTTGCAAAGCTGTGCGCAGATCTGGGTAGAAGATGCGTTGCACCGCCAAAGCAGCGCGTCGGTCCTGAAGTTTCGATGGGGCTTGCGATGCCAAGTCCGACGACAAGGATGCAGCACGCAGTCAGGGTGGTGCATTGGATCCAAAGAGCTGCAAGGCTGGAATCCGGAGTCCATTATTGTTGTCAAGGCTGCAGTCAACAAGGGATGCAAGGGACTGTGCAGAGGATGCGTTGCACAGTGGCAGTTTCAAGGCGATTCGGGCTGCGGCAGCGATACGAGTATTCGTGACTGGTGAAATAATTGCAGTAATAACTGGAGATCCACTAGTAGCATTTCATTTGCAAGACCTGGGCACAGGTAGTGCCACTTTACTAAGGATTGATTGATCAGTAAACTAAATATGCCAATTGGGTATAAGCCAATGTTACCATGCTTAGTGGAGAGGGCACAAGCACTTTAGCACTGGTTAGCAGTGGTAAAGTGCCCAGAGTCCTAGGGTCAAAAAACAACACTTAGCTTGTTAGTCTATCCAATTGATTGTCATCTTAGCCACACCCCTTTACCAGCCACACCCAACGTTTGGGTCTAGGTGAGGCCCTGATGTAGGACTCCTTACACCAAGAATCAGCACTGAGACTGGAGATCTGAAGGGGCAGTGATAAGCAAATAACCTCAATGTGTGAACTTCATGCAGCAAAGTCAGAAGGGAACTGATGTGAAGATGCATTTGTCACTAAAATCTAGCACTAAATGATGAAGTAGCATTCACAGTAAACAATTACAATGAAAACACCATATGTGGTAAAAATGTACCAAGAACACAAGGGAACAACAGAACGCAAGTAGATGTTGCTTGCAGTGCTTTTGTTTTTAGCTCTATTTTTGATATAGAGCTAAATGGCTGATTTACATTTTGCATAATTACACCTAATTTCACATAATTTTGCAGAGATATCATGTAATTAAACAAAAGCAAATGAAGCGTATTTCTCACACCCCTAGTTTCCTCTCTGTACAGGAAAAAAGTGGAAGAATTTAAAGACAAAGAACAAAGGCAGCAGAACCTCAGGCGAGCCAAGGCACACACACAAATTCAGAACCTTCTGTTGAAGCATAAATGTGACATGGTAGCCTTGTCAGGGATATTGGACCTCTCTTCCTATGTGCACACCTAGCTCCTTACACATGGGATCGTACTCATTACTTTTCTGAACTCTCTGGCATTCATTTTGTATGTTAGGCAACAGTTTGAGTCAATATTGGAGTTTTACAATAGAAAAAGATTATTTCATGTGTTTATTCACTATTGTGTTCGCGAGAAACGTTAAAAGTATTCTTTAGCAACAAGAAGATATTTTTTTCTATTTTTTATTTATTTTGGCATTTGAGCAGTGCAGGCTTGCCTGTGAGAATCAGCAGAGGGCCTCGCAGACAAAAAGGAATATGTATTTCGTTCAGGGTCGTACAAGGGCAGAAAATAGTCTTGGGCGTCAAAATAAACACGGCCACCCTTTAATGATGCAGATAACTAAAAAAGTGTCCCATGTTTCCAAATGATTGCAGTTTTCAACTTGCAAAGACATGCTGTACAAGTGTTTTGTAACGTTTGGAAGAATGCATGTATTTATTTTTGCTGCAGGCATTTTTTGTTTTAATATTAGGGAAATCAACAGTAAAAACCGGCCAATCAGACCATAAAACGGGCCTACAAACAGCCAAAAAATGCACCACCCAACTGGCCCGTCAGACCAACTGTAATAAGATGATCTGTAGCCAAGTAGTATTGATTGATGATGGTTTATTGATGGATTTCAAGGTTAAATCATGTAATCACTCAAGTATCATTCAAGTCTCTCCTAAGCCCCACCAGGAGCAGCTCTCTTGCTATTCAGCCCTCTCTTCCAACTGTCATCCATCCACCAGGCACACCACACATTCCATATTACCTCACACACTCAACATTCCACCATTCACCCAGATAGGCTGAGTAGCAAGACAGGTTAATGGAAAAGGTACAAACAATTTATATAATTGTTTAGGAAAATTACGTATGTGCTAGTTTGGTAGAGTAGACGAGGAGTCCTTTTTGGAAAATTTGGACTGTTGGTGCATTAGACTTTGCTAGTGATTATTCGCAAAGTTGCTCTGTTGTTTTCCAGAGAACGCCGTGCGGTGATAACAAGACGGGCTGCCAGGAAGGAAGGAGCAGGGAGGCCGACTGCAAGTATATCGATATCAACAAACAGAAGAGGAGAATTACGAAACATTTATCGTGTGTGACACATACCCTTACCCAATTGAAAGAGGTTTTGGTTTGTTTGCAACCAGCACTCCGGCTCCTACGGGAGAATAGTGCCAGACGATTGATCATATAGAACGGTGGCTCCTCCTGGCAGCTAAAGACACGGCAAGAACAGAGCCTTATCAAGGCATATAAGGAGGGTATCAAGTCTCCTACCATATTCTAAAATAAGACGATCTCGAAGTAGTGGAAATTCAATTAACCCACGATTTTGAGACAGAGCAACTTTGCGAATAATCACTAGCAAAGTCTAATGCACCAACAGTCCAAATTTTCCAAAAAGGACTCCTCGTAGAACCAACAAGTTCCATCCACGTGGATAATAAATCCATTTGGATTAACAAGAATCAGTCCTGATGAAGGTGTACTAGAAAAAGCCGAAACGCCGCGTCGACCTTTTGATTCTGTGACTTTTTATTCAAGACATTGTGATGATTATGTTTATTGCTAAATGTTTTTAAAGTGTTTTTATATTTTGTAAAGTGTAATAAAATTTGTATACTGTTACCAAACACATGTGGTGATATGCTTTTAATCAAAAAACTTGTTTATAACTTGTCGTAGTGTTGTAATCAAATGCATAATATTGGTTTCAGACAACTGAATCAACTTTTTAAGAATCTGTCACTTTCCCGTGTCTACTCTACCAAACTAGCACATACGTAATTTTCCTAAACAATTATATAAATGTGTGCCCTGTGCCTTTCTAACAAGTGTGTAATTTTTGCCATTCCCAGGGTAAATATGACCCTCAAGTATTGATAATTACCATAGTTTATAATGGTGATACCCATTTGTCCAACACTAAAATAAGACACCATCCTCATTGTCCACCTACTCTGGACGCCTGTTCTTTTCTTTGTGAGATTGATACACTTGGAAGACACACCTCCCTTGTGCTTTCCTCGGTGACACAGCATATTGCTGACAAATCGAGGTGTTTGTGTTGTGGTGTAACTTACCGGAGATGGTGCCCGTGTCAGTGTCTACTTCGGAGATAGTTCAGGAGGTACATCATAGAGACGACAGGTATGATAGCTGTGTGTTTATGAGTAAAGGTGAGTTTCAGCTTTATATCCCTTACTTTCCACCCACTGTGCAGTGGCTAATGGACTGCGACACTTTTGCTAGGCTGAAAGGCAACTCGTAATTGGCTCGGCAGTCTTGAGCAGTGGAGTTTGCTTCCTAGGGCCTCATTGATGTGTTGCGCCGAGCCAACGCATATATGATGCTGGAAGTGTCAAATGACCTGCGCAGGCACACATGTATGCTCCTAATGCAAATTGTAATATGGTGGACAGAGGACGGATCATCCATCTGACAAATTCATAATCAAGCCCTAAGTTTCAACTTCAATCTGAGTATATCAGTACGAATGGAAAAAGAATTACTCAAATCAACTGTTGTGCTTTATCAGGAAAATGATTTAAGTAGGAATAATCTTGCACAATACCTCACTTTACCCATGACGAACTGGGAAAGATCATTACTGTTCCGTTTAAGGGCAGGCTCTATAAAAACTTTATTGGGATTTCCCCTGGGCTACCACCATACAAATGATTATAACCCATGCCCATGTGATGGTATTAGTAAACAGAATGATTTGCACTTTCTATTCCTCTGTAAATTTTATTTAAAATATATTAACTGGTTTTTAACTCGGTATTTTAGAAAACACAGACCCCTTTCATTAGGGTAATCTTATTCAATGTTATTGTCCCTGGATACAGATGAATAAATTTTCCGCACTAGCACTTTTTTGAGAACTATAACATGTGCACGTAAAACTATGGAAAGCCCTTCTTAAATTGTTTACTTGCCTCATGAGAAATGCTTCGGTTTTTAACTTATGATCCTATACTTGTTTTTATTATACAAATGAATGTTTTTATTGTGTACTTTTATGAATTTTATGAAATTCGAATAAAGGTCTTTTGAATTGAATTGAATTGAGTATATCAGTGTGCATAATTCTCTTGATGGGATAACCCCACGTCCAATGAATCACTGTGTCCTCTGTGACAGAGGTGACTGGTAACCTTTCTTAGGAGTGTCCCAATACCTATTACAAGTTTATAGGAGAGGACTGTGGATGTGGGCTTGTCCTTGTAAAAATCGTAAGGTGATTACAGGAAAAGTTTGAAAGGCTGCAAGGGAAGCATTGAGAGTACCCTGTAACAAAAGAGTAATATTGTGGGAGTGGAATTAAGTGGAGCGAATGTGGGTCAAAATGTGGTTTCTTTATTTCCATGCCTCACATATGGAGATTAAAACTTTCACACAAACAAAAAGAAAGGCACATACATGTTGCACCAACGCCACCTTTAGCGCTGGTTGCACCCGATGCAACAATCTTTGTTGGTGCCACCAACAACCTCCTTCTGCATAGATTCCCTTAACATCATGCTCCAACATTGCCTTATCTCTTATGGTCACCTCTCACAGGATCTTTTACAGCATTACTCATTTCAATGTAGGGTGTGGGAGTCCTTTACATCACACACACACATGTAATACAGAGACAATGAATCATACCACAGACAATGAGGGGTAAATGTATTTGAGCTTATATAGCGCACAGCTACCTGCAGTGGGTTTCCCAGCGCTTGCTTAGGGAACCCGTCGTGGTATTTTCCTGTGAGATAACCCCGGCAGGGTATCCACAAAGTGAAAGCCAGGCATCCCGCCGTGAGGGGCCGTTGTGGAGATTAAGCAAGCTATTGCCCAGAGTCGCAGAGTGTGAACCCGTGAGTCAAGAAAGCACCAGAGCGAGAATTATCAAGTCCGTGGAATTTTTGGCCCAAGACCCATCAAGGCGGGGAATTGAACCCTGGTTCAGGGCCGATCTCAGCTTCCGGTTCTGCCGCCTCTAACCCCTGAGCCACACTTCTCCACAGAAGGGTACACAGTGTAGGAATCACTTGTCATCCAAACTAGTAGGCAATATTTTTTGAGTGCTTGGTCTGGAGAAATACAAGCTCAGAACTGAAGATTTAATGTGGCAATTGGCTGTCTACATTGATAACAAGTTTTTATTATCCAAAGAAACCCTTTTAAGCAACCATGGAATAATAAAATATAGAACAATAATGTTCCAAACCAATTCCGTGCAGTTTTCATGCAGCTATTTGATGCTGATTCATTGCACATTGTGCTAAAGTAGAAGGACTATAAACCATGTGAACTGCAAGCAAAAAAAGGATCTCATGAATAAAAGCAGCACTGGAGTAACCGACTGAGTTACTCATAATAGAAATTGGAGATCCGCATGTTTTAATGTTGTGCTTGAATCTGGAACAATAATCTTCTGTGCTATTGTATGATAAGTCAAAAGTATGACTAGAGAAAACACAGACCTTATTATTACATTATTATTATCGGCAGCACCAGTCACACCGCCCTAAGGCCAGCAATGCACTGCCAAATCACTCCTGAATTTCAAGAATAATCTAAAGACAAGTTTCTTCAAGAAACATCTAATCAACCAAAAAGGGCCGACATTAATCTCATTCTCTGGGACATTAGGGACATATGCACAAGCAAATGCGGGAGGGCAGCGTTATCACAAATTTGACATTTTCAAAATGCAGGGATGAGCTGTATTTACAAAAATACAACACATCCCTATGTTAGCCTTGGTGCTAAAAAAGCTTCCTAGCGCCAGCGCACGAAACCTGCCGACAAGCTGCAAGGGGTGCTGCTCTGCAGGAGCGATTGTTTATGTGCAGGGAGGGAAACCTTCCTGCACATTAACAATCAATATTGGTGACTTGCTCTTTCTATGTGTGCTGCAGAATACAATAATAATAATAATAATTTCTCCTCGTATCGCCATTCTAAGACCAGGTATTCCCTGGCCTTATAAATCTGGGGCAGCGTCAAAAAGCAATGGGTGTTGGGGTGAAACGCCCCCAGTAGCACCCGTTGCATGCCCCTTTCACGCCAAGTGGTGCGTGAAAAGTTGTTGTATTTACTAGGCAGTGTTAAGCCACAAAAAGTGGCTTAACACTGCTTTGTAAATATGGAGAAGGGCCTATCGCCTTCAGAAAGTCACTAAAAGTGACGTTCTGGTGGGGATATCCCCTTCTACATATGCCTCTAAGAAATATGTTTACATTGAGCTAGGCTACAGAGAATTTTCGAAGCCTGGCAGTTTACTGATTTCCAAAAAGCTTCACCAAACATGCTAACCACAAAGCTGTTGAAGCTTTTTCCAATAAGTGGTCATGCTCCATACTTGGAAATGTCTTGCTTTCTTTCAGGATCACAGAAGGAGGCAAACTTATCTTCGACATTCCCAGCCCTCCCTAGGTTCACCAAAGATGGAGGGGACCCATAGTGGACAGAACATCAGGCTGTAGGGAATTGCGGAATTTTAACCACTGAAGTGTGTCATTTGCACATCTGAAAGTGCACTATTAGAATTTGACGCGAAACGTCCATGCATGTGAATTAGAATTTGTTCCTTCCCAGTTCTTACCCCCCTTCCCATGCTTCAATTCACGCTATACCATTGCTTTTAGCCACATACAATCTGCATATAGGCACATATATACTGGGCAGTGGAGAAAAAAGTGTTGACTTGTTTCAATTTCACATGCTTTGCAATAATTAATACTATGGCAAGTTCCCAATGCATATGGTTTAATGTTGCCACTGTGTAACCACTTGCTGATACTTTCCCTCTCAATCATCTGAACAGTTTGATAAGTGAAGTGGTGCAGGGAGGAGACATTGTTGTGAATGTAAGTCAAACCTTTGTTGTTAAGAAGCCTGATTCAATGATTGAGTCCCCTGAAGGCTGTTGTCTGGATACTATTCCATTGGTTGAGTTTAAAAATATTAGAACTAGAATAAAAGCTATTTACAACAGAGACTCGAGGTACGTTTGCAGATCTAGCTGTTTCTATGACAACACACACCCCTATTCACAAAATCACTTTCACTAAAAGGTGCAAATTGCTGCCCATTATTGCCCCCAACAAATAAAGTCCCAATATTCATGAATTCGAATAGCTACGGAGCTGACATATAATGGAGCTCATTTTTGTTGCCTTTATGGCTTAAGGCACATGTTACAGTCGAGGTTCAGACTTTCAATGTACTCTCGAGAGCTGACACCAAACACCAACGTCTGCAGGGTAAAGAAACAAAACGAATCTAAAATATTGCCTCGTTTGATTCAGGTCTGTCACTTTAGCATATCCCCTGGAGAGAGCTTCATTGTTGAACATCGCTCAGGACCACAGTGGGAAAGGTCTCCGTAATGTGACATTCCAGGAACGTTATCCCTCTGTGGAATCAATCTCTCGAAGAGGAGGATTCCGCAATCATCCGTAGTGGTGCTAGGAAAACTAAAATGCTTTTTTATCTGGTATGAAGAGCAGCCCTGACAAGTTTCCCGGGTCCATGTGTGATATGCTGCTCTAGTCCATGTTTTTTTGGTTTTTTTTTAAATCTGGGACATGTCCTGGTGTTGACCTAGTTTGTCAGATAGACTCACACAGTGTACACAAACCACGAAATCCGTCCAATTCCCAGGTGCACATGCAGAGCACATTTGAGTGGTTCTTGTAGCCCAATTTAGTTACAAAAATTAAGTAAAATTGGACGTATTTCTTCCATTTTGCACTTAAATATTTTGACCCATCCCCACTCCTGGGGTTCAAGCTGTATACAAGGTGAATTAGAACACATGTCATATTTTCCACAATATCCTCATAACGTAAATTGAGGCACAATGAATTTAAATGGAAATATTTACATAGTTAGTGGATATTTTAAAAATCTGGTGTTACCCTTGCCGCGTGGAACAAGACTGCTATAGTGACGATGTAGAGTTGTATTGATAACGCAATTGACATGAGCTCTCACCGCTAGATCTTGATAGAGCATTCACACAGAGGTAAAAAAGGCTCATAACCTAAATGAACTGTGTGCCACAATCCCCTTCAGCAGATTATTCTGTACTATTATTGAGAAAAAGAAAAAATGTATTCAATCTTTCAAAGATAGAATTAGCTTTCTGTTCATAATAGCATTCATTTGAGGATAGAATGTCTCTTCAAATCGAATTAAATCTACCTTTCTATTTCATTGCTGTTAAAGTGAAATTTAATTTGCAGAGAAATTGACAGTGTATCTCATTCACAGGCATCTGTGCAGGGATGTATGTGTTTGCAATGCATCCTTTACCAAGCGTGACTTTATCACCACCCTTGCCTGCCCGTAGCAGGCATTACGCGTTTCCCCGGTTGGCCGCCAGAGAGGATGCCGGTTTCGGACCACTGAGGGGCCATTTTTATTTCCGGGAGCTGGATTAGCAGCATAGCTGCAATGTCTTCCCCTGTAACAAAAGCAGCAGCATGAGACGGAAGTGGTCAACTGGCACACACCCTCCCCCTCCATGCCTTTCGAGCTGTTTGCCAGGGCCAGTTTCGGTTACCAGTCCGGCCGTGTTCATCACGCATAACTTAACTATACTTACCGTGCACAGTAAAGGCAAGCATTGGTAAATCAATCAATCAATCAATCACGACATAGCGCACTACTCACCCGGGAGGGTCTCAAGGCGCTGGGGGAGAGGGGTGTGTCACTGCTCGAACAGCCAGGTCTTGAGTTGCTTCCTGAAGGAGAGATGGTCTTCAGTGTGCTTGGTGTAGGCTGAGTGGTATAGGATGTTTCCCTTCAAGCAGCGTTACTCCAGCGCAGGCCCCAAGTTGAGCTCGTCGTTCAAATATTGTATGCTGTCAAGGAGGAAAAACCGAGAACAAAAACAAAAGCTGTTCTGGCAATTTGTGTCACACTAGCCCTCATCCTGTGTATAGCAAGTGAGTGCAGTGAGTGCGCCTGACCACTTCAATGGAGGTTTTGGGGGACTCCTGTCCAATGAATATTTTTTGTTGTTGCATATATGACGTGTTTCACAATACATTTTTATTATGGAACACTGTCCAGTCATTGAAAAGATGGATGGAGGCTGTAGACATGGCTGCATAGATCAGTGAATTAAAGAATCATTGGATGGGTGGGGAGTGGATGGGTGAATTAATTCAAGAATGGATGGCACTGAAGAAAGACTTTTAGCTACATGGAAAAATTAGTCTAGATACACTGGATAAGGGCGGGTGCTCTGTTTTCATTTTAACTCCACTCAGCCCAAATACTACCACCACCAATCCTTGTGAAACATGCATAGCTCGGATGACTTTACCACTGTGCATTGATTTAGAACCTCAAAGAATTAAACAAAAACATTAAGCTTTCATTTAAAATGAGACAAAGAACGAGATAACCATGCAGTGGCAAAATTGCACATCATGAAATCAGGATACAATGCAACAATCCTGGCTTCCACTTGACCACATGGTGGGATCCTGGGAAAGTACTTTTCTTACAGTACCTACTTTTCCTTCATCATCACATCAGACCACGTTTAAAAATATCATTTCAGGTAGTGTGCTCAACAAAAGCAAAAGAATATAATCTTAGTCCATCCATTATAACACTCTGTAACACTATAGGGCATATAAAGGAGGCTAAAGACACCTGACATTCTGTCTTGTTTCACTAATAGCATCATCGTCAGAGCAGTGGCAGAGAGGCATTGATGGCTCTGAATTAGCGATTTCAATAACTTCTAACAGTTGGCACTTAATGGTATAATGTAGTATACTAAACTGAAACCCATTGCAACAAAGAGTCTTTATCATAAATGTACTTGACTCTCTGAGCCAAGCAACTGCAGAACCCTCACCACCTCCCCCCTAAATCCTTGAAGGTCACTGCAGATGGTGATGGCCCTGCAGAAAGGTACCAACCAAAGGCAAAAACGGATGGTTTTAAATAGAGCAAGGTCCGATGACATGCTTTAAAACCATTTTCTTTGCAATGTTTGTTTGTAAAGTGCGGAAGCGTTGCAGGCAGGAAATGCAGACTTGCCCTGCCCTGACCAGCAGAGACTGGCCCTGTCAGCCCACAAGGGAATGCCTGGTGTCCAGTATATCCAGTCTGGGCCAGTTTCAGTGCCTATTTTTAAAAAAAACATAAGTACCAGGGCGCTGGTCAGAGGGCCACTGCAGCTTGCACCGCCCATTGTCCCTGCCAGTGCTGCCAGTCACAGTACCAACACAACTACAAACCATCACACTCCTATAAGTGTGACAATTCAGACTAAACCAGACACCCAGCGCTATAAGAATGGCTTGTGCAGCAGGTGTTAGTCCTTCTAATGTATATTAAAATAATAAACACTGTTAGGCTCATTCTAAATTAGACAGAGGCCACCACCATGTGGCAGACTGTCATAAGTGCCCGTGTCGACAATTAAGTGCCAGTGCTGAGCACTGAAAACCACCTGCTCAAATGAAGCACTGGTCTGTATGCTGTTGTTATTTTGTTGTCTTTGTGAGTGCCTATATGTGTTTGAAAGCAGCTTCGTTGTGCTTGTGGGACCGACATTAAAGGTAGGGGACATAGAGAGTGGAATACAAATAAAGATGTAGCAGCCACAAACAGAAAGGCACTTTTTTATTGGATGCTTGGAAAGGGCCTCTGTGTCGTCGTACATTTCACTGGGTCTATTGAACTTTAAATGTTTTTCTGCAATATTTAGCCTGCGAAATCTCTACCTGTACCCAGGACAGGCCTGTTGCACCCTCAAGACTCCACCATTTTGTACTCCTCAGACGTCAACAATCAGATGCCCTTCTAGTCACACCCCTGTCACCTCCTCATTGTTGTACTTCAAAGGCCGATTGGACACTCTTCTCGAACCCTCCCCTAACATGTATACATTGCACTTACATTCAAACAACCCTAGTGCACCATACTTAGTAAATATGAATTTTGCAGCAAAAATACTCTGGCTTGAAAGCTAGACGCTGACATCTGCTGTGATTTACAGGTCACGAGTTAGAATGCAGACAAGGCCAGCTCAACCTCCATTACTTCTGTGGTTGGTAATTTGAGTACCACTAACTGTGTAATAGTGACACCTGCTACATACAAAAGGTTGTTATAAGTTATTCACTTTTCATGATATTTTACAGTAAACCTACTCTATGTTCCGAGTCCCTGCACCACTACCAGTGGTTATGGCACTCACTTTAGCTATATGACAGCCCTCACCCGCTGTGAAAATGTGATATGTGTTACATTTCTGTTGGGAGTGGTTACACTATCAATATATACCAAGTCAAAGCAAAGAAGGGTTATACAGTTGCCCTTCCGGTTGGTTTGAGCAGGGCCACTTTTTCAAGAAGTAGTTGTTCCTCATTTGTGTATCCTGGCTATAGTCACGTATTCTATTTCGGGATTTGCCGAAATACATGGGTTCCAAAATAGTTACATGGTCTCGACACATGTGGGAACAGGAGACGAATGGCTATGCCATTAGCAAGGATCATTGTATTAAAACCATGTTATTTTACTTCAAAGTTCAGAAGGTGTGATAGCTAAATTTCTGCCTTGCGAAGTTAGAATTCTATTTACAGTTATTTTTACTTAAAAATAATTGCGTGTGTTGCCTTGATGGTGAAAAATGCAAAAACCACAGTTGATGAACAGAATGCAGAACAATGTCATACATTCACCCCAGTACAGAGATCTGGGCCTAAATCCATCGTTTTTTTGCACTCCACACCACCCCAGTTCAGACATGGCCATATGCAAATCAGTCTTACCCTGTGCCTCATGGGAACAGTCCAGCCCGAACTGCCAAGCCATGCCTTCCCTGGACCGGAAACAAGCTTCCGAGAACCGGTTTCTGGCATTCCAGCCGTCTTCAGCCCGGCTTGCTTGAATCCAGTGGTGTGGAGAGCATGGGTCTCATGTCTGAGCATACCCATCCCACTCGGGGTGACAAATGCAAAAACCGCAGTTGATGGACAGAATGCAGAACAATGTCATACATTCACCCCAGTACAGAGATCTGGGGCTAAATCCATCGTTTTTTTGCACTCCACACCACCCCAGTTCAGACATGGCCATATGAAAATCAGTCTGACCCTGTGCCTCATGGGAACAGTCCAGCCCGAACTGCCAAGCCATGCCTTCCCTGGACCGGAAACAAGCTTCCGAGGACCGTTTTCTGGCATTCCAGCCGTCTTCAGCCCGGCTTGCTTGAATCCAGTGGTGTGGAGAGCATGGGACTCACGTCTGAGCATACCCATCCCACTCGGGGTGACAAATGCAAAAACCACAGTTGATGGACAGAATGCAGAACAATGTCATACATTCACCCCAGTACAGAGATCTGGGCCTAAATCCATCGTTTTTTTGCACTCCACACCACCCCAGTTCAGTCATGGCCATATGCAAATCAGTCTGACCCTGTGCCTCATGGGAACAGTCCAGCCTGAACTGCCAAGCCATGCCTTCCCTGGACCGGAAACAAGCTTCCGAGGACCGGTTTCTGGCATTCCAGCCATCTTCAGCCCGGCTTGCTTGAATCCAGTGGTGTGGAGAGCATGGGACTCACATCTGAGCATACCCATCCCACTCGGGGTGACAAATGCAAAAACCACAGATAATGGACAGAATGCAAACAATGTCATACATTCACCCCAGTACAGAGATCTGGGCCTCAATCCATCGTTTTTTTGCACTCCACACCACCCCAGTTCAGACATGGCCATATGCAAATCAGTCTGACCCTGTGCCTCATGGGAACAGTCCAGCCCAAACTGCCAAGCCATGCCTTCCCTGGACCGGAAACAAGCTTCCGAGGACCGGTTTCTGGCATTCCAGCCGTCTTCAGCCCGGCTTGCTTGAATCCAGTGGTGTGGAGAGCATGGGACTCACGTCTGAGCATACCCATCCCACTCGAGGTGACAAATGCAAAAACCACAGTTGATGGGCAGAATGCAGAACAATGTCATACATTCACCCCAGTACAGAGATCTGGCGCTAAACCCATCGTTTTTTTGCACTCCACACCAACCCAGTTCAGACATGGCCATATGCAAATCAGTCTGACTCTGTGCCTCATGGGAACAGTCCAGCCAGAACTGCCAAGCCATGCCTTCCCTGGACCGGAAACAAGCTTCCGAGGACCGGTTTCTGGCATTCCAGCCATCTTCAGCCCGGCTTGCTCGAATCCGGTGGGGTGGAGAGCATGGGACTCACATCTGAGCCTTGATGGTGAGGCCATGTTTCCTAGCATTTAGAAGCGCATGGGTTCTCATTCAAGCAGTTCTTTTAGGATTTCCATATTTGACAAATTTACATACAATGAGTGTTGAAAAATAGAAGGAAAAAGAATAGTCCAGTTGGGCGAGATCCGTGACACAGTTTCCAGATATCCACAGGAATTGAATACACAGTTAATGAATCTAAATGGAACTCGTTTCCATAGTTAATGGTTAACCTGAAAACCTGGCTTATGCCTAGCCCCTGTGGACCTAAATGGACACCGTTGCCCCTTTCATATTATCTCTGCCGATACCCGGATGCCTGAAAATGGCCTCTAGCTACTCGAGAAACAAGAAATAATACCTTAAATTCATCCCGTATTTCTTCACTCTTGCTGCAGTTGGCTCACCACTGAAAGATCACTAAACAGCACGCCGGTTAGGGAATAAGCATGATTTTCAACAGTGATTACCTTTATGTTGAAATAATTGCCTGAGTGGCACAGCGCAGCTGGATGAGTGTCGCAGGCTGGTTTTCACTCGGAAACTGAAACACTTTATATTTGAACAACGCACTCCAGGAGATGCAATCAAGCGCATACCTTTCAGAGAGAGCCGTTGTCAGCAGAGACCGTCACCTGATGCCCAACAGCAGCCTCCATGTGAGAGAATTCCCATAGTAGACAAGGGGCCATATTTAAGGCAAAGTCTCGCAGTGCAGCGTCCTCTTGCTGTGCTGCGCTGATTGACAGGGAAAGGGCAGGAATGCACCATATTTAGAAGAATACGGCACATTTCTTCCTTTGTCCCTTTGGCGGCTCCGTTTTGGCTGCCATGCGCAAACACAAGCTTCTTTGTACCATGGTGCAAGGGTGCCTGCATTGTAAAGAGGATTGTTTTTGTTTGAGAAAGGGTACCATTCTACACAAAAACAATCCCCTGGGGCATGTTCCACGTTCTACGTGTGCTGAATCCTGCAGCACACTTAGAAAGAAGTAACAAGGAGAAATAAAGATATTTATCCTCGTTACGACTCTTCTGGAAAGGCGTACTATTTTGGCAGATTTCCCCGTCTACCACTTTTGGTAAATCTGAGAATACATCATAATCCACAAATGTTGGACGGAAACGTCCACAGAATTCCTCTCTGGTGTAGAGTTACTAAACGCAGTGATTTGCACTGCATTGCATTACTCTAGATTCATGAAAAGTGGCTGACGGCAGGTAAGTAAATTTTTTCTCTAATAATTCTCCCTCTCCCCACTACTACTGCCCTGTAGCAGCTGCTACTGACAACCAAGCATGATGACCTTGCACGGCTGCATAAATTGCATTTAGGGCTTGAGTTGCACATGGACCACGTTGCGCGGTGCAAGCGTGACACAACCAACTCATAAATATGTATCTAGGGCTGTTAGACAAGGGCAGAAGGCCACATAATTCACGGAAAGAGATTACATGCATTCTCACAAGCATTGCAAGGGATAAGGGTCGGAGTGACCTGCAGGGTAATCTAGCAGTGCCAATAGGTCAGTGTGTCAGCTCAGTGTTTCTTTGACTATTTCTATAGTCTGGTAAGCCAGTATTTACTGTTGAATTCTCTTATATTACAACAAGTATTACCTTCAGCAAGCTGAAATCCATGCAGTCTTCCACAGGTAAACCCCTATATGGCATCGCTTTACAAGTTCAAAACAGCCCCAATTTGCGAAACATGGGCCACTTTTTCAGATATTTACAGCTAGATTCATGTAAGGAAATTGTGCTTCTGAGAATCTGGCCCTTTGCGAGCGCAATTTTTGCATTTGGGATTCATCATCCCAAATACAAAAATCACTATTTGCGAAATCGCATATTTGCGAGGAATTGCATTTAAGGAATCTCTATTAGAGATTCCTTAAATGAAATTCATTAACCAATTTTAAATTGCGAATTCGCAATATTTGGCCGCTATTTACCACAAAGTCTGACTTCGTGGTAAATAGCGAAACAATAGAAAAATGCACTTTAGTGCATTTTTCTCTGTTGCATGTTACACACACACATGTCCTTTGGACATGTGTGTGCGCAACACCTGTGTAAATTTGCATTTCAGGGTTGCTACAGGGTGTCCTTTGGACACCCCTGGCACCCTTGAAATCGCAATTTTATTTGTGATTAGCAAATCACAAATAAGGAATGTGTAGGAATCGCAATTTATTTAGCGATTCCTACATGAATCTCGTTTTGCAAGTCCTTAATAGCGATTCCTTAATAATCGCTATTAAGGACTCGCAAAACGGCTCTTTGATGAATCTAGCTGTTGGTTCACGAATGGTGCCCATTTTATTTAAGTGTCCAGACGTATTCCCTGTCGTAGTGCGACACTATAAAAGGTCGATGTGCACCGGTGAAAATCCTTAGTACATTTGGCCCGCTATTGCTTCCTCTGCCTGCAGCTAATCTTAAAATGAGATGGATGTAATTTCTGGCTGGATTACTCCTCAACACTATGCTTGCACGGTTTGCAGTACCACTCTGAGAATACTGGGCACATTTATTTTGTTAGTCACAGGAGATTAGGTGATTTGTCCAGAATAGCAGGAGGTTGGCGTCCCTGCAGAGACTCGGACTCGGGTCAACCGATCGGGCCGCTACACTACATTCATATAGATAATTTTGTTACTTCGAATGTATAATGAAGAGGACACGGTTGTTTCATCTTTTCCACATTTGTGAAGCGCACGGTCGCCTGTGGGGGTGGTCTCTGGGCGCTGGGGGCCGTCGGGGAGATTGGGCGGGCGGTTGCCCGGAGTCACGGGGTGCTGGGCTGACCTGCCGCTGGGGATCGAACCGTGTGTGACTTTTCGTATATTTCTATACTCGTTTTAAGCAACGCATTGGCATTGCATGTAGGTACAAGATGCAAGTGTATCAACAACAAATACTATGAATGTGTAATGTTTTGTTTTCAATTGGATGAAAAAAGTCTTCTCATATGTAGAAAATAATGCTTGACGCGTTTTTGAGACGGCAGCACTTGCATTCAAGTGGCCATTAAGTTTCAAGCGTATTCGTGTTCTTTTATTGACGCCGAAGTCCTTCCCTGCCAGACATTGTGAAAACTGAGCAATCTGGGCTTCTTCTTTAAGCCTCGTCTCACTTTTTGCAAAGCTTTTTGCTGCAGAACCTTGCCCTACAGAATAATCATTATCTGCGATGCAAACACCAATGTTTCCATAGAAACCCATGTCCACTACTGAAAATACTGGAGCAATTTCTGAACTATTTGTCCATTTGATTATTATGTCTTTGTGCTAAATGCGGCCGGGCTTGATTGTCTCATACGTAACCAAACACATGCCTTCCTTCTCCAGCCATAGAGGGTTTATTGTTTTGTGCGCAGACTCAGTAGACCCAGGGCTAAACTAATTTTCCTTAATGGACTACATAGATTTTGTGATCTTTGGTCTTCAACCCTTAGTGAGTCAAATTTCTTTAGTGGCAAATCTGGGAGTACTGAGATGGTTTACATGCTGGTATAACGATTCCACATAAGAAAGTGGATATTTATGATACGTTGTTTTATCTAATATGTGTACAGCGTGCAAGCTCTTGGTGTGGTAATTGGTGTGTAACACTGCTGCAATTGATTGTAAACTGGAGCCTGACTATGTGGTTGGCCGGGTTCTTGGGTGGAGGGTGTCCCATGTAGGAAGAATATGGTGTGCATGAGGGTCAGAGATGTGCTCCGATCATGCAAATCACTCACACTTCGTGATGCATGCAAACATCTTGGTGCATTGGCTGAAAGTTGATGCCAGAGTTGCTTTTCAGCTTAACATACTCTAGTCAGTTTCTCCCACATGTGAGATGTTGAGGTGGCTCATCCATCTTCATGCCTTATTTACAAAGATTGTTTTGATCCAGATCTGATATTTACTTTAGCATTAAAGTGCACGTTGAGTTCCACCCACATTGGGAATGCAGAGGGAGCTGAGAATGGCTGTTTCCTTAAAGAAACTGTTAGGATCACATAAATGTGAGGTGCAGAGGTGGCTAAGAATTACTCAGGTCTAAAATACTCGTGTAGGATTCTCAGCCATGTCTTCTAGGGTATGTAAAGATTTGGGCCAGAAAACTGCTTGTACAAATAAAAATACTCCTGCCGGCCCACTCTTTCAATATTGTGAGGTCGTAGTGCAATGGAAAGGCATTCCTGTAGATGGCAATAACCGGAGTGGCAGCATTATCTTTGGCCCACACACACAGAGTGGTCTTGTTAGCATTTACTCTAAGAGCCTCATAGGGAGTCTGGTGGTCCTCGAACTGCCAGACTCGTGGTGGGGCTTTGAGGGAGAGGCCTGGAGTTGAGGCAAAGTTTTCAGTCAAACAGTCTTCCACCCAGCCACTAGACAGCGTTTACCCCTGACATTAGACTTTTGCTTGGTTCCTTTCAAAACGAAAAGTGGTACACTAAGTTCAACATAGTCAATTTTCAAGATACACACATCACAGAATTAATCAATCGGAGACTATGCAAGATGCTTATGTGGAATACAAACTTACTAGAGTCAGTCTCACAGGTGGCGACAGCGGGTAAGAGGGTCCAACCTAAGACTCAAACCATTCCAGGTAAACCCAGTGATACAGCCTTCATCTGTATGATGGAGAGTGAGATATGAAACTTCCCTTCCAATAAAATCTATCTGTGGTGAAGTGCAACTATGCGAAGTAACTTCAAGCAAGAAAACTTAATAGATCTGGTGGGTAGGACACAGGGAAAAATATTTTAAAGGGGGATTAATCCTGCAAGCATAATTACAAATGTGCCCAACTCACACATGTAATCCTAAAAGGCACTGCAGTATGCAGTAAACCACATCACTGTAGGTTTATCCATTTCGGATGTTTTGACATATTAATGCAGTATCATTCAACTGAACGTGCAGCATCCTGAAATAGCACTCTATCCTTAAAGTGTATTTTGCCCTTATTTTAGGCCTGGTCCAATGCCACTGAAAGCATCACAGCATCCACCAGGTAACCATTATGACACAAAGGTGTCTTCATGTTTTAAAGCGTAGTGTATATGACAATTCAGACTAGCTTATGTGTCTCCTTACTGACTACGTCACACAACTGCGGTACTGTTAATTCAACAGTTCCATCGTTAGGTCGGAGCGAGTTTATGTACACAAATTCAGACTAGCTTATGTGTCTCCCTACTGACTACGTCACACATCTGCTGTAGTTTTAATTCAACAGTTCCATCGTTAGGTCGGAGCGAGTTTATGTACACATTGAGAATGCATCCATTTATAGGAGCGAGCTCTGGTGATACATACATGGCTGAGGGTGCGGTAGGTGACATGGAGCGCACAGTGATTGGATTGATACGATATGTAACAGATTATTAGCTAATATATCTGGTTGTACTAGCAGTGCACAGACAGGCTCAAACAAATTTGGAATTATGGCAGATTAAAACTGTCGTTTAGGGGCGCCAGTCGAAACGGCCCATGAACTTGTCTTCGTCAAGGAAGCAATACATGCCCGACAAGGCAAATATCACTGGTTTGCCATTATCAGCAGATACAATATGCTAATAGTCACCTGCCGATCCCCCGTATAATATGTCCGGACAAAAAACAACTAACGGCCAAGGAATCTCTAAGAGGTGTGGCTTTTGTAACTAAGGGCGTGGCCTAAGAACCGTATCTAAGCAATCCCCATCAGAGGTGCGGCTCATGTAACTAAGGGCGTGTCCTAAGAACCGTTCTGAGAAATCGCCATAGTGGTGTGGTGAAGGGTACTTTGAGAGAGGTGCACCTAAAGGCTTAGTAAAGGAGGAGAGACTACATCACTCACCCAAAAGGCAATGGTCACTATCAGGCTACAAATTAAAGGGTTACAACGGCAATGGTGGGTTCAAGGTGAAGGGATAAGTAACACCACTAGGTAAACAAATACGTGAGTTAGCTAACAGTGCTTTACAGAAGGGAAAAGTGACAAGGGGCAGGTTACAAGAGAAACAAAGTACAATCGGAGGCGAATTACCGTGGCAAATGTTCCACAGGGACTTAAGAGAGGCTTCCCTGATGGCGCCCTAATTACACGTGCCGCACCACCTGCGGGCTATAAAATTGTTGCCTTGTAAGATGCTCTTAGGTTGGGTACACTTGTCTGGACTAGGGGCGAACATATCCCTCCTGGGTTTACAAGTGGTACGAAACAGCGAGGTTAAGTAGCTAGGTGGGTGGGGGGGCTCTGTCATCGACGGGGGCCTCCTCCAGAGCTGTGGCGGAGTACAGGGCGATCTGGAAGCAGATGGACAGTAAGGGTACCTCTGCGTCAGAAGGATACAGTCAATACCTCTGCCTGGCACAGTAGGGGTGCCTGAGCCAAGAACCTGGAGCCGAGGGGGTTCCAGGAAACAGCGTCGGTGCCCCGTTAGTCCTTCGGGCGGTCGGGGGGCCAGCGAGGGGCTGCCGCATTGGATCGCCTGTAAGATGACCCACCTTATCTGCTACTTGTTATGCAAATAAACCTGCACCACCATTTTCCACATTTATGTCTCATGAGTCTCCTTGGTATGAAACTTGTATGGGGCAAGGTGGAGCGAGCGCTGGCGGTGTGGGCACTATGCCGCTGGCCGCGCGACGCGAAGGGGAGATAACGCGAGACAGCGTCTTAGTGCCACTTGCCGCGCGAGCAGAACATTAGCGCGCCGGCCCGGGAGCCGCCTCTTTGCAAACGGCCAATGAGTGGCGAGACTGTGCGAGCGGGAGGCGGACTCACGGGACCTATAATTAGCACAGCAAGCATTGCTCGGTCTTTTCCTGCCGCGTTTCCTGGGCTGCTCTGCGCTGTTCCCACCCTGGCCCTGACCCAGCAGCAGAGCAGCAGGCGAATTGTGAACAACTAATGGTCTGTTTTGTGTTGCAGGCGGAGTCACAGGGCGATCTGGAAGCAGATGGACAGTAAGGGTACCTCTGCGGCAGAAGGATACAGTCAATACCTCTGCCTGGCACAGTAGGGGTGCCTGAGCCAAGAACCTGGAGCCGAGGGGGTTCCAGGAAACAGCGTTGGCGCCCCGTTAGTCCTTCGGGCGGTCGGGGGGCCTGAACCGACCGGGGGTGTGCCTAATCGCTCCGCCCTGACAGGGGGGGCGGGAGTAGACCGAAATAAAGTATTAACGTATTGCACCGTCAAGAGCATCGACTTACCGTGCAAGATGGCTAATTAGGCATGCGGGTCAGCGAGGGGCTGCCGCATTGGATCGCCTGTAAGATGACCCACCTTATCTGCTACTTGTTATGCAAATAAACCTGCACCACCGTTTTCCACATTTATGTCTCATGAGTCTCCTTGGTATGAAAGTTGTATGGGGCAAGGTGGAGCGAGCGCTGGCGGTGTGGGCACTATTGTGATAGCGCTGATTAAAAATACAAACTTAACTCAGAATTCCTCAGTGCGGCAGCAGAAGACAGCGTGTTTCAGAAACAGTGAGCAGAGATCTCTGTCTCCGAGCTGTGCTGTCTGCAGCGCATGGACTATCACAGACAAAATTCCCAGTTAGACAGGGTATTTGCATAAAATTAGGCAGGCAGCTTTGCTCTTAGGGAGTGTACCTGTTTATGATACAGGCCCATGTCTTCACAGTGAACTCATGCACTAAATGCTATTTTCAAGGCATTATTCACTTAATTTGTTACAGCGGGTAGGGGCAACTCCTCCGCTAAGGCAGAGGAACGTACTCCCACAGGAAAGTTAAATTATAATAAGACCATCTTATTATAATTTCATTTTTTAGAAGGTTCTGAAGGTGCAGGTGTGGCTGTCCACAGAGCAGAGAAGGATTGATGAAGGCTTTCTAAGTGCGAATTACAGTTTGGTCAGCTGTCTTCGGCCAGCCAAACAGTCCTGCACACTTAGCATGTTCTCCACCAGGCTGTAGTGCACAGTCTGGGTGGAGAACCTGCACAGGCTCCCAATGCATGTCGAAGCACCAAACCTCAGTGCTCAGACCAATCACGACACAGCGGTTAAACTGGTGACGACTGTGTTATGAAAGGTTAAGGCATTCTGATTTCTGCATCGACCGAAGATGACAGAGGAGAAGCGGCTGCTGGCAGGTAAGTAAATTTGTTTTCTCGAAATTCTCCCCTCTGCCCAGTAACAGCTGCTGCTGACAGGGGTAGCAAGTGGTGGGCACCAGCACTCGTATTTGGGGACTGAGACTTATTTTTCCTCATTTGACTTCAACCCCAGGCAAGAGTTAGAAAGGCAACTAGGGGAGAAATAAGGAGGACAATAGATTTAGGAAAAAAAAGAAAAAGCAGGAAATCAGAAATGAAACAGAACTTGAAAGAGTGTGCTAAAGAGACCGTAAGTGTATGGTGGTCAAAGAAAATGGCTTGAGGTAAAAAAAAGACAAGGCAGTCTTGGTATTGAGCAAACCTGGCATTTGGCAGCTAGGGCTTCACAATTCTAAATAGTGGTGTCACTGGGGAGGGAGGTTGGATTGGTGGGTGCCGGTGCCCCACCTGTAAACATTCTGGTCCCATTTTGTGACACACCACATTCAAACAATCAGGGTTTTGTAAAGTGCGCTACTGACCCATTAGGGTCTCAAGGCGCTTGGAGGAGTGAGGGGCAGTTCCGTTGCAGTCAATCGAAGAGTGATGGCTTGAGGTCTTACCTGAATGGGTCCAGTGTCAGACTTCGCTGGAGGTGGATGTGGAGCTTGTTCCATGTCTTGGCCTCCAAGGTAAGAGAACGAGTTCCTGTAGAAGCATGGGACAGTGGTTAGGGAGAGGTCAGCTAATTGTAGGTTTCTCTTGGGTGCGTGAAAGGAGTGGCAGTTGTTGAGGTATTGAGGTCTATTGTTGTGGATGCTCTTGTATGTATAGGTGAGCAGCTTTAATGTTATCCTTCTTTCGACGGGGAGCCAATGGAGTTCATGGAGGTATTGGGTGATGTGGTTGTGCCGTGGGATGTCGAGAATTAGTTTGGCTGTGGTGTTCTGGAAGGTCTGGAGTGTGCGGAGGAGTTTCTTGTTGATTTCCAGCATGGAGGGCGTTGCCATAGCCCAATCTGCTGGTGATGAGGGCATGAGTGACCGTTTTTCTGGAGTCAGCAGGTATACATTTGAAAGTTTTACATAGTATGCGGAGGGTGTTAAATCATGCGGAGGAGACAGCATTCATCTGGTGATTCATTGTGAGCGATGAGTCCAGTATGATACTGAGGGTGTGTGCATGGTTGGTCAGGGTGGGTGGATTTTTGTCATGCAGGTGCCAACCAATGCATTGTCCCATGCTCGGGGGGAGGGGGAGGTGCAGAGGATGAGGACTTCTGTTTTCTCTGAGTTGAGTTTCAGGCAGCTGTTCTTCATCCAGGTTGCAACAGCCTTCATCCCTTTTTGGAAGTTGTGCATGGTGATGTCAGGTTCCTTGGTGAGGGAGAGGATGAGAGGAGACAATGTTGAGCCCATGGTTTCTGGCGATGGTTGTGAGGGGAGCCATGTAGATATTGAAGATGGTGGGCCTGAGGGAGGATCCTTGGGATACTCCACATCTGGTCTCTGTTGGTTCCAAGAGGAAGGGCCAGAGTCTTGTTCTCGTTGTTCTGCCAGTGAGAAATGAGTGTATCCAGTCTAGTGTCTTTCCTTGGATGCCGGTGTCATGGAGTCTGGTGGTTAGTGTGTGGTGGGAGACGGTGTCGAAGGCTGCTGAAAGGTCAGGAGGATGCGGGCTGCTGTTTGGCTTTGGTCAAGGAGAGCACAGAGGTCATTTGTGGCGGCGAGGAGGGCGGTCTCGGTGCTGTGGTTGTTGCAGAATCTAGATTGGGAAGTGCCTAGGATGTTGATGTCTTCTGTGAAGTGTGCGAGCTGGGTCTTTTAAGGCCTTCTCGATTCCCTTTACTGGAAAAGGAAGCAGCGAGATGGGCATGAAATTCCTGAGGTCCATCGGGTCTGCAGATGATTTCTACAAGAGGGGGTTGACTTCAGCATGCTTCCAGTCATCGGGAATGTGGCAGTCTCGAGGGGGCAGTTAATTTTCTGATGTAGCTCAGGTGCGATGGCTGTGGAAGATGTGAGGCAGAAAGAGGTCTGAAGGTGCTCCAGAGTGAATGCTTTTTATGGTGTCTTCTGTCATGAGTGGAGTCCACGTAAGTAGGGTCTGTTGGGTGGCATCGCTGAATGTGGGTGTTGGGGAGGTGCAGAGGTCTTGGTAATCAACGTTATCGTAGAGTATCTTGTTCGTGATGTGAAAGAAGGAGCAGAGTTTATTGCAGAGGTCTTGGGAGGGAGGGACGTCTGTTGTTTAGCTGTTGGAAAATTCCTGTATGATGGAGAAGAGTTCCTTGGTGTTTTGGGTGTTGGAGAGGCTTCTGTCTTGGAAGAAATTATTTTTTGTCATTTTGATGAGTTGGTGGTGTGCTGTGATGTGGATTTTGTAGGCGGAGCGTGTTTCTGGAGTTTTGCTGTTCCTCTATCTCTTTTGCAGCTGCCAACAGGAGTTCTTGGATTCTTGGAGAGCCATGGTGAACCACTTGTTGTGTCTTCTTGTGGTCTTCTGGAGGGGGCAATTTTGTTGGTACAGTTGGCAATCCATTGTTAGAGGTTGCTTGCCGAATGTGTTCTCTAGGAAGGCAGTGGTGTTTAGGGTCATCGTAGTTGTCCAGGTGGAAGTTGAGGTCTCAAAGTAGGATGTAATCTGTGGAGGTGAGGGTTTGAAATACATGCTCATCCAATTCTTGGTCTTTCTGTAGAGCACATAGGGAAATGGCCAGGTGTGCCAATTGTAATTGTGATTAAATGTGAAAATGTGTGAAAGAGATTCACAGCTGACAAAATATTGATAGGGTGAAAGGCTAGAGGGTGAATTTTGTGTGTGGGTGGGATCCCTGAAGTGAAGGAGAGTACATTCAGGAGAAAGTGAAAAGAAGATGTTGAACAGGAAAGAGATAAAGTGAAATATATACAGATCGAGGTTTTATGAAAAATTTGAGTAAAAAAACACCAGACGTCTAACAGAGAAACTGCAAAACAGAGTGATGTGAAGAGGAGAATAGGAGTGACTGAGACTCTGCAAAGAGCTTGTCCTTCCATAGACCATGATAATGCTAGTTTCATGATATGTTTAAAACATTTAAATTACTTTTTGTGTGTGAGTGTATGTGTGTGTGTGTATGTGTGTGTATATAGATAGATAGATAGATAGATAGATAGATAGATAGATAGACAGACAGACAGACAGACAGATAGATAGATAGATAGATAGATAGATAGATAGATAGATAGATAGATAGATAGATAGATAGATAGATAGATAGATAGATAGATAGATAGATAGATAGATAGATAGAAAGATAGATAGATAGATAGATAGATAGATAGATAGATAGATAGATAGATAGATAGATAGATAGATAGATAGATAGATAGATAGATAGATAGATAGATAGATAGATAGATAGATAGATAGATAGATAGATAGATAGATAGATAGATAGATAGATAGATAGATAGATAGATAGATAGAAAGATAGATAGATAGATAGATAGATAGATAGATAGATAGATAGATAGATAGATAGATAGATAGATAGATAGATAGATAGATAGATAGATAGATAGATAGATAGATAGATAGATAGATAGATAGATAGATAGATAGAGGGGCACCACAAGAAAGACAATTTGTTATATAAAAATGCTGTGTTGCATTATGGGGCGCTCCTTGCAAAAGAATGAGCAGGGGAACAAATGTCTGCTCAGAGAGAGGATCTCCTCACCTCCTCCTCCTCCTTTTTTAAACATTGGTCTCAGGGATGAGGCCCGGGGCCTTAAAAGGCTGGGGATGGGGCTGCACACAAAATTCTCCAAAATATATGTATCAGCCCCATGGGATGGGGTCCAGAGGACCTTTAGAGGCTCGGGGAGGGGAGGCCAAGAACCGTCTCCCAGTTTTGTAAATACAGTAGCTATGGGGATGGGTGCGTGATGCAGAAATTGGTCCAGAGAGTGGGGATCCACGCACACCTTTCCCTCCCAATATCAATATAAATATTTTGACCCCAGACCATGGCCCACCTTGGGGTTATTTTAAATGTGAAAATTATTGGCAGCTGCTATTTTTATTTTTTGCTGTGATCCCTCTGGAGTAACCACAGGATTGCAACAAAACATGTTTTAATGTTGGCCCTGGACGGAAGTCCCTCTGTGACCTCTCAGTTACAAGGGCTAGGGTAATATATCTTTTTTTTACACAATATAAGGCAGGGGACTAAGGCCACGAGTCATGTCAGGGCCTTTGTTGCGGCCATCCAATCAGAGTGCTTGCTCCTGCGGGACCCTCAATGGCATGGGAGCAAGGTGGCCCAAGAAAAGACATGCCCCTGCAGCCAATCAGAACACTCTATTTTTTAAAGTTGCGCTCACATGACTCTTGCGAGTGTCAATCAGACCCAACCGTCCAGGAGCCATTTACAGATGCTGTGCATTTTCATGGATTGCGCTGGGTGCACCTTTCAATAGGTGCACCCAGAGCAATCCAGGAAATGCACTGCATTATGGTCAATTTTCTTTCCCCAGGGCAGACGCAAATCTGCACTGCCTTGGGGGCAGCACATTCATGTGAAAAACAGTGGGGCTTTGAAGCAGCTGCTCCTTGTTTTCACAGTGCAGGCAGCAACCTGCCTGCACTTTGAAGAGGGAATAGAGATCCCTTTGCAGGAGCTGCAGTCAGTGGCCTAGAGACAAGGCAATCCATAATGTGTTTCAGGGGAGCATCTGTCACATACACAAGAACACTCTCTTTCACATGCGCACACACCCATTCACAGGATGGACACACACACACACATACCCCCAAACGAATTACCAGGCCACAGCAGTAATCTCGGGTGGTAGGAAGGAAGCCTCTGTTTTTTCCTACAGGAAGGACGATCTTGCTGCCTCCTTTCATTGGCTGACTTTATCACCTTCCTTACCTTGCCACAGAGTGGAATGGTGTCAGTGAGAGTTGCTGACCCCACCCATCTCTGTGATCAGTGTCACTGATGGAATCTCCACCCGGGGCAGTTCAGGGCTTTAAAACTGAAGTTCCTAGGTCTACGTCTATCAGGGGTCATCCCCTCATCATGAGAAGGAGGCTCACAGAAGTCTTTGTCCGACTGTGGTGGTCATGTCTACCAGGCTGTGATCCAGGCACTTAGCTCATGCAGATCACCTGCCTGCCTGACCTGAACATTAAGAATGTCTGTCAGGCTGTCCTTTACACAGCCTGACAGACACACTTCTTGCTCAGAAAAAGGTGGAGGCGCAGGGCCCCTCTGATCTTAACTATGGGATTCTGCTGCTCAGTGAGCTGATCATGCCCTTTGTAGAATTATCTAACTGGCAACATGTTTTTTACAAGAACACACTTATTTCTTTTCTTCAAAATGAATACAACTGAAAAAAGTATTCTTTAACAAAAAATAAAAGCAAATCAACCCCCTTCGGCCTTTCTTCCTAAAAGTCATCTGAACATTTTCTTTATGGAGAAGCGTGGCTCAATGGTGAGAGTGGCAGACCCTGATGCAGAGGTCTGGCCCGGGACCAGGGTTCAATCCCTGCCTCGGTGGCTCTTGGCATCAATCTCCCCGCCTTGGTGCCTAGTCTAATCATGGGTCTCACTCTGGGCAATAGCTTGCTTAATCTCCACAATTGCCCCAGCAGTGCTTGGATGCCTGGCTTCACCTTGGGGGTGCCCAGGAGTTGACATTTCACAGGAAAGCCATGAAGGGTTCCACAGCGGTATGAATACAGCGCTACGAGACCTCAGGGTAGAAGTGCGCTGTATAAATACAAACACATTTATCATTTGCAAGTTTCTTCAGTTAGTCGGGAACTTGCTTTGCTTCTGTACAGACAGCACATCACACACAATATGCACGTAGCCCTCGCTTTTTCTGACTGGGACTAATATATAATTTAAAGCACTTACATTGTTTACCTGAATTTCAGAGTGCCCACAAGACCCAGAGTAGACAGTGGCGTAGCAAGGTCAGGTGGTACCCGGTATGGAAAATTTCTTGTTACCCCCGGCTTGACAAAATGGCAAAAATATGTTTTTAAAACACATATTTTTGCCATTTTGCCAAGCCGGGGGTGACAAGTCACCCTCCTCAGAGATGACACCCAGGTAGCCTGCCCTCACCACACCCCCTTCCTACACCCATGAGTGTAGATGCATCGAAACGAGCCCTTCAGAACCGTATTGATTCTCTGAGAGTTTTTATTAAAACCCACTTGGCCCAAAATGGTACTATGTGGCACAGAAACATCATTGCTTGCCAATGGAAGTTATCCATCCTTGATTGTCCACGATTCGTGGAAACAGAGATTTGTGCATAGCCTTACTGAAAAAACACACCCATACAAAAACCAGTCAGACTTTAGCTAAAAACTTGCAACTGCAGGATGAATGCAGTTTTTGTGGACCATTTAGCATTGACTGATAATTTGTATGCTTCCTTGCTTGGAAAATGATTTAACACATTTTGTGGGGAAAAGAGAAGTAGAAAAGATAGGAAATAATTTAAATCAAGAGATTTCTAATCCTGGCAGGAGCCCAAGGTTTCGATAGATAGATGGACCACATGCTTCTCATTGGAAAGGGGGAAGGGGGATACAACCTATCTTAGTAAACAACTTCACTCCAAGGGAGTAGATATGGGGGCCTATCTACAAAAGCATGTTTACACGTGGAGATCTTGTCAAACGGAAATTTAAGTGTAGATTTTATCATTGATGGGATTTACAGTTTCCATGTGGAGATTTCTACCTAGGTTTTGACTTCCGAGTCTCCACCCCTCAAGACTCCCATAATCTATTTTATGTCTGTTAGTAACTTTTAGTAACTTTCTGCATGTTTTTGAAGATCTACGTTAGTAGGATAGAGATCTCTCTATAGGAAGTAATAGAGAAATGTAAGAAAATTAATATTAAAAAGAAGAAATGTATATATTTTAGTCAAATAACAAATATTAAAACAAATTTCCATAACATTTTCTGACTCCCCTAGGATCACAACAGTAGCATGATAACACACCCTCACCCTAATGTAACATATCATTACATTTTATTTTGTATTTTTAATGAAATTAAATGGAGGGCCTGATTTCGAGATCAGCGGATGGGATTAGTCTGTCCCAAACATGATGGATTTCCCATCCGCCAAGTGCTGTTCCTCTATCTCTTTTGCAGCTGCCAACAGGAGTTCTTGGATTCTTGGAGAGCCATGGTGAACCACTTGTTGTGTCTTCTTGTGGTCTTCTGGAGGGGGCAATTTTGTTGTTACAGTTGGCAATCCATTGTTAGAGGTTGCTTGCCGAATGTGTTCTCTAGGAAGGCAGTGGTGTTTAGGGTCATCGTAGTTGTCCAGGTGGAAGTTGAGGTCTCAAAGTAGGATGTAATCTGTGGAGGTGAGGGTTTGAAATACATGCTCATCCAATTCTTGGTCTTTCTGTAGAGCACATAGGGAAATGGCCAGGTGTGCCAATTGTAATTGTGATTAAATGTGAAAATGTGTGAAAGAGATTCACAGCTGACAAAATATTGATAGGGTGAAAGGCTAGATGGTGAATTTTGTGTGTGGGTGGGATCCCTGAAGTGAAGGAGAGTACATTCAGGAGAAAGTGAAAAGAAGATGTTGAACAGGAAAGAGATAAAGTGAAATATATACAGATCGAGGTTTTATGAAAAATTTGAGTAAAAAAACACCAGACGTCTAACAGAGAAACTACAAAACAGAGTGATGTGAAGAGGAGAATAGGAGTGACTGAGACTCAGCAAAGAGCTTGTCCTTCCATAGACCATGATAATGCTAGTTTCATGATATGTTTAAAACATTTAAATTACTTTTTGTGTGTGAGTGTATGTGTGTGTGTGTATGTGTGTGTATATAGATGATAGATAGATAGATAGATAGATAGATAGATAGATAGATAGATAGATAGTAGATAGATAGATAGATAGATAGATAGATAGATAGATAGATAGATAGATAGACAGATATATAGATTTTATAAATTCACTGAAAAAGCTAAAGGTTAATGTGATGTTATAGTTAGGAATTGTGATTATATGTTACTTTATAATTTTTTTAAAAACCTCACTGCATAAAAACAAGGGTTAAAATGAAATATTCAGAGCCAGCACAATATTTTTAACTAAAATAATATACTGAAATTAACCAGTTATGGTTATGTCTAGCAACTATAACTTGTGTGCTAAAGTAGCTATAACTCGTAACCCTGCCATGCACCGTGGTGTTTTCAATAAATTCATTACAGATTTTGCAGTCATGTTATCAAGGCTGTCATAGATCATGTCATGAGTGATGTAATATGTGGGATAATTAGCTATGCATGGTGAGGGATTGGCCAGGCCCTGTGTCCAACTCCAATCGGCAGCCAACCCTCTCTGCAACCGGCCTAGGGTTGGCTGCAGCACCTGTCCAACAGCCACGCCTTGCAACCAAACTCTCGAAAGCAAGCTACCCCATGCGACACATGGCCTTTGGCCATGAATGCCGTTGGGTTGGCAGGAGGACCAGGCTACACTCCATCAGACTAGCTAACTATTACCTTCATTAAGGGATGAGCATATCAATATATACAAAGCAGTTCTATCATCTTTCTCCAAAAACACCCAATATTTTTGATTAAATGTATATTTCATTATTGTCACACAATGACATTTTTAATAAAAGTGATTATTGTTTAAACAAAATAAAACAACATGTCTTTGAGTCTTATAACATTTTTTAGCCTGGAAAGTGCAATCATAAAAACAACCACAAGATGGTCTTGCCCTCTAGCTAAAGAGCATAGAGGTCAAGGTTGGAGTGTATTTGAAAAATATGGTGAATTATACTGGGGTCTTGAATAACCCAGGAGACTCACTAAATTTTAATGTAGCTGGGTGCTGCTGCACTCCCAGCAGCCCCCAAGGGGCACCACAAGAAAGACAATTTGTTATATAAAAATGCTGTGTTGCATTATGGGGCGCTCCTTGCAAAAGAATGAGCAGGGGAACAAATGTCTGCTCAGAGAGAGGGTCTCCTCACCTCCTCCTCCTCCTTTTTTAAACATTGGTCTCAGGGATGAGGCCCGGGGCCTTAAAAGGCTGGGGATGGGGCTGCACACAAAATTCTCCAAAATATATGTATCAGCCCCATGGGATGGGGTCCAGAGGACCTTTAGAGGCTCGGGGAGGGGAGGCCAAGAACCGTCTCCCAGTTTTGTAAATACAGTAGCTATGGGGATGGGTGCGTGATGCAGAAATTGGTCCAGGGAGCGGGGATCCACGCACACCTTTCCCTCCCAAAATCAATATAAATATTTTGACCCCAGACCATGGCCCACCTTGGGGTTATTTTAAATGTGAAAATTATTGGCAGCTGCTATTTTTATTTTTTGCTGTGATCCCTCTGGAGTAACCACAGGATTGCAACAAAACATGTTTTAATGTTGGCCCTGGACGGAAGTCCCTCTGTGACCTCTCAGTTACAAGGGCTAGGGTAATATATCTCTTTTCTTACACAATATAAGGCAGGGGACTAAGGCCACGAGTCATGTCAGGGCCTTTGTTGCGGCCATCCAATCAGAGTGCTTGCTCCTGCGGGACCCTCAATGGCATGGGAGCAAGGTGGCCCAAGAAAAGACATGCTCCTGCAGCCAATCAGAACACTCTATTTTTTAAAGTTGCGCTCACATGACTCTTGGGAGTGTCAATCAGACCCAACCGTCCAGGGGCCATTTACAGATGCTGTGCATTTTCATGGATTGCGCTGGGTGCACCTTTCAATAGGTGCACCCAGAGCAATCCAGGAAATGCACTGCATTATGGTCAATTTTCTTTCCCCAGGGCAGCCGCAAATCTGCACTGCCTTGGGGGCAGCACATTCATGTGAAAAACAGTGGGGCTTTGAAGCAGCTGCTCCTTGTTTTCACAGTGCAGGCAGCAACCTGCCTGCACTTTGAAGAGGGAATAGAGATCCCTTTGCAGGAGCTGCAGTCAGTGGCCTAGAGACAAGGCAATCCATAATGTGTTTCAGGGGAGCATCTGTCACATACACAAGAACACTCTCTTTCACATGCGCACACACCCATTCACAGGATGGACACACACACACACATACCCCCAAACGAATTACCAGGCCACAGCAGTAATCTCGGTTGGTAGGAAGGAAGCCTCTGTTTTTTCCTACAGGAAGGACGATCTTGCTGCCTCCTTTCATTGGCTGACTTTATCACCTTCCTTACCTTGCCACAGAGTGGAATGTTGTCAGTGAGAGTTGCTGACCCCACCCATCTCTGTGATCAGTGTCACTGATGGAATCTCCACCCGGGGCAGTTTAGGGCTTTAAAACTGAAGTTCCTAGGTCTACGTCTATCAGGGGTCATCCCCTCATCATGAGAAGGAGGCTCACAGAAGTCTTTGTCCGACTGTGGTGGTCATGTCTACCAGGCTGTGATCCAGGCACTTAGCTCATGCAGAGCACCTGCCTGCCTGACCTGAACATTAAGAATGTCTGTCAGGCTGTCCTTTACACAGCCTGACAGACACACTTCTTGCTCAGAAAAAGGTGGAGGCGCAGGGCCCCTCTGATCTTAACTATGGGATTCTGCTGCTCAGTGAGCTGATCATGCCCTTTGTAGAATTATCTAACTGGTAACATGTTTTTTACAAGAACACACTTTTTTCTTTTCTTCAAAATGAATACAACTGAAAAAAGTATTCTTTAACAAAAAATAAAAGCAAATCGACCCCCTTCGGCCTTTCTTCCTAAAAGTCATCTGAACATTTTCTTTATGGAGAAGGGTGGCTCAATGGTTAGAGCGGCAGACCCTGATGCAGAGGTCTGGCCCGGGACCAGGGTTCAATACCCGCCTCGGTGGCTCTTGGCATCAATCTCCCTGGACCTGATAATTCTCACCTCGAGGCCTAGTCTAATCATTGGTCCCACTCAGTGACTCTGGGCAATAGCTTGCTTATTCTCCACAACTGCCCCAGCAGTGCTTGGATGCCTGGCTTCACCTTCAGGGTGCCCAGGAGTGGACATTTCACAGGAAAACCAGGAAGGGTTCCACAGCGGTAAGAATACAGCGCTACAAGACCTCAGGGTAGAAGTGCTCTATACAAACACATTTATCATTTGCAAGTTTCTTCAGTTAGTCGGGAACTTGCTTTGCTTCTGTACAGACAGCACATCACATACAATATGCACGTAGCCCTCACTTTTTCTGATAGGGACTAATATATAATTTAAAGCACTTACATTGTTTACCTGAATTTCAGAGTGCCCACAAGACCCAGAGTAGACAGTGGCGTAGCAAGGTCAGGTGGTACCCGGTATGGAAAATTTCTTGTTACCCCCGGCTTGACAAAATGGCAAAAATATGTTTTTAAAACACATATTTTTGCCATTTTGGCAATCCGGGGGTGACAAGTCACCCTCCTCAGAGATGACACCCAGGTAGCCTGCCCTCACCACACCCCCCTTCCTACGCCCATGAGTGTAGATACATCGAAACGAGCCCTTCAGAACCGTATTGATTCTCCGAGAGTTTATATTAACCCCTTCCATGCTGATGACAGAACGGTTCCGTCATCAGCGTCGGTTGAGCTATGCTGATGACGGAACCGTTCCGTCATGACTCCACCCGCGCAAGGCGGAGTCAGCACAGGCGGGGAATACGCCCCGCACGCAAGGGGTTAAAACCCACTTGGCCCAAAATGGTACTATGTGGCACAGAAACATCATTGCTTGCCAATGGAAGTTATCCATCCTTGATTGTCCACGATTCGTGGAAACAGAGATTTGTGCATAGCCTTACTGAAAAAACACACCCATACAAAAACCAATCAGACTTTAGCTAAAAACTTGCAACCGCAGGATGAATGCAGTTGTGGACCAATTAGCATACGCTGATAATTTGTATGCTTCCTTGCTTGGAAAATGATTTAACAAATTTTGTGAGGAAAAGAGAAGTAGAAAAGATAGGAAATAATTTAAATCAAGAGTTTTCTAATCCTGGCAGGAGCCCAAGGTTTCGATAGATAGATGGACTACATGCTTCTCATTGGAAAGGGGGAAGGGGGATACAACCTATCTTAGTAAACAACTTCACTCCAAGGGAGTAGATATGGGGGCCTATCTACAAAAGCATGTTTACACGTGGAGATCTTGTCAAACGGAAATTTAGGTGTAGATTTTATCATTGATGGGATTTACAGTTTCCATGTGGAGATTTCTACCTAGGTTTTGACTTGCGAGTCTCCACCCCTCAAGACTCCCATAATCTATTTTATGACTGTTAAGTTACTTTTAGTAACTTTCTGCATGTTTGTGAAGATCTACGCTAGTAGGATAGAGATCTCTCTATAGGAAGTAATAGAGAAATGTAAGAACATTAATATGAAAAAGAAGAAATGTATATATTTTAGTCAAATAACAAATATTAAAACACATTTCCATAACATTTTCTGACTCCCCTAGGATCACAACAGTAGCATAATAACACACCTTCACCCTAATGTAACATATCATTACATTTTATTTTGTATTTTTAATGAAATTAAATGGAGGGCCTGATTTCTAGTTCAGCGGATGGGATTAGTCTGTCACAAACATGATGGATTTCCCATCCGCCAAGTGCAATAGGATATAATGCACTTGTATTAAGTCAGACGGGATATCCGTCAGTTTGTGATGGTGTAACCTTTCCACTGAAATCTAAATCAGGCTCTAAATGTTAATTTCCACACCCTCCCCTCTTATGATATCATTTGTGTTGTCACTTTTTATGATGCAATTTGTGTCCTATTTTATTTGGGTTTTACTTTAAAAAAAATAACTTCTCCTTTACAACATATATTATTAAACGTGTATTCTGTAAATAGCATTTAATTAAAAAAATGGGGCTTTATTTATTAAATAATTAGAATAAATTTGAATAAAAAACATCAGTTAATTCATTCCATATGTTTCTCTAAGTGTTAGTGTTATTACCTGCCTCTTTTGATTTCAATGGGAGTGGTGTGATGCAGTATTAGTGGTTGGAAATGTATGGTGCTTGACTTAGTTCAAGAATGGGAAGGTGTACTTTTAAGCCACTTTTATCAGCAATACTACCATTTCTAGGTGTCTAGGTGAGTTCAGAGCGAAGAGTTCCTGTTGGGGTACGATTAAGAGCACTAAAGCTGAGGTTGAAGGCAGTGCAGGTTTCTCACAATGCCTGACAAAGTGTTCTAAAATGGTCATTCTATGTGCTGATTCAATAATTGGCCTCTATTCAGGATGCACATAGAGATTGCTATATTAGTGCCAATTGTAATAACCATCTGAACACGTGGTAGAAATGTGATATAGCTGCTTGAATATTGATAATGCCAAAAGAAAAGACAATGCAGTGTTTTCAGGTGGGGAGAGAGTAGGTGGTTATGCATGAGAGAGAAACAGAAGGCATGCTGAAGGGGAAGTGCCACAAGGAAATACATATGGAAGGACAAAGTGAAAAGACAGTGATAAATAGAAAAATATGATGTGTGATATGTTCATGCAGGATTTCAAAAAGATGTGTGTTGTTGCTGAAGAGGAAAGGGGCATATGTGAGAGTCTGTAAAGGAAAGCATTTTGAAGGGCAAAATGGGAGTGACTGAGACACACTAAATACCACTGCCATTTCCTCCGACATTTCCTCAGACGTATGTAATGTTTAGCTCACAGTCTCATATTTTCAGAATTGAAACAATTTAAATTCCAATTATTGGCAACATTGCTATTGCTATTTATTTGCTACTTCTAAAAAGCATTGATAAAGCCAATAGGTCTAGCTTTTTTGCATATATGTTTGATGTTGTATAATATGTATGGATGTGAATACAGAAAATTCACAGGGATGTACCGATTAATGACATTGTATGTGAACTACAGGTTTTTAGTTCACATGTTTTAAGCAAATGCCTTAAATGCATAGGTCATACCTCTCAGTAAGGATTCCTGTTAATGCTTTTTTTGCTTTGCCGATGTGGCTGGTGTAAAACCACACTGTGGACCCCATAAAACATTTGACATTTATACTGCTATGTAATGCAATTTATGCACTTTTTTGTGTGGCCTTTACTAATAGGTTAATCAGTTATTTAGGGTAAATCAATTAGCATGTTTCTTCAGTCAGATAATTTGCACTGGGTTTTGCTTAGGCTCACACTGCTCATAGATGGGAATTGGCGAAAATGCATTCCAAAAATAGTGAAACAAAAGCTGGGAAGACATTTTCCTACACATGCCAGTACAGTGACTCAGATACTCTTAGTCTACAGGCTTACCTGCTAATTTCCTCCTATTACTAATGCCACAACTTTGTTTCAGGATCCAATTTAAGAGAACTTCAAAAACATTAAATACTGTCTCACATTCCATCCATATTCAAAGCCTGTTTCAACTGGGTGCCCGCCTTTAAATAGATAGAATCTTGTTGTCTCTCCTCCACATTTTAGTCTTCTTCCCCATTGATCACTCAAACATTCCTGTGGAATGTAATTGTAATTGAGGTGTCGAATCGCTTTTCAGTGATTAGCATGCTACTTCGGAACCAAAAAAGGATTAGTGGTGAATTAGTATAGGGAGATATGAAATTAATTTGAGCGGTGGAAATGTGAGTTTGTTATTTGGATTGAAAAAGGATAGTGGAGGGATAGAAAAGGGGAGTGTTTGCATTTATATAGGGCTTGCTACCCCTGATGAGGTGTCACATTGCTTTTCGGTGGTTAACACGCTACAATGGAACCCAAACAGGATTAGTGGGGTATTAGCATAGGGAAAAATGAAATTAATTTGAGTGGTGGACATATGAGTCTGTTAGTTGGATTGAAAAGGATAGTGGAGGAATAAAAGAGGGCATTTTGGGAGATCAGAGCAGTAGGAGGAATGAAATGGAGGGGCGAAGAGTCAGAGGGATGGATTTAGAAAGGCTTGTTTGGGAGAGCAGATTACTAAAAGATATGTGAGATGATGCAAGGAGGGGTAGAGGAGGGGTAGAGGAGGGAGGAGTCTGGAAAGGGTTGTTTTGGGGATCATCGTAGTAGAAAGGGGTGTAGAATGAGTCAGAGAGTGGAAGCAGAATATATATTGAGAAAGATATATGGTGAGAAATGGGATATTAGTGTATTGGAGAGAGTAGCAGAATGAGGCTTGGGATAAACACGAGAGTGGAGATAGAGGATATCTTATGAGAGGTATAGTGTGAGATATAGGGTAGTACATTAGAGATGCTGAATCAGAAGTAAAGTAATAAATATAAAGATACATAAGTACATGGAATGGAAGGCATATATGTATAAGCAACTTAAATCTACATGTATTACCTTGCTTATACATATATACATGTAGATTTAAGTTGTATTTAATAAACTCAGACTTTCAACTGTTGCTGTACTTTAATTTAATTTACTTGTTTTTAAAATTTGTAAGAATTTATTTTGCAATTCAATAGTGAAGCAATTGTAGATAAATAGTTAAAAATGATGGTGATAAAAATTTACTTATGTATGCTCTGACCTATATACATGTTAAAAAAAGAATATTATAAGCATATATTTAATATGCACATTGGTTAAGCAGAACTAATGAATATCTATATAAACATCTTGTTTATACTTGTTTATACAAAGGAATACACATATGTAGGTACACATATCTAGTCCTAATAAGTGCTTTTAATACACTGGGATATGCTGTATATTTATGTTTGAGTATGGTGGTTATGTGGGGAAGAGCCAACTCTTGTGTAGTCTTCTGAAGAAAAGGTAGTTATCTGTGGATCTCATGTTTTGGGGTAAAGAGTTCCATAGTTTGACTGCTTGAACAGAGAAGAATATGCCACATATATATTTTCTTTGTTGTACAGTGGGATTTTAGGGTGACGTGCCGATCTAGAGTGGAGATTCCTTTGTTGAATGTATTTGGTGATTTTATTCTTGATGAAGAACAGTCCTGTTCCATGTATCGCTTTGTGGGTGATACAAAGCAGCTTTAATGTGGATCTTCTGGCAACTGGTACCCAATGTAGGGCCACTGTATTCTTTAACAGTTGTTAAAAATGATCTGTGGCCGAGGCTATTGGCGTAAATCAAGTTTGAACAGTACAAAGGGGATAGTAGCCTGGATCGTGTGTGGAAATCCCAGGTGGGGGAAGATGCATTGCAGAGTTGTTAAAGTAATGAAGCTTTATCTTGCTAGTTTACCCACTTGGGCAATTATTGATAGTGTGGAGTCCATGGCAATTCCGATGTTTTTTACTTGCTTTGATACTTTAGATGGTGTTCCCAGATCATCAGGTCAAGCGGTAAGTGGGTCATAACGTTTACCAATCGCCACATGTGAATATTTCTGTTTTGGAAGCATTCAATTTTAGATGGCCGCATGTCATCCACTTATCAACAGCTCTATGGCAGCTGAAAGTTTGTGAGTTACCAATGTCTTTAGGGCTTTCCAGTTGAAGGAGCATTTGTGTCATATGCATAGTTATAGCATGTAAGGTGAAATTCATTCATCAGTGTCAGCAATGACTTCAGATATTAAAAACCATGGATGAGATGATAGAGCCTTGAGGGACCCCTACTTTTGTGAAGTATGGTTTGGATGAGAAAGGGGGTGCATGGATGAAATGTGTTCTGTTTTGAAGGGAGGATGTGATCCAGTCAAGCACAGTTCCCTCTATGCCGACTTCTTAGAGTCTTTGTATTACAGAGTCATGGTCAACCGTGTCAAAGGAAGATGAGGATTCCAGGAGAAGTAGTGCAGCAACCCTGTTCTGGTCAACTGTGTTCTTAAGTTCATCTCATATGGCAATGAGGGCTGACTTTGTGCCTCTTCCTGGACGGAATCCTGTTTGGAAGTCAGAAAGTATAGAATTATCATAAATGAATTGTAATATCTGTTTGAATGCTGTTCATTCTATCAGTTTGCCCAGGAAAAGTCAATTTGTAATTGGTCCGTAGATGTTGGGGTGAAGCAGGTGGAGGAAACATTTTCATTTGTAATGGGTGTATGGGATTCAGATCTTCTGCAAATATTGCTGTAGTTAAGAAATTGTTGGTGATTCTACTTACTGTTGTGGAAGGAGACAAAAGAGTGGATGTGGTGTGTAAAAGGGGATGTACAAGAGTTAGAAGGATTATCTGTGGTAGACATTAAAGGTCTGAAGGGCTGCCAGCATGCTGGCTTGCTTTGACCAGGTCCATAAATTCATTGTGGGATATTTGTTGGAAGGAATACAGAGGTTGGGCTAGCCTACTCTTGGGGTTTTTTTGGAAAAGGGTTGGTGCGTCTGTTTTTTCTTTATTTTAAATTGGATTGCAACGTGTCTGCTTTGGTCGTGTAATGATTTGCCGGGTTGTCCATGATTTCTTAAATAATGGCATGAGCTCCTGCTAGGCAATTAGGATTATGAAATTTGGTGAGAATTTTATAGAATTCTATTTTGCTTATTTAGGATTTTGAATTCTGTCTGATTAGTATTATTTCTTAGCTTTTTTGAATGCTGACTTGTATAATCTGGTAGGCTTCTCTAGGTGAAGTTTGTCTTAATTAGTGTTTGTTTTGAGCCAGGTGCATTGTAGCTTTCTAATTTTCTATTTCATCTCTGTTAGCTATGTATTTGCCCAAGGTACCTGTTTTCTCTTGTTCTGTTGTGTTGTTTTTAGCGGTTTTAGGATATCAAAAATTCCTGTAGCCACTCATATAGTTTGTGAAAGGAATCTATTGTGTCTAGATCTGTGCTGGATGTTAGTTGTATTTCTACGTTTTCAAAATTGTGTTTGTTCCACAGCGATAGATGGATGCATGTAAGGTGGTTTTAGGTGTGTTGCTTTGTGTTGTTTTATGTTGTAAAGCAAGCAAGTGGTGGTCTGACCATGAGAATGGAGTCAATGTTTGAAAGGTAACTAATTCTGGATTTGCAAAGTTGACATCTAGGATGTGTCCAGCAATATGTGTGGGTTTGTGGATGATAGGACGTAGATTCAGTGTGTCTAGGCCAGTATTGAATTGATTGTTTTCAGATGGGGCATATTTGGTTTGCCAAACCAAATGTTTAGGTCACCAAGAATGCATATGTTGGAGTATAATGTTATAAGGTTTGAAATGGTGTCTAGAAGTGTATCTGAGAATGTTTCATTGCTAGGTGGAGGTCTGTAAAGGAGTAGGAAGTTACAGGAGGACGATAGTGTAAGGTTGTATCTGGTGAAGAGGAACCACACAGCTTTTTTTGAGTCATCAACTTTAGAGATATTAATGTTTGCTTGAATACGACAGCTATGCCACCTCTTCTTTTGCCTATACGATTTTATGGGATAGTTTGATAGCCTAGATGAACAAGTTGTGTGCCTAGAAGTCAGGTTGTGTGTGAGTGATGTGATGCTTGTTTTTTTTAGAGTGATCAAGCATTTATTAGTAGGCAATTTAGAGAATATGTATTGCAATGGTGTAACTTGGTTTTGTATAAGAGTGAGCACTGTTTTGTGGACTTGTAGCTGGTATTTCCTTAGTGCTGGAATTTGCTGTGTGAGGATAGCAATAGTATAGCTGTTCTGTATCTTATTCCTCATCCATCAGGATAAGAAGGCATTTTAATGGGTCTGCGTTTGCAGGTGAAGGACATGGTGGTTGAGAGTGAGTTGGTGAGCTGTTTTTTCTATGTAGAGTAGCCTTGTTATGCGCTGGACATGAAGATGCAAAGTTGTGAAGAAGTGGCATGGAAGGTGTATGAGTTTGGGATGGTGGGACAGCATGTGAGTCATGTTCTATGGTTCTAAATTGTCCAATAGATAAGAGGTGGTTAAGAGAGAGTTGCTATATTGCTGTATATATGTTAGGTGTGGGGAAAAAGAGAAATCTTGGCAGTTGAGTTGGTTAAGGGTGTGTATTATTTTTGTGGTCAGGAGGGTCGGAGTGGGTGTATGTTTTAGGTTGTGACAGAAAGTATTATGAGATAGTGGGTGTGAGTGATTTTTTTGTGCTGGTATGTGTGTTATGTTTTGTTTTTGAGGAGAAGTGAGAGGAGGGCATGAGTAATTGTTTTCTGAGAAGCATTTGTATGGAAAGTTTTGTTGGTAAGTTGAAACTGCAAGTAAAATGGGTTGTGATGTGTTTTGGAAAAGAGTGGATGTGGTGTGTAAAAGGGGATGTACAAGAGTTAAGTGTGTTTGTGTTAGAATTGATTGCTAAAATAGCTAAAGGTGTGGTGCAGTGGTGTGTAAGGGTTATATGGTTAGTTTGTTTTGGTAAAAAGAAGAGGAGGGTGTTGGTGTATGAAAAGATGGAAGGCTGAGTATAGGTTTGTTGGTGACAGAAAGGGGTCTGTTAGGAGTAAGTAGAGGGTCGAGCTGGTGCATTGTATGAGCAGGGTGTGTGTGTTGGGATGCGATATAGTTATGTATGGTGTGTGTTTGGGTTGTGTTGGTGATGAGTGTATTAGTTATTGGTATAGGTTAGAGTGATTTTTGGGTGTTATTGAGGGTGCAAATGTGTGGTAGTTGGGATAGAAGGGTGTTTAGGGTGGTTTGCTTGCAGTAAATGAGTAGAGTACATTTGCAGTGAGCTTGTTAATATGGTTGTGGATGTGGATGGGCCAAGGTGGGTACTGGTGAATTGGCAAAATTTCTGACCCTAGGCCTGACTTGTCATGAACAGGCCCACACAGGCAACTGCCCTTGTCATCTCCTCCCTTAGCCTCAACATCCACGCTGAAATGCCCTGAGCCCTAGGCTTAAATAGCCCAAGTTGTCAGGTGACCCCCTTCGGGCAATGGGAACCCCAGCCCTAACCAATCGCAATACTAATCCTAACCTCTAGCACCAATAGGAGACCAGACACTTACAGGCAATCACAGCCCTAGTCCTAGCAGCCAATCAGAAATTAAACCCTAAGCCCTAGGTTGAAGAGAAACCCTAGCCACCGGAATCAATCAAAAACTCTAGACTTATCCACCAAACAGAACATTAACCCTAAGCCCTACGTCCAACAGAACCACTAACCCGGGGACCAATCAGAACCCTAGACCTATCAGCAGTGCTTAATTTGTAAAATATGAAGTCCAGGTGCTCGGATATTTGTCAGAGGCCAGACCCACTTTCCCTGGCTCCCCCCACTCCCGCCACTGGCTCTCTCCACTTCCTCTATTGTCTTCACCCACATCCTCAAATGCCATGCTGAAAGTCAGATTAATACCCGATCTGATTTTCAGCAAAGGCAGCCTTCCTCCAAGTAAGGTTTTGATGGGAAGTTCCCCTTCCCAGTGAAAATGTTGAAAAAGATTAAATCAAAACTGCATTTGAAGCACAATTTTTTAATAAATCAGCTAAAAGTACTAATGCATTGAAAAGGGACACAAGCACAGCTTTTGAAGGACATGAAATGTTAAGGACATTCCTCCTTTGAAATTAAGGAGGTCTGTTGGTTTAGTCGATGTTCGTTTTGTTTAAATTTGCTTCTTTTTCTTCAAACCAGAAGCCATGAGTTTGGTGTGGCTGAAAGGCTTGGGAGAGTTCTTTAAAAACCACACAGCATACACAAAACTTACAGTGTGTCCTGCATTCCTGTTATGTAAATGTGGTTGTGTCGTATAGTCTAGAACTGAGAGCCAGGCTCAATGGAAACTATTGTAATGATGTCTTCAAGTGTAACCAGCCAAAATCTGTCCCCACACCAATAAGAGTACCAACGCTTTGAAAGTGCGCTACATGACAAGCATCATTGCTGGAGGAAAATACAATCCCATGAGACTCCCATGACAAAACACTGCCCTACTGTCAGCCCATGGCAGCGGAGGGCATGTGAGCAGGGTGTTGAAAGTAGCAGCATTCAAACTGACTGATTCCACAGACCAGTTTGGCTGCTGGCACAATAGGTCTTTCACCCTCTATGCTTGAAATGTTTTTTAATCGCGATTGGATATTGTATAAAATTGCATGGAGTGTACCACCAAACAAATATAACTAGAAGGTGTCTGTGTGTTTGGTCGTGCACTCACTATGGAGGTGGTCATGGGCCAGTGGTCAAAGTGGGGAAAAAAGTAGAGGAACTTTGGGCGGAAAATCAGAGGGCGGATATAACCTGAGTATTGGCTCAGTGTGCGGAATTAGAGGTGTGGCCAGAAAGAGCAAAACATCTCAAGTTTTAGTATTTGTTTGGCATTTCAATGACCAGTTACATCTTATTACGTTATTTAATTCGGCCAATGGATACACCTGTTTATTTAAGGTTTAATATAAGTTATAGACTTTCAGATACATTCACAAAGTGGGATATGTTTCCAATCACAGAATGTTACAAATATGCTTAAATGTAGAATCACAAACCATTTGACTCCGCGCCATGCAGTTTCTTTCATTAGAACTTCTCCCTATTTTTACAAGACCAGCTCAAACATGAATAGCAAAATATCCTAGTTTGCAAATGTTGTCCACATAATTATGGCTCTGACATAATTGCCACATAGCCAAGTAGGAAAAAAGGCTGTATAGCAAACCAATTATTGTTGTACCGCCCTAATGATACATAAACTTAAAGTATTGTGTGACCTTAAATAATTCTTGAACGATACAAAAATATATATCAAAATTCAGAGACCATTTTGTTTATATTTTTTTCTCTATTAGTTATACATATTATTTATCATTTTTAAATGTTTTTTCAATTAATTACACAAAATACATTCAATTACATACATTACATATAATCACATGACAACATAGGAAAAAAAGAAAGGGAGAGAAGGTGCTATATGAAATATTCAGTCGGTGGAAGATTTGAGGGAGGCAATGCGGTGGAATAGAACTACGCGCGTTTCGGCCAGTAGCCTTCATCAGGTAACCGTCAATCGCTAGTTACAGACATGCCAATGTGCAACATAGATCTAAAGAAAAAGAGCACACAATAAGCATATATATAAATATCGGTCGCTATTAAACAAACATTCTTACATCTTAAAAGACATTGGGGTCAGTATGTACATTTCATGATATAGATAGCAGCATTAAACATTTTGAAAAATTCTTATTCTTACTTTTCATTTTGACAATCTGTACTATCCTTTAGGATTTCCCTTATTTTTCACATTAAAAACTCCCAGTATCTACAACGTCAGTTTGTAAGCATTTTCTTATCTCTATTGTGTTTATGTTTTAATCAGTATACACCACAAGATGTTATACACTCTATATTCAATATCTCACATCTTGCAAATTCCTTTAACTTCTAGCTTAGAAACATCGTTTATTAAAAAAATAGATATATGAAAGTAAAGCATAGATCAAAGGGTAAAAGGAAAGGAAAACAATTACCACTTGAATTTACAAGAAAATGGCAGTAAGTTGACTAACTAGTACTCACAAATGTGGTATCTAGTGGTGCTTCACTTTAGTATTCCCAATTATTGTTATTCTTGGAGAAAGCATTTGGTTTATACTGTAAAGAAAAAAGAATCATTTTTAGGAATTATGGACCTATAGTATCACGAAAAGGGTCTTACTAAATACCGAATTATACCTTGTGGGGATGTTTTAAAAGTCCATATAGTTAGTGGACGTCTGCGTACTGAACGTTATTTTTTATTCTTCGGGAAGGAGTACCAAAGGTGTTTCGAATTTGGGAGCTGTTTGTTGGCCTGAGATACAAGGATAATTGCCACATAATACATCATCTGCTGCATAATCTGACAGTTTAAACTAAATATTGTAGCTCACACAGATCAAAAGTTACAAAAAAATGTGACTTGAGTTGCTATGAAGTAGAGGGCCCTTTGCAAAGGTTGACTGGTCACCTTTCTCATTGGTGCATTTGCATGTACACGGGTACTAATAGGGCAAAATCTTTGCAGAGACTGTTAGTATGTGTAAAAATATCAAAACAATAAAGTATCAGAAAATGTATCACATTACGCTGCAGCCATTTTTTACTGCATAATTTAGTCAACACTGCATCATAATGTTGTCTTCCATTGCGGCATAATTCCAGTGGCCCCCAAAGCAGGCAGCACATGCTAAAAGTGGAAGTGCATGAAACAGAGATACCGATAAGTTTGTAAGCTTAGTTTGGTGTGTGTGCAAATCCTGCATTGCCAATCACTGGTGAATTTCACTACTACTGCTGAAACAAGGCCAATGGAGGTACCAATGCGTGAGGCGGACTGGCCTCAAGGATCCTGTTACCTCAGTGACAGAGTCACTGTTGCTCTAGGGTTTGCTGCTTCATAGTCCTGCCCGCAAGAATGAAGGTGAACTTCAGTATGGATTGTGGTGGACAGGTCTTCAAGATTAACCCACACTTGCCACTGCTAGGGTCCACAAGCTGGTGCTAAGACACCATGGCTTCTAAGGTCTAACGGGCTTTTTAAGGTCTAGCATGTGAATGTACTTCCTCAGGAGAGTGATCTGGTGGGCTGGTCATGAAGGCTGGACATGGTTCCCCAGTTCCAAATTCGGCATCTCTGGTGCCACATCCTTTCCCTGCGCAACTGAAGACAATACTACTCCGCTGAGAGAAACTCACACTGCCTTCAGCTACAACCCAATTGTGCCAGCTATAAACACATGGATACGACTCAATTCAAATTGTGCACTAGGCAAGAGTAATATGCTGCCATAAACAAAAGTAATAGAATCCTGGAAAAAGCAAACACTCATTGGGAATGTAAGATTATGTAAAGCATGTGAAATGTAAGTAGGAACAACATGGTTATCTCAACGCTTTTATACTCATTATTCAGAAATCAATGAGTGCTTTTGCATTAAAAGTTAAGGACATGACTACAGCATCTGAAAGGGACCCATTTCAATGTCCATTGTTTATATACTTACAAAACGCAGTATGGTTTAAAAAGACCCCAGCCCTGAACACAGAGCCATTTTATAAACTAAAATCAGGAACTCCGCTGATAAGCATCACATTAAAAGTTTTCCACTTCATGCATCAACCAGGTATTGCAGTTCCTCCAGAAATTGTTCACTTCCCCACCTGGGGAAAACAATGTTCACAGGAAGACGAGAAAACGAAAGCAGTGCTTCACTGCCAAACTCTGTAAAGTGGCACTAAAGTGTTTGGGTGTGATTAAAACCAATCTCGCCACTTTGCAATCACTCTGTCTTGCTTTAGTTATTTATTTAGTTATTTTTTGTATTTTGAATCTTTTTCTATCTTTCCTGTGGCTGCACTTTTGAATTGAAAAATGTTAAGAAAAACTGACATTTCCAGCAAAAGTGGTTCTTTCTTTTTTGGATCCATTTCACAGGGGACCAAAAGAAGGAAAGGAGAAGAAAGATAGAGTAAGATCTGTTTCATGAAGTCATGGTTTTCATTCAGCAAGAGAAGCGCAGATAGACAGAGACAGAAAGAGAGGCAATAAGAGGAAGAAAGAGAGAGAGAGGGGGTGGCAGCTGACAGCAGCAGAGCAGGAGAAGGGGACACTGTCCTTGTCTTATGTAGGCAAGAAGGAAGAAACGTAGTCAGTTTCCTTCTCTGCCCAGCCCACCTGTTCCAAAACAGCCAAGCCTTATCTGTAGGCCATGGCTATTTCTGCCGTTGTGGGGTACATTTTCAAAATAAAAAAGCTGGGGAACGGATTCTAATAAATTTAAAAAATAGGGGCACGCTGTGCCCTGCCGATCCCGTCCACTTCAACCACTGCCATGGGCTGACTAGAATGTGTAGCACTGCTCCACTACCGGCGGGTTTCACACCGGAAAAGGGTACACCATACCCCAAAACAGGAACCACTGCACAAATAACCTGAGCCCCGAGGCTTGATGACGTAGGAAATAAACTTACATTTCAAAACGTGCACCCGCCATATTGAACACCGGGGAGAGTTGGTATTAAAATACCGAAGTATAAAAGAGACAAGACAGCCAGGGCATAATAATAATAACAAAACAGCATTTCATGTAAGTCAAGTCAGCGGTTAGACAGAAAGGAGTTAAGTGCAAGGACCTGCTCTTCCAGCCTTCCGTTCTGTGGCATTGCACATGGTGCTTGGCTCAAGAAAAAGCAGGGTTGGTTTGGTTACTTACTGGGTTACTTGCACTGCCTATATTAAGAAGAGGCCTGCTGCTGCACTTACACTGCAGCGCAACACCACACCGGCTTCTTCAAATGATAGTGCTCTCAACATTGTGCTGAACTGTTGGTGACTCATGTGGTGCGTGTGTGCCGGGGAGTGGATCTTTGAGAAGGTTATGCACGCTGCCGCAGCTGCTGCAGCCTCTACCTCACAGAACCAAATCCAGCCCAATCAGTAGCCCACACAAGGGCAACACAAGGGCAACACTGATCTGAATAAAAATTTGCATACATGTGTTATTGGCTCAGCAGCCCTCTTCACCGGGGAATCGGTGTGAACAACACTACAGTCAATTATATTTAGTTGACATATGACTTACAGCCAAGTCACTGAAGTGAGTTCGAAGTGGCACTCAGGTGTAAGCACCAAAAGCCACTGGCACAAATTAAGCACTGAACACAAACCCTAAGCCTCATAGAAACACGTACAGCAGCCAATAAGAGCACAGATGGAGCATGTGACACCAAGCACAGGCTGATGGCCAGGGGGCAGGAAGAGCTGTTCCAAAAAACAGAATCTCCTTGGATCCTGTTTAAGCCGGCAGGTAATGCTCAAATCTAAATCTAAAACCAGTGAAAATACTGCATTTTGTGCACTTAAATCACTTCTTCCAGCCAAAAAAAGTGCTACATACAATTTCTAAACACAGTTTAAACCATAAAGCAGATAAAGCAGTCTCTTAAAGATGTGTAGTTTGCCTTTATTTAAAAAACATTTTTAAGACACTAAAGAGGGGGAGGACTGGGGGATTACCCCTGCTGACCTAAGCACAGTGCAGGGAAAACTAGGAGAGAAATTCAACAGTCAAGAGTATAAAAAACTGCTGTTTTAAAAGTACAGATTGCACAGAAACAAAGAGTTTATTTTAAGTAATCACGTCAATTAGCGGTCGCAATTAAGGAATGCGTTGGATTCGCAATTTTATTTGGGAATCCTACATACATTGCATTTTGCGAGTCCATAATAGTGCATCAGTAAAATTTGCTATTAGGGACTCGCAAAGTACAATGTTAATTCATCTGGCCCATCGTGTGCAGTTTAGAGCCACGTCGCTCCTGATATTCAGTAATATGCTTGGCTGAAATAATGGTGACTTGGAGGAACATTTTCAATAGAGAAGGAAAAGCTTCAGTGGACTATGAACTTGGGTTTAAGGTTCAGTCTCCTGAAAATCAAGTTCATATCCTAAGTGACTAGGCGGAATTCTGACAGGAAGAGGGAGGTACATTAGTCTTACCTGAAGCAGGTGGCCTGATTGGAAGTGGAGTACTATTCCAGTGCAGTGTTCTTTCAGGCATTCCTGGGGATGCCTACCTCTACAGGATATGTGGGAAAATAAACTACAGCAGCCTCCAATCAGGTGAACAGGTTGATTTTCTGTTGTAAAGCCTAAAAGGGAATCTTAGTCCCTGGTTTCTTCACTGTGCTCTGGTGAGGCCTTTCTGCCAGCTGTCAGGGTATCCATTTTCTCTAGCCATGCACCACGTTAGACCGTTGCTAGCTCCTCATGAACCAGGTGCACAGGTAAAACAACGGCAGGTATGTAGCACCTTCTACCAATGAAAGGAGATCAGCCATTATGGGAGGCAGAGGTGTAACCTCTCAAGAAGGTATGAGAGGTTCAAAAACATGGCTTGGAAAATCCAAGACGGAGCCATCAGAATGATGTTGGGGCCAGGGCTATCCCTGATTTTCTGGAGGACTCCTAGAAACACAGAGATAGGAAAAAATGTTTCCAGGAATTTCCCATTTTATGTGAACCTCAGGGACCCATGGCCACTGCTACCTACTAGCCAAATCCCCCTCTGAAGCTGCTTTCAAAAGAGCAATTAACTCAGTAGCTAATAAGTTACTGTCCCACGCTGACAATGCCTTGTTGTCAAAAGGATCTCATGCATGGGTGGCAGTTGGCTCATGCGGCCTCATTAGATCACACTCATATTTTGATGAACTGTTTGGATTATGGGCAAAGTTAAAGCTGTGGATCTACCAGCTGGCTGCTTTACCTTTCACCCTTTCACCTGGAGCCTTCCAAATTATGCACGTGGGGGTACTTAAGGGAACCCTACTTTCCAACCGTTCACAGAGTGGCTGGCACCTATGATTTTCTCCACCCACCCCTCTCTTTAATGAGAGCCTGTGTATTCGGTCAGAGCACAGGATCCCATTGAAGTCAATGGGAGTCCAATCAAATTGTATCCAGTAACATCCAGAAGCATCGTAATCGGTCGGTCTGACTCCCCGGTTCCGATTCGGTCGGAAACCATTCTGAGACCGATTTGGTCAGAATGCTTTCCGACCAGCATCGAAATTGATCCCTTAGTTGTTGTTCCCCTTCCTGAATATTATCCTTTTGATGCAGCTAGACATGCACTAGGCACTTTTATGTAACAAATGTAACGACATCTTAAGACAAATGCTGATGGCGGGGCCACAGACTCAGGTTGTCAACACAAAAGCAGAAGGAAAATGTATTGTGGTTTGTTTAACAATGTAAAGATAGTGTGCTTCCTTCTTCTTAAAGTGTTGTAATTGTAAGATTTAATTAACTGAACAATAAATGTATTTATGAAAAAATGAAATTCAGTTGTCAAACCTCTCACAACTGAAGTTCTTTGTGGGTGTTTAAAGTAGCATTATCTAGTGGCGTAAACCTTTGAAGAAGGATTCAAAAACTATTCAACCGAGTTTCCACTTGCTTTATGGGAATCAGAGGCTTCTGTGGCCTATTCTTTGATTGTAAACGAAAGCTATGTGCAACACCAGCAAAAATATTCCTTGAGAAATGACCACTCCATATTTGCCCATCTGTTTTGGAGTGCAGTGAATGGCCATGGTGTGGAGTTATCCAATAGATTAAAACCTTTCAGTGCTAGAAAAACACTTTCAGCTCTGGTGAATTCATGTAGAATAATGATTGTAAGCTTTTCATCGGACCACAGAAGAGGTGCAGAACCCCAACTCTGTTCAAATTCAAGACTGACTACTATGGAATATGATTTTCGGCAACACTAGGTTGAAAGGAGAAACCCACCAAAAAGGTTAGGAGCAAGGTCCCACCTCCTCATGGATGGTACTAAAAATATGTGTTTAGGGAAATGTTAGGGCAGGTTGTTGAGCAACTAAGCCCAATTATGGTGTGCGAAATTCGAGTAAATTTGCTTTCTTGTAAATAGAATGAAATTTCAGGAAAATTGCACAAAATTATGGGCTATCATGCACAATGCAAATCCATAATTTTGAGCTGTATTTAGTGCAAAACTGTTGTATAGCGTTTTAGGACCCTAGTGTAATTTTCCCGATTCATGCCCTTATATAGGTGTAAAGTATTGTATCCTTATATAGGCATAGAAATCATAACCATATTAAGACATAGCTCAAGTAGTCTTAATACGGCTTGGCTACTTCCACTAGTTCCGAAAATCTACAACGATTTCTTGGAAAAACTCACCTTCAGCAGTCAGGTACTTACCTCTGCATGAATATTAATTTATCCAATAACTCATAGAGTTTTCAGAGAATTAAGTCTCTAATGACGTTATCATGTCCAATCTTACCGCAAACTCGGCACCTTCAAGGTATAAATATGCCCACACTTGTCCGAACAAACACACAGTAGTTTGGAGCAGTTCGACTATCTACTTGCCCGACGCGCCCTGCTGCAGCAAGTGCCGAAGGAAGCCGACCCTGAAACTGACGCACTGAGAGACGCTGTACTTTCTCCAGCCGAGAAATCCAGCTCCGGTATTTCCAGGCTACCCTTGCGGGTTGCTGGGAAATCGAGTCCTGAGAGAGACCTCCTACATTCTAAAACCAAGGTACAGAGCTGATTAGACCCTAAGAGAATTCTTGGATTAGCTTCTTTGCAAAGAATACTGAAACTAAGCTACCCCTCACCTACTTCTTCCCTTGTACCAGACCTAGGTTAGGTACACCGGGGTAGGCGTAATTTAGAAGCAACAGTTGAGTACTTTTAGTCATTATTTATCAATGTATGTATTTTATTTACTATATGGCTTAGAAACCATATCATGCTTTTACAGTATTATTTTATAATACTCTTCGTACTGTACGCCTTGTACTTTATAACAAGTATTACGATTGTAGCAATTCATTTCTTATGCTTGAGAATGAAGTCAGTTCAATAAATACCTTTTATTGAAAACGCTTGTCTCTCTATTTCTCTGCACCTCTGGTGAAACGAAGCATGCACGATTGACTGAGTAAAATAACTATCTATTGTTTCCGCGACTCTAGAGATATATTTCTTATTCTTGGGGTACAAAGTTGTCATGTTTTAAGCAGTTGTCAGAAACTAATCCCTTCTTGTTCATTCAAGAAAGTTTCTAGTGACCTCTGAGGTACCTGGCACATACACAGTTAAGTCTGGCATATTCGGTAGAGACCTAGTTGACCTCAGTCCTACGTCTAAACTACAGGATATACTATTCCAATGCGCAGATCCTATTGGGAATATAGGAACTACACTACAAAACAGCACTGCTCACATTCAGTTTTTTTGTATTGGTTCCCCATTCCCACAGAATAATTTTGCCATGAAGGATAATTTGATTATGTGATGTAGCATATTGGCAACATTTCAGAGATTTCTCATAGCAAGCATAATATGAAATTCCTGATATTTCGTGAATTATGCTCGCAAAATTTATATTTCGCCTGGGCTTAATCCCAGTGCTCTTTCAGATGGCGTTAAGGATGCACTTGTGCAGCTTGCCATGGGGACCACCTTGATGATAGATTCCCTGTATGCTGATGTGGTCGTAACCACCAAGTCAACCAGTATTTGTTTTCCAAGAAGTGGTCTGTATCATAAGCAATATTAGATCATTGGAATGTTGGGAGCTCCATTGAAAACAATGAAGTGCTCTGGGCTTATAATGGCTGGTATAAGCCTGGAGCTCCAACATTCCAAAGTTTCTTTGCTCACAGCTCTGGCTGTGAGCAAAGGCTTCTGGGAGCCTGAGGGGATTCCAATCCCCTCACGCTCCCATAAGGCTTTTTTTTTGTTAGAAAATTCTGCCCTCAAGTAGCAGAATGTTCTAATAGCCGTATAACCCTTCGTAGCTGGGCTATACCGGCTATTAAAGTCCCTCTCCCTTTAACGCTGGAGAGGGCCTTTAATAGTAGGTATAGCCCTCTACGGTGGGTTATAAGGCTATATTCTTTCTCAGTTTGGCAATTCGGTGTAATCCAATGGGGAACAGGCCATCTGTAATATACGTGACCCAAATGGCCGGAAGCCTTGATTTTTCAGATGTGAACTACTGGCCTTCCAAGATATAGAGTGGGAGTGAGGAGCTCAAATTGCATTCTTCTTAGGCAGAAGCCTCTCTAGGGATGGAACAATCTGCCAACCACACAGTACCTAATGGTGGGCCAAAAGGAAGAAATGACTAGGTCCAGCGCTTATGCTTTTACTTATGCCATTTATGCAAAAGGGAGGGAGTTTGTGAAGTGGAGGAACCTTACTATCATCAACCTAATGGTACAACAGAGACACTGCATGAACAGAGAATTTGCTATTCAAAAGGACTTCAGCTTCTGGCCCTTCGGTGTATCTAGACACCACATCTGGTTGAAACAGCTTTTCAGGTACTGAGGAAAAAATTAGGTGTGTGCAAAATCTACGTAGTTTGTTCTGTGCAATTATGTTAAATTTTTACTAATTATACATAAATGTGTAAAAAATAAATCTGTAATTTCGCACTATAATTTAGTGCGCATTGCACTTGCATCAAATTTTGGAGCAAGGACCTATTTAAACAAAACACTGCACCAACCGCCACTTGCGTTTTGTTGTTCCTCTGCATTTGCTGTAAAATTCTAGCATGTAATTGGGCAAAGTGGCAAATGGCATGAGTTCGGGAAATTCACATAATAAGCATAGCGCAAAATTCCTGAAATGGCCCAATTTAAGCTGGAGAAATTAAAATTTTGAAAAACCAAAGGAAATGATGGACGGAGCATTGACAATACAAGCACTCACCCCCAGTCAACTGATCTGGGTTTAATCCATCACCATTCTTTAGCCCACTCTGCCACCCCAGATCAGACAAGGCCATATGCAAATCAGTCTGACCCTGTGCCTCATGGGAGCAGTCCAGCCCGAACTGCCAAGCCATTCCTTCCCTGGACCGGAAACAAGCTACAGAGGATCGGTTTCTGGCATTCCAGCCTTCTTCAGCCCGGCTTGCTTGAATCCAGTGGCAAAGTGAGCAAGTGACTCACGCCTGAGCATACCCTGCCAACTTATGGCGAACAAAGAAAAACCAAAGGAAATGATGGACAGAGCGTTGACAATACAAGCACTCACCCCCAGTCAACTGATCTGGGGTTTAATCCATCACCATTCTTTAGCCCACTCTGCCACCCCAGTTCAGACATGGCCATATGCAAATCAGTCTGACCCTGTGCCTCATGGGAACAGTCCAGCCCGAACTGCCAAGCCATGCCTTCCCCAAGGCCTTGAAAATAATCTGCGGATTCGCGGATTTTCCCACGAACTCGCAGATATTTTTGGGATTTCCATCTTATTAACTGGAGTACTTTCTACTGGCTAATCAGTGAGTGCTACCTCGTTGGGTAAATGTAAAGTGCTTTTCCTACACTGCAGCTGCGTAAAGGGCCAGAAGATTTGTCTCCACTGACCATGTGTGCCTGTAACTTTGCCACCGTGCCAAAAGGCGCCAAGGTCCCTTGAGTGAGCTGTCCATCATGGTTGGGAAAGGGCAGGAAGACGATTGATACCGCTAGTGTGTGGTGCGGGGCTTCTATGCGTGTCAATGCATCTTGTGTATAAAGGGTCAGAGAGAGAGTAGGGCAGCAGGTGAGGAGGAAAGCAGCCTCCTGGTCACAGGAACTACACGGGGATTGCGCTCGAGAAACTCAGGGATGCAAAGACCTCCCTCAGGTATTACCGCTAATTTTCGATGGCAGATATGGGGTTAAAGCATACTTGCCCAGCCTCGACCGTGCTCACTAATGTTTTGGGCTGATTAAAAACTTTACTGAATTTGAACTTCAACTCGGGCACCTGTTATATCTGTAAGTGCTTCCTGTTGAGGTTTAATTTTTGTGACAGGAATCTTGTGCCAGAATGAATCCTGCCCTGCATAGTTATCCACGAAGATGCCATCGTTTTGTGCAATACCTCTACTCAACTGGAGTTCTGGCTAATCAGTAAGTGCTACCTCGTTGGGTAAATGTAAAGTGCTTTTCCTACACTGCAGCTGTGTAAAGGGCCAGAACATTTGTCTCCATTGACCATGTGTGCCTGTAACTTGCCACTGCGCCAAAATTCACCGAGGTCCCTCGAGTGAGCTGCCCGTCATAGTTGGGATTGGGAAAGGGCGGGAAGATGTTTGATACCGCTAGTGTGTGGTGCGGGGCTTCTATGCGTGTCACATGCCTCTTTTGTATAAGGTCAGAGAGCGAGCAGGGCAGCAGGTGAGGAGAAAGCAGCCTTCTGGTCACAGGAACTACACAGGGGTTGTGCTCGAGAAACTCATGGATGCAAAGACCTCCCTCAAGTATTACAGCTAATTTTCGACTGCAGATATGGGGTTAAACCCTCTACCGTGCTCACTAATGTTTTGGGCTGATTAAAAACGTTACTGAATTTGAACTTCCACTCGGGCACCTGCTATATCTGTAGGTGCTTCCTGTTGAGGTTTTATTTTTGTGACAGGAGCTTCGTGCCAGAATGAATCCTGCCCTGCATAGTTATCCACGAAGATGCCACCGTTTTGTGCAATACCTCTACTTAAATGGAGTACTGGCTAATCAGTAAGTGCTACCTCATCTGGGAAATGTAAAGTGCTTTTCCTACACTGCAGCTGCGTGAAGGGCCAGAAGATTTGTCTCCACTGGCCATGTGTGCCTGTAATTTGCCACCACGCCACAATGTGCCAAGGTCCCTCGAGTGAGCTGTCCATCATAGTTGGGATTGGGAAAGGGCGGGAAGACGTTTGAAACCGCTAGTGTGTGGTGCGGGGATTCTATGCGTGTCACATGCCTCTTTTGTATAAGGTCAGAGAGCGAGCAGGGCAGCAGGTGAGGAGAAAGCAGCCTCCTGGTCACAGGAACTACACGGGGTTGCGCTTGAGAAACTCACGGATGCAAAGACTTCTCTTGTGTATTACAGCTAATTTTCAACAGCAGATATGGGGTTAAAGCACACTTACCCAGCCTTGACCGTGCTCACTAATGTTTTGGACTGAATAAAAACGTTACTGAATTTGAACTTCAACTCGGGCACCTGCTATATCTCTAAGTGCTTCATGCTGAGGTTTAATTTTTGTGACAGGAATCTTGTGCCAGAATGAATCCTGCCCTGCATAGTTATCCACGAAGATGCCATCGTTTTGTGCAATACCTCTACTCAACTGGAGTTCTGGCTAATCAGTAAGTGCTACCTCGTTGGGTAAATGTAAAGTGCTTTTCCTACACTGCAGCTGTGTAAAGGGCCAGAACATTTGTCTCCATTGACCATGTGTGCCTGTAACTTGCCACTGCGCCAAAATTCACCGAGGTCCCTCGAGTGAGCTGCCCGTCATAGTTGGGATTGGGAAAGGGCGGGAAGATGTTTGATACCGCTAGTGTGTGGTGCGGGGCTTCTATGCGTGTCACATGCCTCTTTTGTATAAGGTCAGAGAGCGAGCAGGGCAGCAGGTGAGGAGAAAGCAGCCTTCTGGTCACAGGAACTACACAGGGGTTGTGCTCGAGAAACTCATGGATGCAAAGACCTCCCTCAAGTATTACAGCTAATTTTCGACTGCAGATATGGGGTTAAACCCTCTACCGTGCTCACTAATGTTTTGGGCTGATTAAAAACGTTACTGAATTTGAACTTCCACTCGGGCACCTGCTATATCTGTAGGTGCTTCCTGTTGAGGTTTTATTTTTGTGACAGGAGCTTCGTGCCAGAATGAATCCTGCCCTGCATAGTTATCCACGAAGATGCCACCGTTTTGTGCAATACCTCTACTTAAATGGAGTACTGGCTAATCAGTAAGTGCTACCTCATCTGGGAAATGTAAAGTGCTTTTCCTACACTGCAGCTGCGTGAAGGGCCAGAAGATTTGTCTCCACTGGCCATGTGTGCCTGTAATTTGCCACCACGCCACAATGTGCCAAGGTCCCTCGAGTGAGCTGTCCATCATAGTTGGGATTGGGAAAGGGCGGGAAGACGTTTGAAACCGCTAGTGTGTGGTGCGGGGATTCTATGCGTGTCACATGCCTCTTTTGTATAAGGTCAGAGAGCGAGCAGGGCAGCAGGTGAGGAGAAAGCAGCCTCCTGTTCACAGGAACTACACGGGGTTGCGCTTGAGAAACTCACGGATGCAAAGACTTCTCTTGTGTATTACAGCTAATTTTCAACAGCAGATATGGGGTTAAAGCACACTTACCCAGCCTTGACCGTGCTCACTAATGTTTTGGACTGAATAAAAACGTTACTGAATTTGAACTTCAACTCGGGCACCTGCTATATCTCTAAGTGCTTCATGCTGAGGTTTAATTTTTGTGACAGGAGCCTCGTGCCAGAATGAATCCTGCCCTGCATAGTTATCCACGAAGATGCCACCGTTTTGTGCAATACCTCTACTCAACTGGAGTACTGGCTAATCAGTAAGTGCTACCTCATTGGGTAAATGTAAAGGGCTTTTCCGAAACTGCAGCTGCGTAAAGGGCCAGAAGATTTGTCTCCACTGACCATGTGGGCCTGTAACTTTGCCACCACGCCAAAAGGCGCCGAGGTCCCTTGAGTGAACTGTCCATCATAATAGGGAAAGGGCGGGAAGAAGTTTGATACTGCTAGTGTGTGGTGCGGGGCCAAACGGGCAGGGCTTCTATGCGTGTTCACATGCCTCTTGTGTAAAGGGTCAGAGAGCGAGCAGGGCAGCAGGTGAGGAGAAAGCAGCCTCCTGGTCGCAGGAACTACAAAGGGTTCACGCTCGAGAAACTCATGAATGCAAAGACCTCCCCAAAGTATTAAAGCTAATTTTCGACGGCAGAGTCGGGGTTAAAGCACACTTGCCCAGCCTCGACCCTGCTCACTAATGTTTTGGGCTGATTAAAACGTTACTGAATTTGTGCTTCAACTCGGGCACCTGCTTTATTTATATCTGTAAATGCTTCCTGTTGAGGTTTAATTTTTGTGACAGGAGCATTGTGCCATACTTGTAACTATTCTCTGACCCTGCTTCGAGGGTCAAAGCAGGGTCAGAGAATAGTTGCAAGTAGGCAACGAACTCGCTGGAGGCGCCACTCAGGAAGCACTTACAGGGTTACATCAGGTGCCCAAGTTGAAGTTAATTTCTTTGTAACCATTTTGTAAATGGTTAAAAAGAAATTAGCTTCAACTTGGGCACCTGCTGTAACCCTGTAAGTGCTTCATGGAAAATTTGTCCCGCTCGCGGATTTGCGATTTTTGTAGAAAATTCGCAAATTCCGCGAGCGGAACGAATTTTCCACCCACACTTAGTTACTTTTCCCCCCCCTTGGATACACATTATTTGAGTATGTCCAACAAAGGTAAACATAGAAAGGAGAGGAAGTACCCTGGTCTGGTTGCTTCACTGTCTTGTTGATAGAAAGAGTGCTTGTTACCACACAATGGGGCATATTCTCAAAAACTTATCGCCGAGTTAGCAGCACTTTACCACAGCTAAAGTCACAATAAAGGTATCACCTCATTCAAAAGCTGGTGCTAACAGCTGATATCACCAGTTTACCTGCGATAGCAGCGGCAAAAAACATCGTCACAGATGACCCCGGCAACTATCGCTAATGAGATGCAGAGTAGGCGTACCTGTGCAAAAAGCTGCACCAACACCACTTCGCAACATTCTCAACGACCAGCCAGATTGGCGATAAGATCACAAACCAGGCGATAAGGTGCGTTAGCACCAGGAATTTAACACCTACTCGTACCTGGTGTAAAGTCGGATGAGTTCAAGTTCAAGTTCAGGGATTTATATAGCGCACTACTCACCCAGAGGGTCTCAAGGCGCTTGGGGAAGGGTGTTCAATTTTTGTCGAATAGCCAGGTTTTAAGTTCTTTTCTGAAGGAGATGTGGTTTTGAGTAAGGCAGAGGTGAGTGGGGAGTGAGTTCCAGGTCTTGGCCGCCAGGAAGGAGAAGGATCCTACCTGCACCAGAAAATGGAGCTCAGCCCAGAGCCTCACATGAAGAACAACAGATGCCATGGAGCCAAAGATCATCCAGCTCAGACACCCAAGAGGGCCACAACACCCACTGCCACCCCCCCATGAACCCCCACCCCTCCCCCCAGGCCCTACCTCGGGCACCCCCCGCCTCCCTCCCCCGGACAAAGATATGTTATATCAACTTAAACAAAATCATGAACAAAACAATGCGCCTGATGTCACACAATTATAACACTTAACATAGATGTGTGTTCAGAAAAAGGAGAATCATACATTCATCTTAGAATTTCCAAACAATTTGTTTTATTCAGAATGAACCCAAAACAACTATTTTGATGAGTCATGGCGGGTCTTCTAAGGACAATCTGTAAGTCACTGCCTGGCAAAATTCCAGATAAGAAGGTGTGTCATGCCCTCCACAAAGGACAGAGGGAGAGAGAGAAAAAGAGAGGGAAAGAGAGAAAGAGAGGGAGAGAGACAGGGAGAGAAAGAGAGAAAGAGAGAGAGAGAGAGAAAGAGTGCGAGAAAGAGAGAAAGAAAGAGAAGGGGAGAGAGAGAGAGAGACAAAGAGAGGGAACGAGGTAAAAGAGAGGGAGAGAGAGTTATAGAGAGAGAGAGAGAGTGCCAACACTGCGGACCCAGGCATCACTGCTCACCTGCTGCCACCAGTGTGTCTCCAAACACGTGCCGGTATACACTGAAGTCCACCAGGTGCCTTATCGGAAACCAGAGTCCTGAATGGCAGACTCCATACAGTTGCACACGCCATCATCTCTTGCCCGCCCCCACGCACACAGGCTGCTGCACCCCAGCCCCTCCCGTCTCCCAGTGGTGACTGTCTGCCCCTGCACACCCAGTCCTCACTGCTCACCTTCTGCAACAGGCGTGTCTCCAAGAGGGACCACAACGTGCCGGTGCAAGCTCCAAGCCCGGGGCCTGTGCCCATGGCAGCCTCCACATCATGGAGCCCCACACCACAGGCCACCAGATCACACACTTGATTCTGGGTCTTGATTGCACAATGGCAGTGATCATATTGGTGCATGAGGCATCATCGCAGGCTGCACACCCACTCAGCCCTTCAGGTGCCACTTACTCTGTGAAACGCAAGGCAACACCACATGGCGGTAGGCCCGCACTGCCCGCTGGCTGAGGCCTACACTGCGGTCCAGCAGGGCTCACACAAATCCTTACCAGTCAGGACCACCAGGACGGGGCATCATCGCAGGCTGCACACCCGCTCAGCTCTTTAGGTACCATTACCTCAGTGCACCGAAAGCCACCGTCCTGTGGTGGTTTGCCTGTGCCAGCCGCAGTGAATCCGGTGCCACCAAGTCTGTGCACAGCAAGTCATGGACCCTTTATGATTGAGTTTCGTGGTGCGGACGGCATCAGGTCACCTATGGCACTGGGTAATGTGATGTGGCAGGGCCCTAGGCCCTCATGCATAAATAATAACCACACAGATACACCCAGAGAGAGAGTGGAAATGGTGTCCAGCACGTGTGGCAGGCCATTTTTATTGGCAGGGTCTCATGTCCTGTGATGCGTGTGCTGGATGGTGCGGTGTGGGTGTAAACTAGCCATGGGGGAGTGGCTGTGGCACGCTGACAACTAGAACTGTGATCAGCAGATCACTACAGGGAAGACATAGGACATGTAGAGCTGTCGTCCTCCCCATGAGTGTAAGCGGAGTGGGCTGGCCTGGCATATGCCAGTCCAGCGTAAGGGTGTGAACAATTACCCCAGTGCTCTGGGCGAGGTTCCGCTGGACAAGGAAGTAACTAATGCGTGTGTCTCTGTTGTAGTGTCTGCACCACCCGGACCGCAATCAGCAATGTGTCACCCTGTGACCCAAGTTCCACAACATGAGCAACATGGATGTAAGGGGGAATCACTGACCCTACATTCATCCATACTTCCACACTTGAAAGATCATAGAGATGACACATCTGTGTGAATATGAATGTGTAATGCACATTCAGTGGAGTGTTGTAGCTGGAGCAATACAGGGCCATGTATACCCCACTTGACATTGTTGGCCCGTGGAGGGCCAGCCAGAGTCCTTTAAGGAATGACAAGAGAAAGAGTACAGTCAGCAGTCTGCATGCTGTGTCATTGGTGGCCAAACCGAATATGGCAGTCCAATTCGAGGTCCAAGGTGAGTGTTGCAGAGTGTATCGGGGGACAGTGGAAGGTGATGATGCTGAGAGCAGAACCAAGCAGAAGCTGGCCATATGGCAGAGATGACTACTACTGCGTCCTTCTTACCACGAAGGCAGATTCATCCGCATCTTCTTCCTCTGCTGTTTCATGTGCCTCACATGTGGGTGTTTGGTGTTCTGCCTCCAGCACTGTGTGTCAGTGATACCTCAAGGGCCGGAGGTGGAATGTCTGCTGCACTGTGTGGCACTGACACTTCAGGGGGCAGAGATGTGGATGGAGTGGTGGCAGCAGCATGCATCAGCGCCAGACCTTGTGGCAGAAATGCCATGAGGAGAGTCTTTAGGGCATTGAGGAACCCAGCTACTTCTCGCTGGTGTGCAGCCGCGGCAGCCGCTCTTTCTGCCTGCGTCCACTCCATGTTCTCCATGATCCTGCACATGTGTCCCAACTCCTGGGTGACATCGCTTGAGCCAGTCTGACTAGACAGTTGTTCTTGTATCTGAGTCAGGACTCCAGCAATGTCAGCCATGGATCATCGGAGAGCATGGAGCGGACTGTGGGTGTCCGTTAGGGAATGTGAGTGGTCCCTGATGGGACTTAGACACCCACGCATGGCATCTAGTTTGGCTGCCATGTGATCGAACCCCACTGGCACCTGTTCAGCCAGCTTCTCCCGGCACCCCAACACATGGCAATGGAAGGCATCTGTTGTTCGTGGGGGTCCTGGGAGGCAGCCGTGCTGATGGGTGCTGCCGCTGTGTGTTCTGTGCAGGGTGTGGGGTCTCCTCGTTGCAGCTGGGCTGCCCTGTTCTTGGAGGTGGGATGCGGAGGCTGTCAACTAGCTGTTGGAGGGCACCGGGGTTGAAGGTGTGGTGGTCCTCTTCGTCATCAGAGAAGAGAGTTTCGGCCTGCTCTGCAGGAGGTGTTGGATTTCCATCTGTAATGTGACGGGAGATGCAGTTTCACATTGTGTTCACATGTATGTTGAAGCATTGTACATGTTTACATTCAGACTGCATGACAGTGTAAATTGTGACTGTTTGGGAGGCGCTGCCTATTTGACGCAGGACAGTGGACATTTCAACATCATGGATGTGTGTTTGTACTTGTACATTGTCAACTCACATTTCTTTGCAATCCCAAGTGATTGGCCAGTTTCTACACACAAGCGGCACCAGTTGTGCCCTCTGTTCTGTTGTGGTGGACATGTTGCGGTTTGTACCATATCATTGTCAATGTTTATGTGCTCTGCATGTTATGTGTGTGTGCTACATTTTGGGGGATTCACCCCTGCGGTCTGATTTTGCTGGCCCTTATCCCTTACATGCGGTATACCTTAGACTTCTGTGCTTTTACAGTGCTGAGATGTTGCATACTTGGGTACATTGGTCTCTTGGTGTGAGTTGGGTGTCTGGAGCATGGTTTGTCCACAGATGTGCTATACTTGATTACGCATGTGTGCCATTGTGCCCATCTCCCCCCATTCCCCAGTCCCTGGTCGTTACTCACCCTCGTGCTGTTGTGTCCGGTCATTTTGAGCAGTGTCTGGTCCCCCAATCCTGCCACCGTCTACCCACTGATTACTGTGGACATTATTTTCTCCATCCCATCCAGCTCTTCCTGTGGGGCTGGACTCCCACCTCCAGTCTGCATTGCTGCCTTCCGGTTGTTGGTGAGTTTCTGCTTGGTTTTGCGCTTCACATCATTCCAGCGCCTCTTGACCTCTTCCATTGTCCTCTTCAGCACTCCGACTGCATTCACCTTGTCCACGATAGACTGCCATATTCCATTTTTGGTTGCCAATGACACAGTGGAGGTGACGAACAGTAGTTGATGGTGTTCTATCACCTCCGTTATTAGGATCCTGTTTTCCTGTGGACTGAACCGCTTATTCCTACTCTTCTTGTCCTTGCCCTTCCCTGACCCCGAGGTCCCAGGCTGGTCTTCTGGGGGACTTTGTCTGGTTCTGGCTGTCCTCTGTACATGTTCCGGCTACCTCCATTGTGCTTCGCTGTTGTTTGGCTTTTGTTTGTATGTTTTTTTCTACTTTTATAGTGATTTTACCCGCATGAAAAGTGTGAATTGCAGTCCTGTCACTGGTTATCGCATATTTTTGTATCGCGATTGGCCTCATCACTACTATTTTCGTGTTCATTTTTCATGTTTTTTCGGCATCATGTTAATTTTAATGCGGTCATTTGACGCATTAGCGTACGACTATCGCATGGTACCGCTGTGTTGTGAATACAACGTTAACACAGCGTTCTTTTCCCTCGAAAGACTGCGATGTGAAGAGTTGAGTTCAGCTAATTTTGTGATGGTTATCCACTTTCTTGAGAATATCCCCCAATGTATCAAGGGCACCCATGCTCACACCCTGACTCCTGTTCTTAGTGAGCAAATTCCCCCAAAAATGCTAGATAGTGCTGACCTCACTTGTTGCGTTGTGTGCCCGCTCCCCTCTTGCCATGCCTTGAGTGAACATGAATGTCCTGTGTCCTTTTTTTGTGCTCACCAAATAGCTATATGTCTCCCTAATCCCCTAAAAAATTGATGCACAATCGTTAACTGATGGAAGATGAAGTTGTGATTTGCTGCACCCAAAAAAGTGACATAACATTTGTAAAGTGGCCCTGGCATCGCAGACAGCTTACTCACTGAGGGAAAGCGTGGTGTGTCAGTTTTGATAATGATGTACCTCAAGCTGTGGGCACAGAAGTAGGTATGTTTGCAGTTGATGGCTCCTATCACATTGGCAGTGGCATGAACTGCTGCAGTGGCTTCTGAATGGCCCAATACTGCAGTCGACTGTGGCGCATGTCAGAAACTGCGGCAAGCAGTGAAACTGACTTGCCTGTGAGGGGCCATCAATAATCCTGATGGCCCTTTAGAAAAGTATGCTGCCACTACCTTGACACTGGTAGTGATGACCTGGAAGCCAGTTGACAGTGAAGGTAGCATCTCCTCTCATTGAACATGCATACCAGTTGGTACTGGAGGAGCACTGAACTAATGGTGGCACAGACAAGGGAAGCAGAGATCATTCTGCCCATTGCTGCAAACGTCTCCTTGCTTAATGTAGTTGGTTTTAAACAAGTGCACTGCCTAGTGAGCTGAATAAAGAGACAAGTCCCCTCATACGAAACCGATGACTGTCACATAAGCATGTTGAATTCCTCAGTGATGGATAGAAAGCAGGAGGGTGGCAAAAGTAGCAGACTTTTAATGGAGGAAAGTGGTATGCTCCGCATTTGACAGCTATTTGTGTGGATAATGTGGAGCAAATTCTATTACCTGTAGAGCTGGTAAAAAAGAAGGTTGTGAGTGCACGTGAGTTGGAAAGTAGCAGTGACTAATAGCATTATTGGCCACACTCTAGTGGTTGTTGATTGCCATTCCCCTCATTAGGATCCCTCATGCTTGTCTCATTGTCATTCTTGTGAGTAGGATGTTAGGGTGATTGACACCTGCATCGGGCAATGAGGCTTATGTACTTTGGGTCTTATTTATGAGGCCATGCAACACTTTTGTGCCGCTGTTGCGCCACTTTTTGTGACACACCGGCGGTGTAAAAAATGCACCACATTGCGTCCTATTTACAAAGTGGCGCATCTAAGCAGATGCGTCACTTTGTAAAGCCCTGCCCTACATTATACCTGCACCAGGTATAATATGTGCAGGATGGGTGTTCCCCCCGCAAAAAGCCTTGTAGAAGTGGTCCAGCGAAATCTGTCAGATTTCACTGCGCCACTTCTAGGACGCCACTGAGTCAAAACCTTACGTCTGTCTCACAGCCTTTTAGGCCTGAATCCAGATTATCCACGTAATTCGGCAAAATACCTCTCTTGCATGCAATGTCATGAAACAATGATTCCACTTTTCGCTTCTAGTCAATAATTATGTTTTAGAGCAAAATAAGTAAAAGATCTCTTTATTTGCAATTTCTTTTACATTGGCTAAAAAAATCAACAAAAGGTATACATTTTTCTTCACAGCAAAATCAATATTTTGCAGATTTTTACCGTTCATTGAAAAAGTTTCACAGAAAACTAGTGAAGGTCATGCAAAGCTTTGAAGTCTTGTGAATTTGGCACATCTCTAGTGACTCCATAATGCAGCTTCAGACACAAAACTTGGTTGGGCATGTGTACTTTTATGTATATATAAGCAAAGAGGTTTTTTTTACAATGTGCATGCTTCCAAATCTAAGTTGGACACTTTGCAAAAGTAACATCGGCCAAACAAACTGAATTTCTCTTTAGTGGTTAGGATATCCGAGTTTTGCAAACAGCTTTACAAGGTTTATGGTAAGCATGTTCTTGTTCAGCCAACCAGAAACCACCTTTCAAGGATGCTTCATTAAAACAAAATGTTATGCATTACAAATGTCCAGAGGAATTACCCATGGATCGAAATATGAATAAATAAGGTTTCAGAGAAAGGATTTATTAATAAAGGACTTATTTGGTATTCATAAGCTATTGCCTTTTCTGTACATCACCGCTTCAAAGATAATGCAGAACATTAAATGATAGTTAATGTAAAAAAAGAGCAAGCAGGAGAGTTTTGACGCATTGTACTACGAGGAGAGCTGTGTTTTTTACGGCCTTCCATTAAATGTTAACGAAAAACCTGAAACTGGCATGGGTCTGACCGAATTAACTGAGGCATAAATGTATAGATAAGGAGATTCTGCACTAAATTAGCAATGTTGATATAAGTACTCAACAGTCAATTGAAATGCTAATTTCTTCAGGGAGAACAGATGCCAAAGTGCAGACGGCATGCAAATAACAAAAGCAGTGGTGGCTGCAGCAGAACGAAAGTGGTGTGGGGCTCGAACGGGGAGGGGAGTATGGGGGGAATTGAGGGTGGAAGGCCCTGGCTCCCTACTCAATCCAGACGCTGCTGTCATGCTATGAGAACAGCACTAGAATTGATTGGTCTGAGTAGCCTGGTCTCCTGCTAAAACAAGGCTGGGAGCCTGCAGTTTTTCTCCAACCAGGCTGTAAACACAGCTGGGCCTCATTTATGAAAAGTGACGCATCGCTGCGTGAAAACAGCGATGCGTCACTTTTCACTGCGCACTCCTTGCGACACCAATGATGCGTCATATTTAATGTATGACGCATCATGTCGCAAGGAGTTACAGATACGTCAGTATTTCTGACGTATCTGGAAGCGCAAAAGTGACGCATTGCTGGAGTGTGTCACAAAAGTGCTGTGAGGCAGGCGCAAGATTTTGACGCAACAGTGTCCTAAAAGTGACGCAGTGAAATCTCATAGATTTCACTGCGTCACTATACGAGTTTTTTTGCGGGGGAACGCCCCCTCTGCATACATTATACCTGACGCAGGTATAATGTGGCGCAGGAGTTTAAAAAGTGACGCATCTACCTAGATGCGTCACTTTTTAAATATGGCGCAACAAGGCGCATGCTTTACGCCGCCGATGCGTCACAAAAAGTGACGCATCAGCAGCGCAAAACTGATGCAAGGCCTCATAAATGAGGCCCCTGGTTTGTAGAAACAGAACTACGCATTCCTAACAGGCTGGCCTAAGCCGGCCGGCCAAACCTACATGCTCACTTTTAAGTGCCCAGCACTCCTGCTGGTCATGACCCGACCCAGTATGCTTTCTCCGTCAGCAAGAGCCTGTCACGGAAAAATAAAATGATATTACTGTTTTAATAAAATGTTATTTTTCTGCGTCTAACTCTGACCAGTTGTGCGACCCGTCTCCACCATTACCGTGGAGCTGTTCCTGAACAGAAGGCAATACAATGAAGAGGCTGTGGCGGCCAATCAGCTCTCATAGAAAGAGAGCATTATTAGAAAAAATCCCTGGAGAATCAATAAGGATGTAAATCTCACACATTTGTCTATTATTGAGGATTGTTTTTAAGCTATTCATCATGATGCCATGCCGCATTACTCATCCACCAACACTGCTTTACAAACGCATTAGCCAAAATAATGGAATTTATGTTAGCTTTCACTTAAACTAAGCGTATTTCATAAAAGGGTAATATATCATGCCAAGTGAAACTCATGTAATTCGTAAATATAGATACTGAGGTTCGCAAGCAAGCTATTTAAGACAATAGTATGTGTTGTATTCATATATTATATATTCATTGAAAAAAACGTTACAGGGACATTATAGTTAGGAAATAGAATGTAAAACAAAACGTTAAAAATTCACTGAATAAGCCAAAGGTTACAGGGACGTTATATTTATGCTCATATTTCATTCATTCAAAACCAGTGAATAGCAGCAGCTATAGCTTCCTGAGCTAACTATAACTTACGCCTCCAACAATTCACTGCTCATAACCTCAAATATCACATTACTCTTGAGATAGTCAGTGACATCTCTTATGACATCTCAAATGTCATCACTGATTACATCAACCACACACCCACTCACAGACACACAAATGTACTTACACAACCACTCACTTCTCCAAAAAGCCACTCACACACCCACTGACTCGCTCATAGCACCTGATCATATGGCCAGTCACTCACCTATGCAGACACTCACACAGCCTCACACTCACCCATACAACTACTGACACACCCATATATTTACCTATGTAGCCACTCACACATCCATTCACTCACCGATACAGCCTCTCAATAGAGCCACTCACTTATCCATACATTCCCTCATACACCCACATAACCACTTACATACCCATTCACACAGCGATACAACCACACACACAACCATTAATTTTTCTATAAAGCCTCTCACACACCAACTCACTTGATCAAGCACTCTCTCAAACATTCACCCACTCATCCATACAGCCACTTACAAATCCAGTCACGCACTCATACAAACATTCAGACACTCACTCATTAACACATACAGTCACTGACACACCCACTCACCTATATAGCCACTCACACAGCCACTCACTCACCCACCCATACAGCCACTGACATATCCACTCACTCACCAATGCAACCACACAGCTACTTAGACACCCACTTATATACCCATACAACCACTCACACACTCACTCACTCACTTGTACAGTCACTCAGACACCCACTCACACACAAATAAACACGGTCACACAACAAATCACGAAAACAATGTTAAAAAAAGGAATCACTCATTAGTGGGACACAAACTAGACTAATTTAACTTTTGTAGCACATTAGTATATATTTTTAAAACTCATAAACCTTTAGAAAACACTCACTCACTTGATGATGTCATCAGTGATGACATAATCGCTGGATGATGTAACCAGTGATGTCTTTTCAGCGAATATCTGTTTTTTTAATACTATTTCTTACCTGTACCTTTAACCTATGAAAATGAGTGTGAGTGTCTCAGTGGGTGTATGACTACGTGTGTGTCTGAATGGGGTTGAGACTACCTGCAGAAGTGTCTCATGGGGTGTGAGATTGGGTGCATCACTGTCTGAATGTGTTTTTGACTGTTTGGGTAGATGTGTAAGTGGGTGCATGAGTGTCTGAGCTTGTCAGTAACATATAGTGAGGCTGATAGTCTAGTTGGGAGAGTGAGGGATGGTACACTTTCCAGTTCCTACCTATTTGAGTGTATATATAGTAAGAGACCACAGATAGGGTCTGAGCTAGTAGCCATCACCCATGTTTGAAGGACTATTTTTGCATATAGTTGAGAAGGTTGTCGGAACACTGCTTAAAGTTCAATGCTGAGAAATCCTGATTCTTAGCGGAGCCAACCATATCTGGGATGCGTCATGGTGACCCCACTCGTTGGGAGATGCCCCAGCACCCAAGCAGTGTGCAAAAAAAGTAGGTGTCATCATTGATAACACCCTATCTATGCAGGTCCACGTACAGATTCTGTGTGGAAGAAGCTTCGCTACACTGAAGCTTTTAAAAAGGCTCTTCATCTGGATCCCACTGGAAAGCAGGAGAACAGTCACACAGGCCCTGCTTGTCAGAAGGCTGGATTATGGAAATGCACTTTTTGTTGGCATACCAGACTACCTTTTCAAACGTCTGCAAATGATACAAAACGCAGCAGCCAAACTGGTGTGCAATTAGGGCAAAAAAGCTCAGCAATTGATTGCTTGAGACAACTTCACTGGCTACCCATGCATCAAAGAGCCAGATTTAAGCTTTTAGGACATGCACACAGGGCACTCCATCATACTGGCCCTAGGATTCTTCGGCATAGAATCAAATTCTACACCCCTTCCAGGTGCCTAAGGTCACACCTTCAGGCGCTAGCTGAGACTAAAAGGATCAGCTAGAGTAGGGCAGGTGGATGCACCTTTTCGTACCTCTCAGCTCTGCACTGGAACAAGCTTCCACTGGAACTATGGTTGATCGAGGATTACACGCCGTTCAGGGAGAATCTTAAAACCCACTTATTCCCCAAGGACTGATGTCACCAATCCCAACAGCCCTAGCCCTAACTACCACCCTTCTGCTACACTAGCGCCTTGATATCCCTTTGGGATGAATATTGCGCTTTATAAATAAATAAAAGTAGACAGTGCCAAGAAGTGCTTTTGCAGAGTTGTGGAGAAAGGGGCATGGCCTCCAAACAAACTCTCAACAATCCTACTGTTTGCGGCTTACTGGAGGTAACAGGAGGTCTTCTTGGCCCCTAATGACCCTCTGCAGCCAAGTGGACTTTATCTTCTAACCAGCAGTGCTCCAGGAGGTGCATTTTTAGAGTATTAGAGAAAGGGGGCAGGGCCTCTGCGAATTGCAGCTTTTTTTGGTCGTTGCTATTTTTTAAAGGGGGTTGCGTGGCCACCCTTCCCTGGACAGTTTTGGGCCCTGGAGAACCCATCCCCTTGGGACTGACTCATTTTTTCTCTTTTTAAAAAATAAAAAAAGGGAGGGTGCGACGCGGCCCACCTCCACAGGCTGATATTGGCCCCAAGAACCTATCCCTTGGGGTAGGCCTTAATTTTTTGGTTTTTTTATTCAGAAGGGGTGCCAGCATGGCCCCATGCCTCGGCTAATTTTAGCCCTGGATACCCCATCTCCCAGGTCCTGGCCTTTCTATTGGGGACCTTGGGGGAAGCCCCAAGGTCCCTGCAGTCCCTGCGGGTTTTCTACCTCCAGTAGGAGCTGGCATTCCTTTTAGACAAAGGGAGCATTTTAATGCTCCTGCTTCTATGAAACGGAGCAGTGTTTGCTATGGTGGTGCTCCCGCAAGCCATAGAAAACTGCAGTATCCCTGGGGGGCACCCTGGGACATTGCTGGAGCCGGCCCTGTGGGGTGGCGGTCCCCAGTGTAATTTAGGGCTCTTGGAGGAGGGCCACATGGCCCCCCTCCTTTGATCACATCTGCCCTGGGGAGATGGTGGTCCCCAGGCTCACAACAGACCCCCTTAGTAATTCCATTTGTATCCCGGGGACGTGGCGCACCCTGGGGCTGCAGGGAAGGCCATAGGGACACACCAGCTTTTTTTAATGATAAAGGGTGTGCCCCGGGGAGCTGGCAATCCCCAGGGTAGCGAAAGGACCAAGTGCCCCCCTGTATTTGAGTGAATCAGCCTTGGGGAGTTGGTGGTCCCCAGGGCTGCTTGGGAGGCTAAAGCACCCTGTGCCTTATAATTTAATAAAGCTCCAGGGAGGTGGCTGTCCTTGAGGATGCAGGGGGATGTGTCGCCGTCGCATTTCCTTTGTCCTCAGCCCAAAGGGAGTGCGTGGACCACACAGCCCCATCATTATTTTTAGTTGCCCCCGGGACCTGGCCCACCTGTCTCCTGATGAAAATATTAAAAATAATTGCTTTTTTAGGCCTTGGGGGTCCATGTAGGACCCCCTGAAGAGGCGTAGGGGCTCAGGGTGTCTCTACTCTGCCCCCTTTACTTAAAAAAAAAATGTTTTTTCTTGTGACTCACTTCAAACGAGTCACAAGATGCCTGCCAACGCTTCGTGGTTTGAAGTGCTGGCAACCAAGCTGATCGCAGAGTTTGGGGATATACCATGGCCACAGTTGCATATCTGAGAAATCTATAAATTTCTCAGCAACTACTGAAAGGATTTACATCATTTAAAAAAAAGATTGTTTTTTGGGCCAAGCGCTACCTTACTGCCAAATTTGGTGTAATTCCATTCAGCAGTTCGGGCTCTAGCCAAGTCTAAAGTTTTGTATGGAAATTAAAATGAAGAAAAAGCATTTGTGACCCGCCTATATTTATGTAGTAATTGAGAAAGTTTCGATTATCTGTATGGTCGAATATATGCATTTGACAGGAGATTTGAACCATTGAAGAACAGAGAATTCATGGACAGAAATCTACACATAAGAAGAAGAAATGTAGAAACGGAAGAAAGTTTGTTAACCGCATCCTTGGCAGATGAGACAAACCATTTAAACTTAATCTCTTTGGAGGAGATGGGACTTTTCCACGCATGTTCAAGATGAAGGGAAAATAAATTGATGCAAGGGAGAGAAAAACACAGAAACATCACTTGTAGGAACATAAAGATGAGAAGGGTCAAAAAGAGGCAGAAAGGGCACACAAAAGAATTGAAGGAAGAAATGGATAATTTAGTGATAAATATTTCCTCAAAGAAATTTACAGATGATCATACAAAGTTTCATAAACAAAGGTTTCTCCTTTTTCCAGATGCTAAGCTGGGAGAAGGAAATGTCAGTATAGATTTTTACAACTTTCTTAGAAAACTGAAATTGAACTAACACTTTATAAAACACCCTAGAATTGGAACCAGAAGTGAACAACTTGAAATATCAAATTTGAATATCCATGAGATCGGGGGCCCCATTGACAAAGATAAAGTTGGACGAAAGTCTAACTTTACAACTTTGGGTATTAACAAAATTACTACTTGTAAATGCCCTTGTGAATTCTTAAAGTCATAAATATAGACTTCCGGTATTCACTAAGCGCATTTATATATATATATATATTCACTGAAAACACCATAGGTTTCACACCAGTTATAGTTAGCTGGAAATTTTACTGACCTTAAACCATTGAAATTCCAACGTTATAGTTAGTTGGACTCACTATAACAAGCGCGCCTGCAATGCACTGCTGATGACGTCACATATTACATCACTCATGACATGGTCAGTGACATCACTCATGACATCACTGATGACACCATCCACTGAATGTGTGTCTTTCTGAAAAATAAATATGTTTTATATATGTATTTGCAAAGGTTGATGGAAGAATAAATGGTTAAATAAGTGTGTAAATGGATGTTTAAAAAAAATGATTGGTTAACTGCCTTATTAAGTGTATCTTAGTGAATACATATATTAGCGAGTAACTTTTAAATATTGAAATATATGTATCAATGTTTCACTTTGTGTATTAGTGGCTGCATCGGTTGGTGACTGACTCACTGTTTGTATGTGTTTTGAAGACAGCATGTGTGGAGAACTGTATGGGTGGATGAGTGTGTATATGTGTGTGTTAGTGAGTGAATGACTGTCTCACTATTGTCTTTATTAGTAACGACATATGTTTTAATCTAGTATATGTGAGTATTGATGTATGTAAGTGAGTATATGTGAGAGTGAGAGATTGTAAGAGTTCCTGTTTAAATAAGTATGTGTTTCTATAAGTGATTGTTTAAGAGAGTAAGTATGTGTAAGTTTCCTTAGAAGTAAGGTGGTAGTGTGTGTATAGTTGTATATGCAAATAAATGGATGTTCAATAGTTTATTTGCATGTGTGAGTACGTGTGTGAGTAACTTTTAGATGACTGTCGGTGTGTAACAGGATGTATAGGTGTATCACTACATATGATGAGTGAGTATATGTATGAGTGACTATATAGAACTGTTGGTGAATGAGTGGAAGTGTATATAGATGGTGGAATTACTGAATTGGTTGTTGTAACTGGTATGGGTATCTCCATTTTTTGGAAAATGTTAGTTTCTATTTTTGAATATGTGTTTCAATGGTTACATTACACTGAAAGGAGGTCTGTCACTCTGTCACAAGGATGGTGTCATCAGTGATGTCATGAGTGATGTCACTGACCATGTCATGAGTGATGTAATATGTGACGTCATCAGCAGTGCATTGCAGGCGCGCTTGGTATAGTTGGAATTTCAATGGTTTTATGTCAGTAAAATTTCCAGCTAACTATAACTGGTGTGAAACCTATGTTTTTTTTAGTGAATTTAATAGGTTTTTTAAAAGCTAATTCCTAACTATAACTGGTGTGAAAGCTATGGTTTTTTCAGTGAATTTCAAAGGTTTTTTATTAGCAAATTTCTATAGCTATGAAATGTAATATTTTTTATAATGAATCCTATATTATATATTTATGTAATAATATTTTATTTATGTATATTGTTCATGGTTTTTTTTTTGCCCTGGAGCGCTCCCGGTGCGCGTACCGGTGAGCGCACCGGTAAGCGCAGTCTTCCGGCGCGCCCCGGTGCGCGTACCAGGGAGCGTCCCGTTAGCGCTATTGCCGTGAACGAAAACATCATCGTGACGTATCGCGTAGCCGCGTCCGCGTGATACGCACGGCGTAAGTGCACCCGGAAGCACCCACGCGCATACGAACACGCTATGTAAGCGCCCCGGGGCGCGCCCCGGGTCGCGCAGCGTAAGCGCGTTGGGTCATGTGACCTGAAAATAACACTTTTCATTGGTTCAGGACAGTTTTGTTTTCCAAATGATGAAAGCCCCCACCTTTTTTCTTTATTCTCACTTTGTCCTTTGACTGAGGAAGACCTGTTTGGAGAGCTATTCCCAATTTGTACTGAAAAATGGCTACAGTAGCAGCAGCAGCAGGAGCATGTCAGCCACCACCACCACCACCACCACCACTTCAAGGACCACCACAACACCACAGTGGTGGAGATGAAGAAGAGGAGGAGGAGAGGAGGACGTTCCTGCATGAAAATACTCCCACCTATAAGCCAAACGAGCACATAATCTGGGAGTTTTTTTTCAATCTCAAAGGACCACAAGAGAGTAAATGCGCCAAAGGTTACTTGTTTGATCTGTGGAACTGCACTTTCAAGGGGGCACCCTAACAAAAAGTACTCTTTTGGCAACAACACCATGATTCGCCACATGCAACGCCGGCACCCTAACAACTATGCTAGGCAGAGGTCCAAGAAATGACCAGGAACCCTCCCCAATCTTCTCCCAGCACCTCCCAAAGTAAGCAACCCACTCCATCGGGTCCAGAGGCAAGGGAGAGGTTCCCAAACATACAAACTCAGTTTGGACAATACAAAATCGGTTGCATATTTTGTGGGAAAACAATTACTTATGGTGAGCAAAGCATTAAGCTCATCAACCGTGCTGGTGACAACCACGTGTGCCGCAAAAAACCTTAATTTTTTTCCTGATTTTTTTTGCTCCAGTTGAGCCGTTTACAATTCCCTGTTTTTTGTTTGTCCCCATAAAAATAACAAAAAAAATATAAAATTGTTCATAAAAGCCAAAAAAAGTAAAAAATGTTCCAAAAAACAATAAAAAAAATATAAAACAACAAAAAGAATAAAAAAACTGTTATTTTTAGAACTACCTCCAATTTATAAAAAAATGCTTCTTTTTAAAAAAAAATTGCCATTCTTTTTTCCCCATGGTACGCTCCCCAGTACGCTCCCCAGTGCGCGCACCGGGCGCTACCCCCGCGCAAATCGAAAAAACATGTTTTTGTTTTTTTTGCCCTGCGGGGCCCTTTTATAGCCCCCACATCAAACCTAGGGGGTCAGGGGGGGTCTACCCTGCCCCCTTTTGATTATTTCCCCCTTCGTTTTTGTCACCTCTTGTGTCTCGATCCTACCGAGACACAAAATGGCGGCCGCTCCGGACTGTTTGGAATGTTGACAGACACCCGAGAGCCAATCAGCTTTCCGCTCGCGAACTCGCGTAGCGCGCTGGTGCGCGCCCCGGTGAGCGTACCTGGGCGCGCTTATAGATATATATATATTTTTTTAACCTAAATTACTCAAAATCCACTGGAGCACATATCTTGAGACATAGCAAAGGCACATCGGGCTTCCAGTCCCTACAATTTTGCCAAGTTTGGTGGAAATCCATTCAGCCGTTCAAGCTAAAAGTGATTCCAACCGCCCTATGGAAATTAACATGGGGAAGGAGCGGAGCGCAGCGAGTCAAATTTGAGGAAAATGTCAGGCAGATTCCTCAACCGGCGCCAAAGTTATTCCCAATAGAATGTTGCAAAATCCCTATACAAAATATTCCTAACTATAACTACCTACTGGCGACCGCCAGTAGGTAATATATATATATATATATATATATATATATATATATATATATATATATATATATATATATATATATATATATATATATATATATATATATTCACAGAAAAAACCATAGGTTATAGACCATATATAGTTAGGAATTTGCATTTACAAAACCTTGAAAATTCACTGAAAAAACCATAGGTTATAGACCATATATAGTTAGGGATTAGCATTTAAAAATCTTATTTTACTCGCACAAAACCATTGAAATTCCATATATAGTTAGATGCACTAACTATATATCGCGGACCCGCAATCCACTGCTAATGATGTCACATATTACATCATTCATGACATGGTCAGTGACATCACTGATGACATCACTGATGACATCTCAAATGACATCACTGATGACATCACTGATGACAACACCCAGTGACTGTATGTTTCTGTAAAGTTAAAATATGTCTTACATATTGAAGAATGAGTGGATGTATAAGTGTCTGGATGAAGGATTTAGTAGGTGCATGACTGACTGTATGAGAGAATGATTAAATGTGTCTCACTGAGTGTATGGGTTAGTGATTAAAGTGTCTTAATTTGGCAATCATTATGTATGTTGTTCTGTAAACTGCTGCATGTTTAAATCAGTAGCTATATCAGTAACTATATGGGTTATTGAATGGTTGCCCAAGTATTTGTATGGGAGACTGAGTATGTGTGTGGGTGGCTGGGAGGTGTATAACTCTGTGCATAGATGTGTGAGCAGTTGATTCCCTAGGTGTATGGGTTCGAAAGTGCATGTAGAAACAGCTGTATGGACAGTTGACTGTGTGCATGAGTATATTGGTGAGTGAATGGATATCTCAGTTCTACATGTTAAAGTAAGTACATATGTAAAACACACTCCATGTGAGAGTTGACATATATAAATAACTGAACATAAGAGCCAGTGAATGTGAGAGTGGCTGTATGAATCATTGTGAACTTGTATCAAGGATTGTATAAGAGAGTAAATATGTGTTAGTATATGTTTGAATAAGTAAGGTGTGTATAACTGTATAGTTGAGGAAATGGAGGTGGGATTGATTCTTTGCATGACTGACTAGGTGTGTGGGTAACTCCATGGATGTGTGACAGTCTGTGAGTGCCTGTTTACACTGAGTGTATCTAAGGTTATATTAGAGTCTGAAGATGTATTATCACATAAATGATATCATCAGTGATGTAATCAGTAATGTCAAATGAGATGTCAGTGATGTCATCAGTGATGTCATTTGAGATGTCATCAGTGATGTCATCAGTGATGTCATTTGAGATGTCATCAGTGATGTCATCAGTGATGTCACTGACCATGTCATGAATGATGTAATATGTGACATCATTAGCAGTGGATTGCGGGTCCGCGATATATAGTTAGTGCATCTAACTATATATGGAATTTCAATGGTTTTGTGCGAGTAAAATAAGGTTTTTTAAATGCTAATCCCTAACTATATATGGTCTATAACCTATGGTTTTTTCAGTGAATTTTCAAGGTTTTGTAAATGCAAATTCCTAACTATATATGGTCTATAACCTATGGTTTTTTCTGTGAATTTCATTGGTTTTTTAAAAGCTAATATCTATAGCTGTAAAATATGTTCTTTATTAAGTGACGTATCACGTAGCCCGTGAGACGCCTCATGATGCATCGCATAACCGTGACGTATCGTCTCTGCAGCGCAAACCAAACCCAAAACGTAAGCGCGCCAGAACACGCTTAAAGATATATATATATTTTTTTAACCTTAATTAGACAAAATCCACACGTGCACATATCATAAACGTTCAAAAAACACAATATGTCGGACTCCCGTTACGCTGCCGGTTAGCTGCCCGGTTAACGTACCAGGAAGCACCTTTACCGCGAAAAATCGCAATTTTTTTTTTCACCCCCCAGGGAACTTTAATAGCCCCCTCATCAATCCTAGGGGTTCAGGAGGGGTTTGCCTTACCCCTTTCATTCATTTACACCCATCCACCTCTTGTCTCTCGATCCCACAGAGAGACAAGATGGCGGCCGCTCCAGACTGTTTACAATGATAACAGCCAATCAGCTTCTCCTCAGACTCCCGTTACACTGCCGGTTAGCTGCCCGGTTAGCTGCCCGGTTCGCGTACCAAGACGCGTCTCTACGGCGAAAAAAACGGATTTTTTTTTTTTTGGGGCCCAGCGTGGCTCTATAATATCCCCTCATCAATCCTAGGGGGTCAGAAGGGGTCTACCTTGCCCCTTTCCTTCATTTCCCCCTTTGTTTTGACCTCCTCTTGTGTCTCGATCCTACCGAGAGACAAGATGGCGGCCGCTTCGGACTGTTTACAATGTTGACAGCCAATCAGCTACTCGTCAGACTCCCGTTACACTGCCAGTTAGCTTCCCGGTTAGCTGCCCGGTTCGCGTACCAAGACGCGTCTCTACGGCGAAAAAATCGGAATTTTTTTTTTTTTTTTTTTGGGCCCAGCGTGACTCTATAATATCCCCTCATCAATCCTAGGGGATCAGAAGGGGTCTACCTTGCCCCCTTTCCTTCATTTCCCCCTTTGTTTTGGCCTCCTCTTGTCTCTCGATCCTACCGAGAGACAAGATGGCGGCCGCGCCGGACTGTTTAGAATGTTGACAGACACCGGAGAGCCAATCAGCTTCGCTTCGCAAAGTTCCGATACGCGAAAAGTAAGCGGACCGGAGCGCAGCCCGGAGCGCTGTTACAGATATATATCTTGTTTTAAACGTTAATTTCTCAAAATTCACTGAAGCACATATATTGAGACCTAGCAAAGGCACATCGGGCTAACAGTCCCTACAATTTTGCCAAGTTTCGTGGAAATCCATTCAGCCGTTCGGGCTAAAAGTGAGTCCAACCGCCCTATGGAAATTAACATGGGAAAAACGCGTTTTGGGACCCCCCTTTTTCTCGGCCCCCCCTTGACGAACCCCCCCCAAATTTCCAGGAGCTGCTCAGAAACAAAATGTGCCATTTTCCTGAAAATTTCAGCCAATTCCGTCCACAAACGCCAAAGTTATTAGACATAGAATTTTCAGAAATCCCATAGGGAAAAAATCCTAACTATATATACCTACTGGCTATCGCCAGTAGGTAATATATATATATATATATTTTATTTTTCAAAATTCCAAGCAATCCAGCGTGCTCTCAGGAAGGTAGACACAGAAAATCCAAGGAGGTGTCTAAGGATGTTTAATCACAACGCGTTTCACCACACGAAGTGGCTTGGTCACATGATTCTCATACATGCACTCCCCATCTTTGTAATTTACATGTAGATCAAAATGAAAATAGGACTGAAATTTCCAAGTTTGCATCACTAGTAAATCTGATAAAATACATGGTTAAATAACCTCATATAATTTTGTGAATGTCTGCGGCATAAAATTACACCAGAAACCATGTTATAATCACAATTGTGTTCATGAAACTGCGCGGTTCAAACAGTTTAATACATTCCACCCAGTCATCTTAATGAAGCCGCCTCTCGTATTCTATGTGAATAAATGCACAACTACAACAGAATATATTGCGTACCTGGGATACACAGCATACAATATACTAAGAATGGCAGTCGCAATCTATAATGTAGCGGAGCAGAAGTAATCAACCAGAGAATGAATCACGTGATCATCAGGTCACAATGTCACGCCCTCTGCCCAGTTTCCGCCCCCTATCAAAGTTACTGCATCTAGTGTGAGAGTTGAAAAACAAACACAGCAATAAAGTTTTGAAATCAAAAGTTCAAACAAGGTCGAGCAGAGTTCGCCTGCAGGATGTCAAGTGTGATGACTACAAAAGTGTGCTGTGACCAAGGTATCACACAAGCGGTAATTGCACATACAAAAAAACGGGCATCATAGGAATGTCCCCAGTGTTGGCAAGTGCCCGACTACTGACCCACCGCAGTCGTACAATGCATCTGTATTGTATGACGACCTGCGGTGGGTCAGTAGTCGGGCACTTGCCAACACTGGGGACATTAGTATGAAGTGATGACCTCGAGCGGCCGCCTTCCTTTTATTTTTACCCCGCAGGCCACGCCTGGCCGGCGGATGTGGTGGGTATACAAAAGGTTGGCTACTAGACCGCCAACTGTTACATCCCTATCCAAGTCAGTTTGTTTGTTTTACCTTTATATTTTTGAACCAAACATAATGTCTTAAAGTTGTAAACAGGCCCCATGCAGAGTCGTAGTACTTGCGGGAACCTCAGTCGGCGGAGTCCTGACACTTTCAGCAGGCATAGTCCTTCAGACGTTGGCTCGGATGGGGGTTCGGCCTCAGGCTGTATCTTTGGGCACAGGTGCGCCTGCCCGGGCTGTCCAGGACGGGGTCCTTGGAGCGAACCACACGTTGAGGTGAGGGGCTCACTTCTGGGGTCTCACCAACTCTGCCACTTCCCGACTCTTCTTCCCCACTTTCGGGCGTGGGGATGGCCATGGAACCTGCTTGGCTATTTGAGGTCTCCCGGGGAGGTTCTAACAGGACCTCCTTGAACTATGAGATGTTCCTGGATACTTCTTCTTCTCCTTTTCGCGCGGTCACCATGGTGCCATGGCTAGCAGTGACCTTCCAGGTACCTGGCTCGTAGTTTGTCTGGAACTTTCCTCCCTGACGCCAGTTTCATAGGATGACTGTCGCTCCGGGGCCAACCGTTCGTGGGGCGGCCCGGCGGAGGATGCTCGCTTCATGGTTGTGGTCCTTCTCTCCTGCACTTCTTCGACCTCCAGCTGAGGTGATGACCACCCTGGGCAGGTAAGGAGTAGGTCTCGGCAGGACCCATGGAGCATGAGGGCCCACGAACTCCGCTGGGTTGTACAGTGAGTGTGCTTCAGTATTCCCTTAAGGATTCATGGAGTCTCTGTTCCGGATCTGCTTGTTCCATGACCGCTATGCGGAACATCTTGTTCAGAGTGCGCATGAAGAGTTCGACATCCCCCTTGGCCTGGGGCCACAGAGGGTTGATGCGGCAGTGAAATATGCCTTGTTGCTTGAGGAACGTGGCAAATTCGGACCCTTAGAATGGCAGACCATTGTCACTGCGTATTTCCTGGGGAAATCCAAACATGGCAAAGATCTTCTCCAGCTTCGTTCCGGCGTGGTTGAAAGCCGTAGATACGACAGGCTCTACAATGGGGTATTTTGAGTAAGCATCCAGGACTACAAGCGTGTGCCCTCCTCTAGGAAAGCTCCCAAAGTCTATGTTCACTTTGGACCATGGGACGGTGCAAGCCTCCTCGGTGATGATTGGGATTGGTTTCTCGGGGCCGCTGGTCAGCTGGCACAAGGCGCAGCGTCGGGCGTACTCCTCCACCATCTCTTCTAATTCTGGAAACCAGACCTTCTCTCTCCTCCGTGCCTTTATTTTAGTTACCCCTTGGTGTCCTCCATGAGCTAATTGGACCGCCCGATGTTTGAGGTTCTGTGGGATCACTAAATGGGACCCTCTCAGCAGGATGCCGCCATTGGTCGCACCTAGTTCGTGGCAGAACCGCCACATCTTCGTTAGGGTGTCATGATCTTCCGGTGTCCATGAGTTGGCTTGTCGAAGGTAATCGGTCCATGATCCTTCTTGCACTGCACTTAGTGTCCTAGTGTAGACTGCATCGGTAGTGGCAGCATCTCTCACATCATCTAGGGACATGCTCGGGGCGCAGGCTGAGAGAGATATCAGGTGTGCATATTGTTCAACGTCATTGTCTTCTTCTTGCTTCTCCGGCCGAATGGGGTGCCTTGAGTGGAAGTCAGCCGGGTTCTTTGATCCTGGGTGGTATACCAGCTCCATTTCATATGGTTGCAGCTGAACGGCCCACAACTCGATGCGCGGAGGTGGGTGAGGTGCCATTCCTTTGAAAAGAGGGACCAGAGGCTGATGGTCGGTGACCATGATGAAGGGTTGCTCCTTGAGGTATAGTTGAAAGTGGTTGCAAGCCCACATGATGGCGAGAGCCTCACACTCTATCTGAGCATACCTTGTTTCCATGGAGGTGAGGGACTTGCTGGCAAATGCTAAGGCGCCCCAACGACCCGGTTCATGTTCTTGAGCCAGTACGGCTCCGAGCCCTACGGGACTTGCATCGATCAGCACCTCCGTTTGCGGGATCAAAGTAGGCCAACGTGGCTTCTCCTAGGAGGGCGTATTTTATTGCTTGGAAGGCCTCTTCCTCCTTCGGGCCCCACTGCCAGGTAGAATACGTTTTCGTGAGGGCCCACAGTGGCTCTGCCTGGGTGGCCAGACCTGGTATAAACCTCCGACAATACGAGGCCATCCCCAGGAAGCTTTGTACTTCTGTTGGATTCGTTGGTGCCGGGGCGTCCTTGATCGCTTGCGATGTTCTGGGATCTACCTGGAGGCCTTCCTGGTTGAAGACGTAGCCAAAGAATTCGAGAGATGGTTAGAAAAACTGGCACTTGCCCCTATGTAGATTTGCTCCATACTCGCTGAGGCGCTTTAGTGTGTTGTGGAGGTACTTATGGTGATCAGCGGCCGTCGCTGAGTGGATGAGAATGTCATCGCTCACGTTCAACACTCCAGGTAGACCTGATAGTTGCTCTCGTATGGTGTTCTGGAATACCTCAGCTGCTGAGGATATTCCGAAGTTCAGGCGCTTGTATCTCCTCAGTCCCAGGTGGGTGCTGAATGTGGTTATGTACCAGCTTTCCTCGGATAAGGGCAACTGGTGGTACCCGGCGTTGAGGTTGATTTTTGAGAACCACTTAGTTCCATTAACATCTGCGATGATGTCATCCATCGTCGGTGTTATGTAGCGCTCCCTGCGGATAGCTTTATTTGTGAGTCTCATATCAATGCAGAGGCGTATGGCTCCAGGCTGTTTCAGCTTCTTGGCGATCACCATTGGGGATGCCCAGGGTGTGGGCCCGGATACCTTTTCAATGACCACTTGTTCCTCTAGGGCCTCTAGCTCCTTCTCCACCAGTGGCCGTAGGTGGAATGGGACTCTCTGGTGCTGCAAAGCGACAAGGGCGACCGACTTGTCTATGTGAAGCTTGATTGGGTCACACTTGATTCACCCTAGCCTTTGGAAGAGTTCGGGGAATTGGTTGAGTAACTCTTCTACCTGGTACGTCTGAATCCTCCTGGCGAACGGGATAAGTCGGAGATCTTCTGCGGTGTGACTGCTCAGGAGGGTGTCCGCCTCTCTGTCAATGACATGGATTGTTGCCATTATTTCGAGGTCATCCGCTCTGAGGGGTACCGATATCTTCCCTTTTAGTGGGAGAGGTGTGTCGGCACCATATGCGTAGATCCGAATCTTCGATGGCACCACAGGAGGGGGAGGTCGCAGGCGTCGGTACTGTTGGAGCCCCATGACGTTCACCCTCGCTCCTGTGTCGATGACTGCTTTTACTTCTGTCCCCGCGACCTGAAACATGCACGTTGGTGGTGGTCGGCAGCGTTGTTTGAGTTCTCTTGCGAAAGATATGAGGTATACCTCCTCTTCATCTTCGTCTGAGGAATCTTCTACTGTCGGTAGGTGTTTCGTGGGTCTTCTCTGGGTGGGTTCAGGTGACAAAGTGTCTGTAACTGACAGTTGCCGGACAGCTCGCGTTAGGGGCTTTTGCCCACGGAAGTCTTGGTTCCTATTGCTCCTTCTGCAGACAGATGCAAAGTGACTGGGCATTCTGCAGTTGGTGCTGGTCTTTTCCTGGGCTTGACAGTCTTTGGGGCGTATGGCCCACTGACCACAGTATCCACATTTTGATTTTGAGGCATCTTCCTTCGGTCCTCTGAATGTGTCTCCCAGCGTTTGGTCCGAATCGCATCGGGCCGTTCCATCTTAATGGAGTCAGACTTTCCGTGTGGCTTGGTTAGGGCTTGATCCATCTCGTTTGCTCTCGCCGCGGACAGGTCATGTGACCTTGCTAGTATTAGCATGTCCTCAAGCGCAATTCTTGGTTTGCGCAATATGAGTCCTCATAAAGTCTTGTCGAGGCACCCTTGAATCAATTGCTTCCTGATTTCTTTTGCTTGTGCATGTGCTGGCCAGCTCTCGGAGACATGCATAGAACACATCCATAGATTCTCCCTCTCTCTGGTGGGCTTGTCTTAGCTTGAAAACCTCGAAATCAGGGTTTAGTTGCGAGTCAAACTGTCCATTTAGCACTGTCACCGCCACATCCTAGTCATCTGCCGCCCCTGTGTTGGGTAGATGCTTGAAAAGTTTGAAAATCTCATCCCCTGCATAGTGTAGCAGCAACAACCTCTTTACTGCGTTGTCCTTCTCCCTGGTTGCGACAAAATAGTTGTTGAGGCATTCAATCCATATCCTCCAACAGGGGGGAGGCCGATGCAGGGTCTTCCAGCTCAATGAAAGGAGGTAGGACTCCTGACGCTGCGTGTTGAAATGGTATGCGGGCTGCGGCTTGGTCACCGTCCCCCATTGCTTCCGCCGGTGGGTGTGCCAGGAGCTCTTGTGGGACCTAGGATAAACTGGCGCAGGGTGGCTCGTGTGGTGCTCTGTGTTACTGCCAGCCTCTGTCTCTGGGCTCTCCGTAGGCTGGTTCCCCCTCTTTCTCCTTACTTGATTGCTTTTCATTTCCTTTGCTAGAAGCAATGCTTGATGGATTCCCTGCCTTGTCTTTTTTTTCTTGCTTTTGGCAATGCTTGATGGATTCCCCTTCACTTCTTTGTCTTTAACAGATGTGTGACGACGACAGACGTGGCCGTGAAAAAACCCTGCTTCCAGCCGTGGTAGAAGCACTGGTGGAGGCCTCAGGCAGCTGTACTTCCCGGCAGTGCCCCGAGCGCCGTTGCTCAGCGGGGGCGTGGCTGTGTGATTATCCCGGTCAGGGCTTCCTGCCGTTGAGGTGTCCAGTGGGCCCACCGGCTCTCTTGATGCTCTCTGCATCAAATGCGTCCGTCGCCGAGATAGGGGGTGGGGCACGCACACACTGCGGACGCCCAGCTGCCTTTCCTCGCCTGGAACCCAGCAGCACCGAGCGCACAAGAGGCGGCTGCTTCACCGAGTTGCGTGTGGTGCGAGCGAGGGTTGGGCCCCCTACGCTCGTTGCCAGTGTTGTGCCGGGTGCTGGGGCTGATGCAGAGCACTGGGGTGGCGAAAGGCTTGCACAGGGGCAGGAGCACAAAAAACCACACAACAAGACCACACTCGGGTGCCGGTCAGAGGTGCCGACCTCGATAATAATAATAAGGGTAGCTTATAAAGCGCTTGGTTACGCCAAAGCGTGTCCCCGCGCTGCAACTGAAGAACTCTGAGCGAGGTGGAGACCAGTGATCCGTTATCTGGAGAACAGGTGTGTTTTTAGGTTCTTGCGGAAGCTGGATTCGGATGGATCCAGACGGAGATGGAGAGGGAGGGAATTCCAGCTTTTCGCTGCCAGATAGCGGAAGCCGCCTTCCTTTTATTTTGACCCCGCAGGCCACGCCTGGCCTGCGGATGTGGTGGGTATACAAAAGGTTGGCTACTAGACCGCCAACTGTTACAAGGAGCTCCCCATCCTGTGATTTTGGGCAAATCACTTAATCTCCCTGTGCCTATAATAATGAATATGAATTTGAGTAATAAAACTGGGGCTCACATAAAGCGCTTTGATACCTTTAGTCGGGGCGAGTTCACGCTATGTAAAACTACAATAACGTTTTTGCAAAAACACAGTGCAGGACTGGATATTGTCCTTTGTATAACATGCAATTATACGGTGGCCCTAGTTTATGGCTATGTATATTGGTGTAGACAAACTAAAACTACGTTAAAAGCAGGAGAGATTGGATCAAACTCAAAAACTCGAATGAATAGTATAGCTGAGAAAAATAACTCCAAATAGAATCTAAAAACAATAACATTGCCCAAGGTAATTTCAAGGCAGCCTTAAATGCGTTTATGGAGGAAATTGGTCGCTACAGAAACATACTAGCGTGGTGTGTGTGTAGGGAAGCATGTCTTGGTTAGTCATCCCCAGTGTCTCTCTGATGAAGACATACAACCTACAACCTAGATGTAAGGGAATATGGGAATATGACGCACTGTATGGATGAATTTAATCTCCGCTAACCTACAGACAGAAGCATATTAGGCCTTGTGTTAGTCATATTTCACTTTACTTTTTTAACAGTTCATATATTTATTGATATTCCATAAGAATGAAATGCAAAATTATAAGCTCTCATTATATACTGGTGAGACTACCGGGCAAGCAGACTGAAGCCCCCAGGGAGTCTCACTTCCTATATAGCTCAGAAGCACTTCTCTTAAAAGCCCAGGGCCTCATTTATGCGTTTTTTGCCGTAGGGCTGCAAAGCAATCTGTGCTGTTGCACTGCCTTAGGGCAAACGAAAAGGGCACAAATGCACCATTTCTATTAGCTATGGTGCATTCCTGTTCTTTTTCCCTACGCTGGTGATCGATGGGCTGCCGTATGCCAACACAGGCATCTTTGCACCATGGCAGGGATGATTATTTTTGTGCAGGAACAATCACAATAGGCTTTTTCCTCTTTCTATGTCAGCATATATAGAAAGAGGAAAAACGAGAAGAAATACAGATATTTCTCCTTGTTGTGCCTCCTTTATGGCACCTCTGGGGAGGTGTACGTTTCTGGCGCTTCCCCAGAATTACGATTTCTTTTAATTCTAGGGCAGTGTCAAAAAACCGTTGATGTTGCCGGGAACGCCCCCAGCAACACCCCTTGCACGCCACTTTCACACAGTTTTCTGCCTGAAAGGGGCACATATTTATAAGTGGCTTTACATTATGCCAGTGGCATATTGCACCACCGGAACGTATAAAAAGTGAGGTTCCGGTGGCTTAAATGTGCCAGTTTCTTAAGACCAAAAATGTACCCTACAGCAAAAAGATTTTGACCTCTATCCATTTCTCCATCCACAAAATCACCTCCATTCCCTCCTTCAAAAAGAGCATTTATATTTTCTATATTCCAATCGAAGCTTTAGCTACTCAACCCATATTTTTGCTAATCAATTCCATATTTGCATCAGCCTGAGCATCTTCCGACTCAGATTTGAGTTTATTGGGTGCATTACACCGCCGGACATTAACTTTCTTTCCTTATTGGACACACACACATTTTTTTTATCAGTTGTTATGAATGATTGACACCCTCGACGCCCCTTAATTGGGTCTGTTCCTGTGTCTGTACTCTATTTCTATACAGTAAATTCGCATTCTTAAAACAATTACTAGTAGTGCTGTTATGATGGAACATATACCATTTCTGTACTTGAGTAATTATGGCTTAATTTTATTTCTCAGTAGTATTCACAGTTTTCTTATTTGTATTTGAATTTCAATTTTTATATCGGATAGATACAGCAGACAGCACCTCATCCGCTACAATCAATCTGTGTCTTTGTTTTAAGAAATTACATTTTTTTATCTCCATGTTTTTCATAGTTATATCTGTTATTTCACATTTATTTTGTAATGGTGGCCGAATCTTGTAAAGTACTCGATGGCTAGGGACTTGTATGCGCTAAATAAAACTGTATAAATAAATAAGAAACAAATATGGGAGGTATTATATGGCCTTAATTATTCTTCCATAGCTCCCATACCTCACATACATATAAAATATACATGGTATCTCGAGACCCTCCACACCACAATCTGGTTTGCCCTTTCTCTGAATTGGGCTCCCAGTGGATCATTGTCCAGCAGTTTCCAGCTGTAAACCGGAATGAATGCGCCTCCGCTCTGAAACCATTCTTCAAGCACTGACACAGCTTCCTATTACCTCCAAGAAGGCATTAACAATCACTTTTGAAAAAACCCAACAGTTCATATTGAGGTCCTAAGTAATTAGAGACTTAAATCTTCGCTTGCTTGAGCTTCTATATCATCTGAAAAGCAGTCAATATCCAGCTGCCCTCCTCTGTGTAAAATGAGAACATCATTTATCCTACTCTGTTCAGGAGTGCTTCGGAAACGTGTGCTCCTCCCTATAAAAAACACTTATTTGTGAAAGGGTTGTAGTTATAAGTGGTGCAATGTTTATCGCACACAATAATATTTTGGTCGATACAGTTTTCAACTCCTGTAATTCTTCTGTAGGTAATACCTGCCGGAATTTATCAGAAAAATACCCAGTAATTACCACGAACTGCAGATTGTGGTGCATTAAGCACTAAATTCTGCATATTATTTCCCTTTACAGAGAAAAAAAACTTGGAAAAGGTGCCATATATCAATCCTGTTAAATTTCGAACGCTGAGGTTTCTAATTTTATTGTGTGTAATAAATACTGACTACTTCTCTGTGACATTCTTAATCAAGCCCTCAGGGGAAGTCTGGAATAGCCCATACAAAGCTGGTACTAGTATCCGTTCTGGGTGGCCCCCGTAGAAGTTCTGGATAAAAGAGATATGTCAGTGACCCTTTAGAATCTGCATTCCGAGTATGTTATCACCAATTATTCTATTATGGTTTATAGGATCCATAGTATGGAAATTAGGGCTCAATCGCAGGGCTTAATTCAGCCTTTTCTGCAGTAATGGGTTCAGTCAATGGACATTGCAGGTTTTTACTCAGATATTTAACCGTTGAGTTGCTGAGTGACCTCTTATTGAGCACTACCTTTTCAGCCTTTGTGTCACACAGTTAGCCACACTAATTTGTTATTTTAGATTTTCATTTTATTCGATGACGATGAAAGCCAGATTGTTATCAGTTGGGATGCCAGTCAGAATGGCACCATACTGTGGTCTTAGTGCTACTTGCCATCCATTGCGACTTGAGTAGAAGCCATTAACTTGAAGCTGAAATCTGAATAAAGCGAGGTCTTGGTGTTCGGGAGATATCTGATCAACCTGTTGGAAAACAGAGTTTTTAGCCCTCGCTTAAGCCGTAATCCATTGTACACAACCAATATTTCAAGTTCATGAGTCTTTTTGTTCATTCCTTTAGTCAATTAAATGGGGAGGCTTCTGCTTTTTATTAGATTTCTCAGGAAAATCATTCACTCCTCCCTAACCCTGCCTAGTAAACTGTGGTAGTGGCCATTATTCCCTAAAATTTGAAATACAGGGGCACTCCGTACTTGGGCATGATGATATTCTTGATAAACAGACATCTAGAATACTGTTTAACAGTAAACTCTTTTGTATTTCAGTTGACCTTTAAACCTCTTTATCTTACACATATTGTCGTATGGGGCATGCACCCTTGCACATATCCGTTTGGCTTAACTCCTACACTCTGGAGACAGAAAATTCCCACTACATGGCAATGGAGAGTGTGTGCCCCAACATCTAGTTACTCATAGCAAGGTTCTGTTGGTTCTTAACTTTTGCCTCTGCAAAAAGCAATCGTCCCTGTGTGCTGCGGGCTCCTCTGTGACAACGGAGAAAGGCGGGCTCTGTGGTCTCGAGGGAGGCAGCCAATGCATATGCAACCCCATTTTTAGGTCGAAGCCTATCATGCAGAACAGCTGTCTGGATTGATAACAACATCTCTGGGACATTCGAAAAGCTACCCTGCGAAGGATTCCGACCACTGCTTGCCATTGGCTTTATGGTTTGTAACTCACATTTGCTTACTTTCGATTTGCTGGATTTATTTGTTTTAGGCTGTCAAGTTGAGTTCAGCCCTTCACTTGCGCAAACCCTATTTAATGTATTCTTCAACCAGCACTGACATTTTATAAATAGCCCTCAAAATCTTGTTCTTATCTTGTCACATTTGCTGTGCATTTAAAGACAGAAGTCAAATGTCTGGCTCTGTCTTCCAGGGAGCTTGTTGTTTACTTTTCTTTACCTGATTTCAAAGTGAGAAGATGTATGTGACAATTATTTTGGCAACGCAGGGTGTGGTGTGCAATGTTATTTTTCTTTCTAGCACAAAACAAAATGTAAATGTCTGTAAATGAACTATGCAGATATTTCAGAGAATGGGAAGCACAAATGAAGCACATTTTTTGGTAATTCTGAACTGTGGTGTAAACATATATTTTAATAGAATAAAAATAAATCAATAGACTTTTCCAAACACTATCATTTGTGCGCTGTATACTTGTATCTGTAAAATGTTATGTCTGCGTAAATGTAATGGTCATTTCAATTGAAGGTGTGTTGTCTGTAATGACAGTGCGCTACCACACCAAGCACACTGTAGCGGCAACTATAATGTGTAGTGGTTGGGCAGGGGTAGGGGGAACAAAAAAATACAATATAAAAAGAAATAATAAAGTACTTACCTTCTCTGACGGCCATGCCTTCCTCCCGATCCTTGCTTCCTCCAGGAACTGCTGAACACACACTGAGCAGGCTTCCAGCTCCCAATCCCAGTGCTGCTCACATTCTGGGAAAGCTACTCCCAGCATTTGAGCAGTGCTGAGATTAGTCTGAGCACCTCAGTTTGGTACTCAAACATTACCTGAGAGCCTGTGTTGTTTTCCCCACTGTTAGAAACAGGACCCCTGGCTGGCCAAGGCTCGCGCCAAAGTCAGTCACAGATCACCATTTCTAAGGTCAGGGCAAGGGAGTTACACACCAAGATAACCCCTGCTCACCCTCTCGGTAACGTGACGCGAGCAGCAAGTCTAATCTCGGTGGCGATGTGTCAAGCGTTTGCGCGTGCACCCAGCAACAACACCCAAGGCCCACCACAAAGGAAACTCCACACAAGGTTATATATAAAAATAGCCTTTGCATTATAGCAAAAACACATAAACACACACTTTACAATGTGCCAACAGGCACGGGCAGAGTTTACAGGGGATTATGTACAGGACAGGGCCAAATGGACCACCGTCAGGGATATGCACTTTTAGAACTAGCACTTGTTGTAAATAGCACTTTGTAGGTACAATACTTAGCACATAGAACAGATAATGACTGTAGCACCAAAATATTACATGTAGCACACAACCAGTAATTACTGGTAAAGGGTAAATCCCTCCTACGCAATCCTAACCACCTTAGAAAAATCACGCAGGGAACTAGGACCTTAATACCAGGACCTATGGAAGGAAAACAATCACCTAAGCATCAAACACATAGCAAAGGGAAAGAAGCAGAACACATGAAGCATAAAAAAATTCAGAGGTGTAACAAGAACAAATGCGCAAGAATCACATTAGCAAGTAAATCATAATTGCACAAGATTCACATTAGCAAGTAAATCATAAATGCGCAAGAATCACATTAGCAGATGAACCATAAATGCGCAAGGTGCACATAGCACAACACTAGAACTGTCTCCCAGGCCAACTGGCCTCACAAGGGCTGGAATGCCCTTAGTCCAAAATGTCAGGGCAGGCTGCGCAGGCAGCCAAGAACACAAACCTAAACGTGGCAACTGCCCACTAAGTGCTGGGCAGTTGTAAGGACTGATGATGCCAACGTTGGAGCCTCGTGGGCTCAAGAACACAATGGGGCCAAAACACAGCGTGGGAGCCTCACAGACTCTGACCAACTAACTGTGCCCCCAAGAGCCTCTCTGGGCTCGTGAACAATAGCGACTGTGCCCCTGAGCCTCAGGCTCAAAAGAAAAATGCGGCATCGTAGGAGCCTCTGGGCTCTGAAATATTACTGTGCCACCTTGGATCGTTGGAGTCCCTCTGGGGGGACTCAAAAGGAAATAATGCTACCAAGAGCCCCTGCGGCTCAAAAGGAACAGGCCGGGTGTCGGTGGGGCCCCCCCTCTGGGGGCTCGGGAATAGTGTAATGCCCCTGGGGACCCTCGTGGGTCCGACACAAATGCTCCCAGCTGGGGGAGTGGCCCGCTATAAGCCGGGGCCGCTCTACCCTCCGCAATGCCCAAAGAACACAGGGGCCTCACTCACCGGGACTTGTGGCGGGATGGAGACTTCTTCTCCAGTCAGCCGCGTCGGCAGGTGGGAGAGCTCCTCGGGGCAGACTCGCTGGTGCAGCCGCTACAGGCTCCTTCTCGTTCCGCGGCGGGACTTCGGCTGGGCTGCGCTACAATTGGCCAGCCAGCCAACCACTTCCGGGTCGTCGCGGGCAGCGCGGCGGCCCGTCCAGATACTGTACGCGGGGGCTCAATGAACCGGGGGTAGGCTCCCTCGAGTTAAATTAAAATATAAAAATAGCATCCAGGCCCCTGGTGGGGTGGGCACCTGCCAGGGGACAAAATAATAGAAAATAAGCGAGGTGGGCACTCGCCAAGGCAACCACAAGCAGGGTGGGCACCTGCACAGCAAGCAAAGTGCTCCCAGCGCTAGAGGTAAAAGTAAAGCGCTCCCAAGCGCTAGAAGTTAAATAAAGCGCTTTCCAGCGCTAAAGGCAATCCTCAGTGCTCCCAGGTGCTTAGAGGCAAAATAGAGCTCCAGCAAGGTCTGGGGGCAGGCAGGGGGCAAGGCTGGGCCCAGAGCCAGCTCACTGGGTCTCCAGGCAGGGAGACAATCCAAGTGGCGGTCCTCCTGGCCCCAGCAACAGCAGCAGCCCCCTCAGACAGGATCCTGGCAGAGAACAGCCTGTGTGGGGACACAGCCCCATTTTTATACATTGAAATCCTTTGTCTCAGGTTGCAGGGTGGGGGGAAACCGGTCACAGCTGGTTTTGGAGCACCATTGATGTGCTCAACCACCCTTTTCATTCACTAGGCAGGCTAGGGTCATTAGACGCTCCACAGGGGGTGGAGCCAGCATTGTGTGGGGAAAACCCAGCCCTATTTAGGACCCAGGTGCACTCCTCCCCAGCCATAAGCATGCTAATCTCCACACTCACCACCGGGCAGACCTATCCAGACTCTTGGAGCCAGGCTCACCAGCCAGGCCCAGCCAATCACACGGCAGCACCCTTTTATACTAATATGCCAACTCCTAGAAGTGGCACTTCCACACAAGACACAATCATGCCACATACATCATTGCGAAGCATTCAATCCCACGAGTCCGCACATATCATACTCGAGTCTGTACTCCCCAGGCATCAGGAATTAACATGGACACACACATTCCCCATGCATTCCTATGGGAGGGCAGGCCAGCCTCACTACACGCACGCACTTTACTCTGGGACACAGGGAAAAAGCACGCAGAGACCAAAAATCACTAGCACAGATCACATATTAAAAGCAAAAAGATTAGGGGTGAACCTGCCAGAAGGGCCAAGTCCAACACCCACCAGCTGTAAAACACAGCTAGGTGTTGAAAGGGTAAGTGCGCATGATGGTCTGGCCGGTCCTCTGGGAGGAGAGCCTGTGTTGGTTTCTCCACCCAGCTGTAAAACACAGGTAGGTGGAGAAAGGGTAAGTGCGCATGATGGTTTTGCCAGTCCTTTGAGACCGACCAAACCATCACACGCACTTAGCAATGCCCAACACTACCCCCTCCTCTATGGTGCTTTCTGCAGCATCACTTCGGTTGTTCCTGCCCCTCCCTCGCCTGAAAGGCAGCTTGCAGGATGCACAATAAAATGATAATAAAAATGTTTGCCTCTGCTGGCTTTCAGTGGGGGTGGCGCTCCTCCGACATAACAGAGGAACCGCCACTGCAAACACACTCCACGCCACTGATCTCTACTTTGTACCACTCCAGACTACGCCACTCCACACTGCATAACTACACTCGAGCCTGCACCACTCTACTCTAGGCCACTTCACTCGATGCCGCTCTACTCTACACCACTCCACTCTATGCCAATGCACTCTTACCCACACTATTCTACTATGCGTCACTGCACTCTTCGTCAGTGTACTCTATGCCAATCCACTCCTAGCTACTCAAATCTACTCTGCACCACTGCAACCTATGACACTCTACTACTACTACTACAGCCATTTATTGCCACGGTACTCTATGTCCCTTCACTCTACTTTGAAACAATCTGCTCTATGCCCCTGCACTCAATGCCACTCTATTCCTTCATTTCATTATCTTCACTTTCCCTCTTCAAAAAGGCCCTGAAAACATGGTATTTTAAGAAAGCCTACCAGTAATCAGCTCCTGGGACAGATAATCTATCAATTTTGAGCTAGGCGCCTTGATGCCCTTTGGGGCTTAGTCTGCGCGATATAAATTTTCCTTCATTTCATTTATTCCACTGTGCACCATTCAACACTACATCACTCCACTCTATGCCACTGCAATCTACCCTGCACCACTCGACTTTATCCCATTGCACTCTACATCACTCAATTGTATGTCCCTACACTCTATGCTAATGTACCCTACATGCACTTTACTCAAAACCAACAAACTCTACGCAACTGCACTCTCCTCCAATCTTCTCTGCACAATTTCACTGTATGCCACTGTACTCTACTCTACTCTGCAACACTCTACTCTATGCCACAGGTCTTAACGCCACTATGCTCTACTCTGCAATACTCTACTCCACTAAACCCAATGCCACTCTACACCATTGCACTCTGTGTCACTTTACTCTGCCCAACTCTATGCCACCGCACTCTACACTAATGCACTCAACACCACTTTCCTATACACAACTACAGTCTTCGACTCTCTACTCTGCAACACGGCACTCTAAACAACTCAACTCTGAACCACTGTACTCTATGCTCCTGCATTCTACTCTGCACCACTCTACTGCACTATATGCCAATGCATTCTACACCAATGCACTCTACACCACTACACTCAGTGCCAATCGACTCTACATGACTCTAATCCACTGCACTCGGAACATTGCACTCTATGCTACTTTACTCCACACCTCTCTGCTCTGCATCACTCTACTCTATACCACTCTACTCTGTACCAGTGCATGTTACCCCAATCTACTATGTACAACTGCACTCTTCATCACTGCACCCCTGTACTCTGCACCACTGTACTCGGCACCATTGTATTCTTTGCCAATGCACTCTATGGAATGCACTTTATGCCACTCAACTCTATGGCACTACACTCTATGGCAGTACTCTGCAAGACTGCCGATAAACTCAGCGCCACTCTACTCTGCACAACTGCACTCTATGCCACTTTACTCTACGCCACTGCACTCTAAACTTACCCATTCAACTCTTCACCACAAAACTGCACTCTACTCCTATCAACTCTGCGTCACTCCACGCTATGCCACTCTAATCTATCATGTACCACTCCACTCCATGCCTCTGGACTCTACTTGTCACTACTCCACTCTACCCTGCACCACTCCACACTGTAACAATCTACTCTATGCCACTGCACTCTATGCCACTGCACTCTATGCCATTGCACTCTATGCCACTGCATTCTGCACCACTCCACTACACTCTACTTTACCCATATCTACTCCACAGCACTGTACTCTGCACCATTCAACTCTGAGCCACCGTAGCTTACGCCACGTCACTTAAGTCAGCTCTATGACACTCCACTCCACAGTACTCCACTCTGTGACACATTACTCCATTAAAATCTATACTATGACACTCTTCTCCACTCTATGCCACTCCACTCTACAACACTCTACTCCACTGTATGCATCTCTACAACATTATCCACTCTACAACACTCTACATTACTTCCTCTAGGTTACTTGATGCCATTTTGCTCCACTATATTCTTTGACACACTACTCCACTCTAAACCAATCCACTCTACTGCTCCACTCTATGCGACTTTACTCAACTCTATGTCACTCCATTCTACACCACTCAACTCTACAATACTCTACTCCACCATTCAACTCTATAAAAACTACTCCACTCCATGCCACTCCACTCTACGACGATCTACTTGGCTCTATGTCCCTATACTCTACAGCACTGTACTCCTGTCTATGCAACACCTGTCATGCCACTCCACTCTGCTCTGCACCACTCTATGACACTCCACTCTACAACACTCTATTCCACTCTGACACTCTGCTCCACTCTACGCCACTCTACTCTACTTCACTCTATGCCGTTCCACTCTACGACTCTCTACTTGCTCCATGACACTCCATGACACTAAAGTTCACTCTGTGCCACTTAACTCTACTCTACACTACTCTATGCCACTCCATAACATTCCACTCTCCTCCACTTAGCCACGCTTATATACAACATGCCTAATATATATTGCAAAGCCAATAGCTCTTGTATGGGCGAGGATTATTGAATTTGCCAATCCTTGTTATGAGTGTGATTACTGTGATCTGCCCTGCCTAAGGAGGACTGGCAGTGGTAAGAGCAGAAATATTTTAATGGAAGGATATGTCTTTTTGCCTGTTCTGGAGCAGAAGAGTGTGCCTACTGGGTTCTTCTTTACGAAGAGGTCTGCTAGTCCCCCTTTAACCAGCCCTTCGCTTTATCCATAGGGACATAAAAGTCTAACGTGTGCATGCATGATTCACATGGGGGATGAGTGTCAAACGTGTTCGACGGTTAACTGTTGGCGTGCTGGGATCCATTTTGATTTCCAATAAACAAGTGACTTTGATTTTTACAGCATCAGACCAGTAAATACCCGTGTTCAAATCCATTTTTTTAGTAATGCTTTTGTACAGAAGTCCTGCACATCATTTAGTTACTAGAACTACTGCAAAGAACACTTTCAAAAAGATCATAATTTACATGTCTTTTCTGAAATATGTCATCCTCCTAAGCAAGTCTGACCACAAGATCGATTTCATTATCAATAACTGACGTACAATCACAGTTGATTGTATGTGCGTTACATTAAGAAGTATCACCACTTAAAGACAATCACATATCTAACTTAGAACCAGTTGTATAACTTTGTAATGATTATCATTTAGTCTATGTAATGTTTGTTTTCGTTTTTTGAAAATAAGTTTGGTTCAATTTGACAAATCAGCACGAAATTAGGCAACAACTTTGCATATTCCTGCCAGCCAAAAGCTGTTTGTAGCTTTATAGGGAGGGGTAGGTGGAGGCAGGGTGAGTGAAAATAGCAATGACCTTTGCCAGTAGCCCTAATGGCCAGTGGCCCCATCAGCCCCAGTGGGGCAGAGGGGCCCCAAGGTCCAGAGGGCCCCCTCCAGCACTGTGCACAGGTAGCAGGCCCCTGGTCTGAGAGCTCTTGACTAGGTCCGGAGCGTGGGGGGACTCCTCCATGTACTTTGCGGGGGACCCCTCAATCCACCACATGCACAAAGGCCATCTACTGTGGCCTCAAGGAACAGGAGGTCTCGACACACGTCATGACTCAAGGTCACTCTATGCACTCTGGTTCACCTGGGCATGGATGAGGCCGATGCCCAGCATATTAGGGGCAGAGGAACTACCCAGTGCACACTTTTATAGCCGAAGGACCTCTGCAATGGATACTTTTGGACATAGCCAAAGCATGTCATAATGAAACCAAAATGATTGACCAGAAAAACTTTTAAAGGAAATTAATGGTTGTTAAATTAGAAAATAAAATAACGTTTTAAATGTACAAAAACCTTCAGTTGGAAAGCTCTGAAAGTACAACTGACTGAAATTACCACTCCCGAGAAACAGCTATAATTTACCTTTTTGCAATGTTCATGACTTAATACATGCTTTCACAAAGGATACAATGCATCACATCATGAATACTTTCACTATTGGCATCTTAGTTAACTTCACCATGAGATCATCAAGAGCCACACTGAAGTGACAAGTAATGCTTTTCTACAAATCTTGTGGCCTGACTCACAAAGGGACTTAGGTGTAGTAAAGTAATGAGTGCTGAGTCTCTGCACTCGGGGTGGAATCTCCGCACTGCACTGTGTGGGTATTGCCCGAGTGCGGGGTCTCGTTCTTGAGTGGGAAGACTCTGCACTTGCAGTGGCGGCTCCTCCATAGGGGTGTCGTCCCACTGCTTTCTCACAGTGCAAGTAGCAGAAACATAAAAGGTAAAACTACCATTTTATGTTTCTGCTTCTCGCACTGCTAGAAAGCAGAAGTGCCTGTTGTGGGTGGGCAGGTGGGTGGTCCTGCTCAAGGGCAGGGGGGAGTGGCTTTGCCCACTGTTGTGGGTACTGACTGCTTGGTCGGCCCCAGAGCCGAACAAACCAGTCATGCGCACTCCCTCTGTTTCTCTATGTAGGCTGCTGCAATGAGCCTACATAGAGAAAATGGCCCAGCTGGGGCGCTCTCCACTGTGCCTTACCAATCACAAGCCTGCCATTGCAATATTGTGATTGGCTTAGGGCTGGGGAAGGAGGCTGCCTGCTGGCTGGTTCTTGTAGTACCACCGGGATCCGATTCCGGCTGCATCATTACAACGGCCAGGTGGCCTGGAGCAGAAGAGGTGCGGTAAGTAACTTTTTATACTGTTATTCCCCATTCACGGCTCCCCCATCCCCCTCCAGCAAGCATGCCGGCCGCAGCTGACTGTCACTGTGTCTTTCCAAGTTTATATTTGTAATGATGCTTCCTTAGTAATAATCACGCTGCACAGGTGATGGTGGTAACGCTATATTTATTTATATATTCACTCCCCTAAAGAGCGCCGAGCCGATCTTGCTCCCGACTTTCGCGCTTCTGACATGAGGTGCGCGCGCAGCCACCCAAAATGGCCGCCCGCACGTCACGTCATTACGTGATGTGCAACAACTAGTGCGCGCCACTACATATCTCCCTTTTTTCCAAACAATGAATAAGTGACTTACAGTTCTCTGTCCATATCATAGTCTCGAAACCTGGCAGGTCTCACCACAGTCCTTCCTCTCCGGGTTACCCTGGTCGGGGTCACCGGGGTCCCCCTGCTCTGGATCTCGGTGCTTATCCTTCCCTCTCTCAGCGCAGCCGCGCTCTCGTCAGTTCTCCTCATGTGCATTTCCGTTGCTTTTCCTTGGTCGCCGTCAGGGTTTCTCTCCTCCAGTTGTTCGCCTCTCTTTCCTCTCCTTTCTTGCAGCTCTCCAGCCGGTTGTTCCTGCTCCCCGTTGGGTTCCTCCATGTCCTCCCATTCAGTTCCGCCTTGGTGCCATTGTAAGACTTTGTTGCATCTGGCCATGGGGTCTTGAGACCACACATTCCCGTCACTCAGCAAGGCCGCTCGGTCATACACCTCCTTGACCTACATGGGTTTACTATATTTACTGTCTCCCTTCTTCTGTAGTGTTGCCAGTTTTACTCGCACCCACTCGCCTTTTTCCAGATCAGTCTCTTTCACGTTCCTGCGTTTGTTGTAGTGGTTGGCATAAATGGTCTGTGCCTTTTCCAGAATGGCTTGCACCACCGCGGGGGACCACTCACTCGTTATGATTTTTTCTTTCCAAGCACGGTTGTCATGCGTGAATGGTTCACGACCTCTCAGTATCTGGAACGGGCTGTATCCAGTCCCAGTGGGGGTGATTCTGTACGCCCACACCATGTTCCATATTTCCTTTTCCCAGTCCTTGTTGCTGGAGATCGCTGCTTGTACGGCTCCCATCACGACTCTATTGAATCGTTCCACCAGGCGGTTACCAGCTTGATGGTAGATCGACATGCGTTTGGTTATGATACCATTCCTCTGCATGAAGTTGTTCCATCTTTCAGAAGTGAATTGGGGGCCATTATCACTCAGGATGGACTTGGGGATGCCCTCTCTCACAAAGGTATCCGACAGAAACTTTAATATGTTCTCGGCGTCCATAGCTTCATCTACTTTTACCTCTGGCCATTTAGAGTATCTGTCTATGAGTACACATACGTACTTCTGGGTGCCTTGGCCGTCAAGAATTGGGCCCAAAATGTCTATTGACAGTTCTTCCCACGGATTCTGTGGGGGTCGAATTTTCCTAAAGCTGGGCGCAAGGGTTTGAGCGTCTTGTCTGCTCCTTGGCACTGTAGGCAATCTCTGAAGTGTCTCTCTGCCCGTATATCCATGCCTGGCCACCAGTAGTTTTGTTTGGTCCTTAGCTTCATTTTTGCAGATACCCAGGTGGCCCTCGTGTAGAATGTCTAGTAACGTGGGAATGATGCCTCTTGGGGGAATGACTTTATCTCCTCTGTACGTGAATACTCCCTGGTCATCTAACAACAATTCTTCCCTGACCTCATAGTATGGTTTAAGGCTCTCGTTCATTTGTCTTTTGTCTGGCCACCCCTTGACAATGTGCAACTTCACTTCCTGCATGGCACTGTCCTCCTCATATGCCTCTGTCCACTCTTGATTGCTGATGACTCTCTCTTGGTCCTCCATGAGTGCCACCATCTCCTCCTTTCCTGCTGGGTCTTCCTCTCCTGGCTCCATGGCCGCCGCTCTGCTCAGGTAGTCTGCCACTCTGTTCCGATTCCCTGGAATGTACTCTACGGCGTACCTGAATTCAAGTAACTTCAGAGTCATCTTTGCTATTCTGGGGGTGGCACTGGCGTGTCCGCTGGATGTTAGCACTTTCACCAAGGGCTTGTGATCTGTCTTTAGTTGGAATCAGGTACCCCATAGGAACTGCCGGAATCTTGTCCTTTTCGATAACGCTGTATTTTCTTTCTGTGTCACTCAATGCTCGGGATGCGAAACTGATTGTCTCCATCTTCCCTTGTCCTCGATCTTGCATGAGTACCGCACCCAGCCCCTTGTCGCTGGCGTCGGTTGTGAGCACCGTTGTGCTCTGGGGGTCATATCCTTGGAGTGGTACAGCTCCTGCGACTAATTTCTTAATGGTCTCGAATTCACTTTGGGTCTCTGCTGTCCACTGGAACGTGGTGCTCTCCCTAGTCAGCATCCTCATGTGGTGTGTGTTTGAGGCGAAATGTACCACAAATTTGCTGTAATACTCCGCCATGCCCAAGAATGACCTGACCTCTTCTTTGTTGGTGGGCGGCGGAGCCTCGGAGATCGCCTTTACGTTTTCTGCCTTGGGCGTGATTCCTTGCACCCCTATCTCGTGGCCTACATAGTTTACCGACTCTAGGCCCAGTCGGCACTTGGCCCATTCTGCCGTGAGGCCCTTGACTTCTAGGATCTTCAGCACCTTGTTGAGCTTCGAGTCATGGTCCATTTTGTGGCTCCCCATTACCAAGATGTCGTCCTGAAAGTACTGGATGCCATCCATGTTCCTAAACAGCTGGTGCATCAATTTCTGGAACACTGCAGCTGCCGAGGCCAGTCCAAACGGCATGCGGCAAAACTGATAGCATCCGAATGGGGTGATGAATGTGTTCAGTTTCCTGCTTCCAAAGACTATTCCAGACTAGTTTCCAGTTTCCAAAGACTATTTGGTGGTAAGCTGAAGTCAAATCAATGGAGGAGTACCACTTGACTCCCCTGGTTTTTGCCAACATTTCTTCGATCCTTGGAAGAGGGAATTTCTTTACCACTATGTTCTTGTTCAGCTCCCTCAGGTCAACACAGAGCCTGACCTTCCCACTGGGCTTCATGACTAACACTAATGGCGCGAGCCACTCTGCACACGTGATGGGTTCAATTATCCCCCTTTTCTCCAAGTCCTGTAGTTCCATTTGAACCACATCTCTCACCGCTAGGGGCACGTTTCTTACTTTGTGGGCGACTGGTATGGCTCCTTCTTTCAGTACAATTTTGTGTAGGAATCTCTCCAGCTTCCCCACTGTGCCTCCGAATACTCTGGGGTAGTCCTCTTTCCACTTGGCCAGATCTGGCCACACTGCTGGTTCTGTGAGAAGTATCTGTTCCTTTCCTCCTGGATCCAGTTTGATGCCCAGGTCACCTTGATCCAGCCATCCCAAGACTGACGGTCCCTTCTCTGAGATGTACAGCTTGCAGAATGCGGATCGGCCTCTAAACTCAAATTTTAAGGGTCAGAATCCTGCCATTGTTATACGGTCGCCGTTGTATGTGACTGGTCGGATGTCCAGTTTCTCTAGTTCTGGGCCCAAGTGTGGTCTGAATGTTTCATTCCACACCGCTCTCTGGACGATGGTGTAGGGAGAGCCGGTGTCCGCCACTACGCTTATGGGTATCCCGCCAATCGTCATTTCTAATACCGGTTTTGTTGTCCTTTTTCCGTCCACGCACAGCACCTGGTCGTATATACACAGCACTGTGACTACTTCCTCTTCTGTGCTTCCTTCATGGTCTTCACCACCCTGGTCAATGTATTTCACCATGCTCTTGGACGATTTCCTCCGGCACACCTTCTCGTAATGGCCTACTATGCCGCAGTACATACATTTGGCCCGGAACGCGGGGCATTTCCTGTTGTGTGCCTCATGAGACCAGCTTCCGCATCTGTAGCACGTTTTCTTATTGTTGTTACCTGCTTGTTTCCCTGGTGGTCCAGGGTTGCCTTGCCATTTATTTGGTCCCTATGGGGCAGAACTCTTGTACTTATAGTCTCTGCGTGGTTCCTCGTCATCTACTCTGTTCACCATGGTACTGGGTGTCGTTTCCTTCTTTGTAGCGTCTGCGCACCTGCGTGCCAACTCTGCCCTTTTGACAATGACCATTACTTCCTTAAGTGTGGTGTCCCCACTGGCCCACAGCTTGTCCTGTACGTTCGTGCTCGTAGTGTGCATCACTATTTGGTCTTTGATGAACTCATCCTCCCATGCTCCATATTTACACGTGGTCGCCAGCTTCTTCAGGGCCGCCACGTACTCCTCTACCGACTCTCCGGGACGTTGTTTCCTTTGTTGGAAATTAAATCTGTCGACTGACACACATACTGTTGGCCGGTAGTGTTCGTTCAAGTCATCAATGGCATGGGCGTACACGTCGCCGTCTGCGCTTCCTCTCGGTTTGGGTACCAGGCTTTTGTAAATTCCTTCCGGTCCCAAATTGAGTAGTAGTATGCGTTTTTTTCTCTTGGGGTTAAATTGTTCCTCGTTCTCATCTTCTAGGACTCCTATGAAGTTGTCTATATATTCCCTCCAGTCTTCCAACTTCATCAGTGGTTCCCCTAGTTTGGGCAGGAATTGAACTGGCGCTATTGCGTATCCCGCTTGTGTGCTCATTTTCTCCTCCTTGATTGTGGGCGACGTGTTCCCTTTGCTTCTGGGACTACCTGGGGTGTTGTCCGCCTCTTGACTTCCGGCTTGCGACTGGGGACTCTCTGTGTCAGCCCCTCTCCCTCCTTTACGGTAGCCAGCGTGGTTCCTTGGGATAGATTGTCCGTTTGGGTTTGGCGCGCTCAGTCCTGACTACGCCTGGGTCCTTCAAGTCTCCTTCGCCAGGTTGCCTACCCCCCCAGGGTGTGTTTGGGCTCTGCTGCGCTCTTTAGGGTATGGTACCTTATTCAAAGTCTTGTTCGATCTTCCTCAACACTGTGCTCCTCTTGGCTGCTTGGCTATGCTGTCCTGATCCCTGCTTGGATCTGAGTTCACCAGTGTGCTGCTGTCTCCCTCGGTGTGCCTCCGTGGTGGGTTCGTTTTTTTTTTTTTCCAAGGTGCAGGGGTGTAGCATCCCGACCTCGTCGCCACTGTAATGATGGTTCCTTAGTAATAATCACGCTGCACAGGTGATGGTGGTAACGCTATATTTATTTATATATTCACTCCCCTAAAGAGCGCTGAGCCGATCTTGCTCCCGGTCGGCTTTCGCGCTTCTGACATGAGGTGCGCGCGCAGCCACCCAAAATGGCCGCCCACACGTCACGTCATTACGTGACGTGCAACAACTAGTGCGCGCCTCTACAATATTTTCCCTGATTTGCACATTTCATCGTGTGGGCAAGGTCGGTGTTTTACCTATCTCGGGCAGCTTTTATTTTGGTGTTGGACAAGCTCATGTGGAGCTTATCTATTTTGCATTTGCCAGTCTGACTCTGATGTGGTTTGTGCGTGCATCTGTTTTGCCCACAATAATATTTGGGAACGAGAATGCAGTGAAGCTGCCTAATAATGGTCATAAAATTCGATACAAGATCACAGTAGTCGCAGCGCCGTCAAATGTAGGCCTGATTTGTGTTCAGCAGCCACCTGAGCTGGTGTTTACTGTTGTGCACTTGTTCCCTGATGTACCGCAAACAGCAAACACCAACTACAAATGCATGAGGTCTGCCACTGTAAATTCATAGCTACATCATCACTGCGTCTGCGTGTGTCTACTGTTCACAAGTTCAAATTCGCTCCAATTTGCACCACCTTCATCAATCATTTGGATTGTTTTTTAGCTATTCATTTTTTCTGCTAGCCAGTCTGACCAGCTGACCATGATGTTGTGCGTGCATCTGGTTTTCCCATCTAACACTTAGTTGCCGGAATGTGTGAAAGTGAAACTGCCTAATAATATCATCCCTCACCTTGTAAAGTTATAGCTACACCATCACTGTGTTTACTCTGTCTTTCTAAGTTCAAATTTGCATCTAATCATGTGGGCCGTGTAGTATTCCATTTCATGCCTTCTCTACACATATTCATGTTCTTCCTTCCCATGTTCTATTTAGAATTGTTTTGGTTCTTTCTGCCTGGGGATTCTTAGGGATCATTGGGAGTGTAATGTTCTACTAGTAACAGTTACAGCTGTGCATCTATTCGTGGTGGTTGTGTAAGCTGTCTCCTAAGAATAAACTGGATCAAACCTTCAAGAAGTCTCTTCCTGATTACTACATAATCTGGCGACGATCGGGATATCAAGCCTGAAGCTTAAACAGGACCCGTCTATTTTTCTCGTTTATTTATTTTTTTTTCTAAAGAAAAATCCAGTTTGGAGACAGCGTTCACCGTTTGCAGTGTGGATTCATTTAAGGTACTGTTAAAATTCTTTATGTGTTAAACTATAACACCAGCGGCAGTATTTCTTACTCGATGTGCCTTGATTGCACCTGCGGCTGTTTTCTTGTGTTTTGTGCATTTTCCCTCACATTTGGGAATTCGAGTGGTCACTCCCTCACAACCTTTTGGATCTCATCTTATACCTACTCCGCTTTCCTCCGTGTGAAGTCCCCGTTCTGCTGGTGTTTTTGTGGCGTTTTTGGCTTTCCCTGTGACTTTGTTGTGGAAGAGCATCTTTCAAAAAGCACACGAGACTCACCTTTCTCTTCGCGTGCGCTCCACTCGCTGCCAGAAGCCCTTCACTACGCTCTTCAATTCGACGCGTCATCCGCACACTCCGCCTCTGCGTGTAACTGCGTCATCTGACAGCGTCGTTCTACGCACAGCGCTGCGTTCCAGCAGCCATCTTGGATCACCATGACAACAGTTTCCGATCCGAGTCCCGTTTTTTTTTAATCTTCTTTAACGCCACAGTTTTTTTTATGTGATTTAACCTATTTTTATCTATTATTACCACAGTTATTTATGTACCATGGTTTATTCTGTTCCTTAATTTTATATCCTGGTTGCAGTTCTGTTTACAAGGGAAGTGTATGGTGCATCTTTATTCACAGAGAAGGTATTCTACTCTCCTCCTTTTTCAGACTTTCTTCAATGCTGTTATTGTACAACTACGTTCTGACAACTGATTCAACCAAATAACTGTGACCTTCATTCTCATTTTCTTTCTTTTAATATTTTTAATATTATTTTAAAAATGTCGAATAACATAATTTCACCTGCACATTTCTTACCTTCGGCTGGTGATCCCAAAGTGGAATGGGACCTTTGGTATCCAACCTTTTTAGCCTATGTAGATGTGGTAGAAGAAGATGGCTGTTCTCCCAAAAGGAAACTCGCCTTGTTAAAAAATTGTCTAGGTGGTGCTGGTCTCAAAGAATTGGAAAGTCTACCATCTATTGATAATACAGGTGCAGGTGATGTAAATGTTTTTGAAGTGGTTGTTAAGCAATTAAGCACCAGATTTGGAAGAAAAATAATACAGTGATGGAACGATTTAAATTCTATTCTAGAATTCAAAAAGAAGATGAATCCATAGAAACCTATGTAGCTGCTCTACGCACACTAGCTAGTTCTTGTTCCTTTGAAACTATAGATTTTGACCAAGTCTTAAGGGACCAAATCATGATGCGTACTAGGAGTAAAAAGATACAGGAACGCTTATGGATGGGTACTGAGTCCTCTCTTAACGCTGTCCTAAACATTGCCAAAGGTATTGAGCAATCGGAATTGTTTGTTAACGAAATAAGAGGCCATGAAACCAAAACTAAAGTAACTATTCCGGAAGTTTCCTTAGTCAGGAACCCTCCAAATTACAGGAAACCTACCTTCACTCCTACTAAAAGAGACAATTTCGGCAGAGATAATAGATCCTTCCAAAGAAAGTCTCCAATAATTTGCTATAGATGTGGCGCTAATGATCATGTGGGAAATTATAAAGGGTGTCCTGCTTGGAACAAAATTTGTGTCAAATGCAAAAAGTCAGGTCATTTCACCAAAATGTGCAAGTCCTCGCAGAAAATTAATTTCTTATCACATGAGGAGTATGATGATTGTAAACAACCGTCTGAAATTAATACGATGTTGTGTGTTGGTGATACTGAGTGCAAAGGTTTTCCCAGTGATATTATTCTTATTAATGGTGTGGAAATTTCCATGCTCATCGACTCATGTGCCTGGTACACCATAATTGGCAAGGATGTCTTTGACAAGTTTTGGTCCTCAAAGGAACTTTTACCACCTGATATACATACTGGAGGGTACACAGGGAAGAAGATAGGTCTGGAAGGTTATATGTGGGCGGAGATCAGGTTTAAAGATAGAACTACTAAGGGGAAGGTTTACGTCTCCTCGAAAGGGGCATCCATTTTATGCTGGCCCCATCAGTTTGATTTAGGAATCAAACTTGATCCCAATGCCTCTCCCCCTGTTTATGTCGTTTCTCCCAAAAATGACTTTATTTCCCAATTAAAAAAAGATTTTCCCTGCATCTTCAATGATAATTTGGGGGTTTTTGCTAATTTCAAACACCATATTATACTTAAGGAATCGGCTGTTCCCGTCCGACATAGGTTCAGAAATGTACCCTTGGCCTATCGTGATAAATTAAAGTTAATTTTATCAGATCTGGTTTCCAAAAAGATCATCGAACCAGTTGAGTCATCCCCATGGGTTTCGCCCGTTGTTTTATCCCTCAAGAGCAACGGCGAACTTCGTCTGTGTGTAGATCTCCGCAGCCTAAACAAGGAGATTTGGATTGACAGACATCCCTTACCCCACATACACGAGCTCATTTCCACCCTTTCTGGCGCCTGTGTTTTTTCCACGCTAGATTTAACCAGCGCTTACCATCAGGTAATTTTACACGAAGACTCTAAATTTCTAACCACTTTTATTACACCTGAGGGTTTGTTTCAGTATTGTCGTATGCCATTCGGCCTAGCTAGTGCGGCGTCCGTCTTCCAACGCCTCATGAAGACAGTACTAGAAGGATGTGAGGGTGCAATCGCCTTTCAGGATGACATCCTAATACACGGGAAAAATTTTGAGGAGCATGATAAAAATTTGGTAAAAGTTTTGAAAAGTGTGCAAGAATATGGGCTGACACTTAAATTATCCAAATGTAAATTCAGACAAAGTCAGGTCGAATACCTTGGCCATGAGATTTCAGCCCTGGGGATCAAACCTAAACTCAACCATATCAAGAGTATATCCAAAGCCCCTTCTCCCTTGAACAAAGAACAACTTGTTTCCTTTCTTGGTCTTACAGAATTTTATAGTAAATTCGTCCAAGATTACGCTTCCAAAGTTCATCCTCTCAGGGTGTTATTGAAGAAGGATGCGAAGTTTGTGTGGAATAACGATCAGCAACATGCTTTTGAGTTACTGAAGCAAGAAATTATTAATGCTCCTTTTTAAGACCATTTGATCTAGACAAAGAATGTATAGTGTGTGTTGATGCTAGCAATGTTGGCTTAGGCTCAGTTTTAATGCAAAAAGACAGAGGTGAGGAGTACGTTGTGTCATATGCTTCAAGAACCTTGCGGGGCGCTGAGTTCAATTACTCCACAATTGAAAAAGAGTTACTAGCTTGTACCTGGGCCTCTGAACATTTTAGGCAATTTCTTTGGGGAACCAGGTTCCGTCTGAGAACCGACCATAAGCCTCTAATTAACATGCTGGCAGCTGGTGGTGGCAGAACCTTAACAGCGCGCCTAGCACGCCTTGCAGCCAAATTACAAGAATTTCAATGTATTGTTGAATATGTTCCTGGGCGGTTAAACGTGCATGCCGACTGCATGTCCAGGCTGCCTTTAATCAATTCTATTTTTTCTGGTAATTGGAACAATGAATCAGATGTTGTTTTTAATATCGATGATGTCAACGATTGTGGTCTAGCTTGTGCTTCTTCTAGTATTTCTGAAATTGAGTGGAGGGAAGCTATGGCGAATGATTCTAACCTTGCTTCTTTAACTCGACATTTACAATATGGTTGGCCTCAAGAGCGATACTTATCTGGGAATATTCTCTCTTTTTTCAAGGTAAACAATGAACTTATGTTCGACCAAGGTTTTGTTTTTCGTGGCGATAAAATCATTCCTCCCATTTCCTTGAGAGAAAGAATTATTTCCATGGCCCATGAAGGCCACATGGGCATGTCTGGCACCAAAAGACGCATCCGCGAGTTCTACTGGTGGCCTGGTGTAGACAGAATGGTCGACAAATGGGTTCGTTCATGTTCCCCTTGTGATAAAAGTGACAAGACTGTTAAACCCTTGTCTGTTGCTACTTCTCCCATTGAATTTGTTTCGTGCCCCTGGAAGAAATTGGGCATTGACATAATTGGACCTCTTAACTTGCTTCCCCACCAAAATGTGTTTGGCCTGGTCCTTATTGATTATTTTTCCAAGTGGCCAGAGCTAAAAATCGTTGATAAAGTTGGCTCCACTCAAATTATTCAATTTCTTGATGAGGTTTTTTGTAGAGAAGGGATTCCTGCGGAGATTGTGTCGGATAATGGTCCGCAATTTATAAGCAAAGAATTCTTGTCATTCATCCAGAGGTGTGGCATCGTGCACAAAAGGGTGTCGAACTATAATCCGCAAGCCAATGGTCAAACGGAACGCTTTAACCGAGTCATCAAAGAGTCTATTCAGCTGGCTGTTAAAAGCAATCTAGACTGGAGAAAAACCCTACGTTCCACCTTACTGTCTTATCGCACTTCACCTAACTCTGTCACAGGGTTTTCACCCTTTGAATTGCTTAGAGGCAGGAAGCCTGGTTCCAAGCTCCTGCCTTGGTGGATGAAAGTTAAAATACCTGCTGATTCTTCTGTAGATCCTGCTTGTGTTAAGGACAGAGTTTTGAAATATCAGGAAAGAATGAAAGCTAATTTTTTGTCCACTAAAAGCTCCGGTCAGAAGGTCAGAGTGGGTGATTTTGTCCGCATGAAATTTGGCAGAGTTTTTGACAATAAGTGGAATAAGTGGTCAGACCCTTGCAAGGTTATTGAAGTATTTTCAAAGGCTGTGAGGGTTGAGGATGGGAAAATATGGAATTTTAGAAGGATTTCACTATGTAAAGGTTTAGATTCTTCTCATACTGAACCCTGTTCTGCACCATCCTCCTCTAATGATCTTCCCACTGCTAAGCCTTTGTGCGATCAAAATGATGCATCCTTTTCTCCTTTGTTTAATTCTTTTGACTGTGAGAACCAGAGTGTTGATCGTGTTGTTCCTGTGCCTGGTAATTGCAATCCGTCCATGTCTGACAATAGCAACCAGATCACTGAACCATCTTCTAGCCATGTTGACGATCCTGTTAGTGAAAATGTTCCCATATCTTGTCCTGTGATTCTTAATGATGATTCTTCCCTTAGGAAAAGCATTCGTGTGAAACATACTCCTGTAAAGTTGCATGATTACTACCTTTAAGTTTTTTTTGTTGTTTTTTTTTGTTTTTTTAGGGGGGAAGGTGTGTAGTATTCCATTTCATGCCTTCTCTACACATATTCATGTTCTTCCTTCCCATGTTCTATTTAGAATTGTTTTGGTTCTTTCTGCCTGGGGATTCTTAGGGATCATTGGGAGTGTAATGTTCTACTAGTAACAGTTACAGCTGTGCATCTATTCGTGGTGGTTGTGTAAGCTGTCTCCTAAGAATAAACTGGATCAAACCTTCAAGAAGTCTCTTCCTGATTACTACAGGCCGGTTTATTAGCTATCTCGGGGCCAGGGCCGCTTTTATTTTGGTGCTCACATGCTGCAGTGCTGGAGAATATTTTTGTGTGTTCGCCAGTCTGACCCTGCCATTGTGCATCGGTTTCTCACATTAACGTTTGGTTGCCAGAATACAAAGTGTATTTGCTCAAGTGATTAGTAAAACTCCTTCATAAAGTCTGTTTCGAGAAAAAAACTTGTGACATGATCTTTGCTTTCATTGGATGCGCATACGGCATAGGGACAGAGGATATAGGAGAACGCTTTCTCTGTAACTGCCCAAAGGCACCTACCACCATGTTTTACTACTGTGAGTTGCAGTAAGCAGGCCTCAGTGTGTCATGATGTATGCACCATAGAGCTGTGTTTTGAATGCAATGTCATCCAGAGAAATCCACTTTCCAGGATTGAAGGCTCTGATCTGAAAGAGTCAACATAAAAAAGGAGCTGATAATTGAATTGTGCAAAATGAGCATCCAGGAGTCAGGATGAGTTGAATTCCCAGGCATGTAACTCGGTTTTAATGTAGGTTGGCTCTAGAGGCGATCTTAGTACAGGGTTTAGTGCAGGGTGTCTGCGCACACCACAGGTACCAGTAAGAGTCAGATGCTACTTAACTATGCACAACACTTCTCTGGCCTCTACATTGAGATCCAGATGGCCATTACCTCCCCAAAAGTCTCAAACATCAGTATCATATGAAATCTCTTTACTGGTGGTCATAACTACACTTTAATAGTTGTTTTTTAACCTTCCACGCTTTCTCAAATATGCTTGAAAATACACCATTAACCCACTCTTTTTTCAAAACATTTTCGGAGAGAGAACCCATCCCGAACCCCCCGTGCTCACCACTGGGCACTCAACCCTGAACTTTTACACCTCACCACTTTCAAATGTCACCAGCCGCCACTGTGCATTTGTAACTTTACTACACCTCAGGTACTTTTAGAATCGGGCCCCTCGTGGCTGGAATTGTGAATCCAACCTTGCTTTTCTATGTATCCATTGCAAACACATCTAGATTTCAAAAAAGTAAAGCCAGTATCTGTTCATAGCAGGCTATGTGGAAAGGGGGTCGAGCTCAGGGCATGGAAAGGTTGCCCAGAGCTCACATAGAGCATGGCCAAATGGCTGCCCAGCTCATACAGACAGTAGTGGTAGCATGTTCTGGTCAAGGCCGAAAATCAAACCCTGCTCATCCTTGCTGCCAGCCTTATGTGTGGCTATTGGGTCGTGACCAGTGCGCAAACTGTGTCTATTGCACGGAAGCAAGGCAACAGTGACTTGTGGAGAACAACACATAGAGAGCATTTACTTAAGTTGGAAAACCTGGGACATTAGTACAGATTCTAGTGGGCAGCAAATGGTGGATCAGTGCATGGTTGTGTTTCCTCGAACGGCACGAGTGCTGGATGTGTATTTAACAGTAACAGTGAGTACCTTTTGTTGTTGCTGCACATTTCCACCATGCGATGCAGTCGGGAGTTTCAAACACACCGTTTCTGTAGTGCGAACCTTACCGGATATGAAAATTGCTGCAGCATTCTTTCCAGGCGCGAGACAAACCGTGCAGGCTGTATCAGACCTCAGCATTGGACAAATGGTCTCCTATTCATCGAAAACTGAAGCAAAAGGTCAGGCCTTGTTTGCTTTGTGAAGTCCATGGCTGAAAACCCACAGGTCTAGCCTCAAAAGTCCTGGGGAAAGGGGTGCTAAATGCAGGGACTGCCTTTGACCTGGTCCTGCAAGCAGAGCTTTTAATGCACAGTTGAAGCTTTTTGCCAGAAGGCCCTCGGAACGTGGATGCTGACTGCATGACCTAGCTAAATATACAAAAACACATTTATTCATGCATTTGTTATTATGTAATCATCCAATTGTACTTTATTATCATTGTACAGCCCAACTTGAGAAATCATTGCTTACTTCCTCATATTTCATGTTACAATCACTTTCTAGAGGACAACAACTCGTTCCATACACGACAGTCTTGTTAATTCACTATTTTGGTATCTTGCTTCTATATTTCACCTTTTTGCTTTCAAAAAAGATCAACCACATATATCGGCAACATTAACACGGGAAACAACCTTTACAACGCAACTTTTACAACGCACTACCATTACAATGAAACTTTTACAACGCAACATCCATTACAACGCATGCATTTACAATGCAACCATTACAACGCATGACACTACAACGCACACCACTACAACGCATGTCATTACAACGCAGTCATTACAACGCATACCATTACAACGCATAGCATTACAACACATAGTACCCTTACACTATCCAACACTTACCCTATTGTTGCACCCCCTGGAGTTAGAACAGTAATTTTTACCCCTACACTATCCAACACTTACCACACTGTTGCACCCCTGGAGTTAGAATAGTAATTTTTACCCCTACACTATCCAACACTTACCCTACTGTTGCACCCCCTGGAGTTAGAATAGTAATTTTTACCCCTACACTATCCAACACTTACCCTACTGTTGCACCCCCTGGAGTTAGAATCGTAATTATTACCCCTACACTATCCAACACTTACCCTACTGTTGCACCCCCCTGGAGTTAGAATAGTAATTTTTACCCCTACACTATCCAATACTTACCTTACATGCAATGTAATGTTATGCGTTGTAATGGTATGCGTTGTAAAGGTAGTATGCGATGTAATGGAATGCGTTGTAAAGGTAGTTTTTAAAAATTCGTTGTAATGGCATCCGTTGTAATGGAATGCGTTGTAATGGATGTTGCGTTGTAAAAAATGCATTGTAAAGGTATGCGTTGTAAAAGTATGCATTGTATCGTCATACATCCCATTAACACTGCCTTGGCCAAGGTTTCACCTCATCAGAATCAGTTAAATAACTGATATAACATCGATCAATTAAAACATGACCAGTTGACATTTCCAAATGGTCTTTGAATCCTGTATGGTGCTCTTCAGTAACTTTTGATCTATTTGAGTTGGAGACAAAATGCCCTTTTTGTTGAAATCTGAAAATAATGCAACAGACAATGGATTGTATTGCTTCCATTCCATAAATCAGAACACCTCTTTCAATTTGATTTTAAGAATGAGTGCCAGAAACATCATGAAATATGCTTGTTGCATCTACAGAGCAATGAATAAAACACAAGGTTGGAAAAAAACATTAGACATTAACCTAAATGTTTGATACACTTGCACTGAGGAGTACATTAAATACTATTATGGAACCCATAAATCTTTAAGACAGGTGCAATAAAATAAAAATATCAAGACAGATTTAGATAAACCGATTTTAATAAAAAAAAATAAAAAATAAGACCATATCTCCCTGGACAAATCCTTTTCAAAACACCCAAAACCTCTGTATAGGTGATGAGGTTTAGCAAAAGGGTTTTAGATGTAAAAGCCTTCAATTCAACAGGGGTTTGATGGTGCTTTCCATGATGGCAATGCAGTTATTTAGTCATAATGAGCTGATAGACTTAGAGCCTCTGCCAGATGAAAGCGAGAATGATCAAACATCAATGACCACTTAGAAGAAGTAGCAAAGCAATCAAGGAACATGCACAAGCACACACATTTCAAAACCTAAATAAAGATAAAGCAAACTTTAATTATTACAAACGTTTGAAAAATATATCAGCACTAATAGTATACCAGGGATGGACAAGAACATATTCTGTCAAATTTCAGGAAACATTCTCGTCAGACATAGGATCAGAGAAAAATCACCAATATAGCCAAATTCAGAGTGAGTTAGCACAACAAAGAAATCTGCACAAGCAAATCCACTTTTCTGAGAGGCACAGGCAGAAGGAAAAGCACATACAAACAAAACTACAGTACACAAGAAATACAGAAGAAGAGCCAAACATACCACTGACAACCCGGTGGTAATTTTATAATGATGCATTCCACCTCAACACTAAGGGGTCAATTCCGATGTCATTCAGAAGGGCTCGGAATTGGATTCGTGTTTCCGATCTGGAGATCTTGTCTCCGACCGAATTGTACAGACTTCCCAACGACCGAGAACAATGCCGGGAAACCATTAGGGCTGTCCAATTTGGCTCTGAAAGGCATTGTGACAGGTTACGTCCTTTGGAGCAAAATCGTACAGCTCTATGGACTCAGTTTTCGAGCAAGCAAGTACGATGACCGCATTGGACAGCCGATTTGGTTTCTCCAGAACAAATTGGCTGCCGGAATCTGTTTTTGGGGGCCTGTAGCAGGCCTCACTTCACCCAGGGCCCTCCAAATCGGGCCTGTGGGGATATCGAAGGGACACCTCTTCCCAACCATGCACAGTGTGGCAGACACCATGGGGTGCCCATCACAGAGTGAACGATTTTCTCCAGCCACACCTTTCTTCAATGGGAGCCTGTGCTCTTGTTCGGAACACAGGTCCCCATTGAAGTCAATGGGAGTCCGACCGAATTGTATCCAGAAGCATCTGGATGCATCCAAATCGCTTGGTCAGACTCCCCCGATCCAAGGTGTCCGGAAAGCATTCTGGGACTGACTCAGTAGGAATGCTTTCCGAACGAGATCGGACTCGGGCCCAAAATCTCCTTACAAATGATGTATATGTTTTCCCACTAAAACCAACAAATTTCCTTCAATTAAAAACAGATCTCATTCATTCTGTAGGAAAATAACACTACAAATCTGTGTCGAAAATAAACTGCATGGTCATTCGAAATACAGAGGAAGCCTCAGGAACTAATCGACCTCTGCCAACCTCAGTAAAGCAAATACTGGCAGAAATAGACTAACTGTAAAAAGGAGGAAGTGTATTAAATGAAAACTAATACAGGATGAAAGAGATGTACTCAAGAGTTTAAAAAAGTTCAGGATCATTATTAACCCCTTCGATGCTCATGACGGAACAGTTCTGTCATGAGCATCGGTTGAGCTGTGCTCATGACGGAACCGTTCCGTCATGAGCCAGTTGGCTCATTAGAATCTTCAGCACAGCGCGAGAATTCGCGCCACGCTGAAGGTGTTAAGCCAGTAGACAAAGACGGAGAAGGAATAGCACGAAAAATTAGAAGAACACATGGAAGTAGCAGTACGCTAACCGATTAATATGCAACAGGACAGAAAATTATGATCCTATTCAACAGAAGAGATTCAGGAAGAATTAAAAAGCTTTCTTGATGAACCAAAGATATTGACTAGACTAGGTCTATTGAATATAATTTCTTATGGACTAGAGACATAGGCATTTTCCTAAAAGTATTTTTCCTACAATGTAAGGAACGCCACAGAAATACTTGTGATGCTGTAGAGCCACATTGAGTGTGAAGTCCCTCTATTCCTCGTTTCCCCAAGGTGAGGTGTGAGAGGCGACACATAGTATCAGGATACAAGAGACAAACCTTACAGAGTTCCAACACACCCCATAGTGAATTGTGAAAACTGGTACTTGCAAAGATGTATTTAAAGATAATTATTACATGTGGGGCAAATCTTTGGGTTGTTTCTAAGACACGGAAGTAGTGAACATGTGCATGGATGAATACAAAGAATTGTGAATATACAGAATTATCCCTAGTCAGCTAACGCATATCTGAGTAAACTATTTTAGATAACCTGCTAAAAAAAAGGCTCAAAAGAATATCTAGAAACGTGTATAATGGATGAATAACAGGAAAGGCCATTGAATGTGCTTCACAATTGAGAGAAAATAAGCTTATTTTTCTGGTCATTTGAATACAAGTACAAGTAGGAAGATTAGCAACACCTCTTTAGCACCAAAGAAACAGGTAACAATGCTACTCTACATTACAATGTAGTCCATCCCAAACTGCATAACTTACCATACGCACAAATCCTCAGAGAAAGGCGGAATTGTACCAACTAAGGGGGATATTTCAGGCATGCAGACACCTTGACCTAAAAACTAAATCAGCAGTGCTATAAAAATGGGCTCAAACACGCCAGAAAACCACAAGAGGAACTCCTGAGCAGAATTAATGCAAAAAGGAGACAGAAACTCCCTTAGTATGTGTCAAAATGCTCTGCCTAACTACTAATGAGATACAAACATTATCCAGAAATGGCACATGCTAAAAACAGTAGGATGCCCTCTTCAAGACAATATTGAAGGGAGACTTTACTATTCATGCACTCCAGTAATGGCAACAATTAAAACACTACTTGTGCAATTCTGTGCACATGCAGCCTCAAGAGTCCTAAATCGGATGGATGACTATCCCATCTACAAAAAAATACCAGAGGAGACAGCACTGGTGCTATCTTTTCAAAGAGAAACATGGATTATTTTCAAACACTACTTACAGGCTTAAATGAGTCTCGGGAGCTTCAGAACATATCCTGATAAATCTAGTAGAAGAGACAATACCTGCAGCTCAGACACTTTTGAGATAAAATATGATTAATGTAATATTTTGAAAAAGCCACATACAGTTGGAGACAGGGCAACCGCTCAACGTAAAACAGGTGTGAATCCTTCTTCTGTCACACAGTAAATACTGGTGCACAGTGAATCGCATACATCCTTACAACAGCACACAGACTGAAATAGATGCATTTAACTTGTGCTACAGCAACAACTTTCAGCTCAAGCAAGGTGACAGGTGCGAGTAAGCAAGTGTACATAGTAACTCAACGATGGCAATCACATAGAGCCCACACAAACGATGAGAAAAGAAAAGCAAAATTAAACATTTATTTGACTCCATTGGATGCACACCTGCAATAATACATACAAGTTTATCAGCTCAAGACAAAGACACCCAAAAATACGGCATGGTAGCTCATCCAGATACGAAAAGCAAGCAGAGACTGGCACAAGTTACATGGGAACCCTGTGACTCATCAGGAGAAGCTAGGAAAGATTTCACAGCAACCCGGAAATGCTGTGTAAAGCGAACATGCAGCACGCTAAGCACAGGGGCAACATTCTCAAAGAGCAGACAGACAAGAGAACATGGATAAAATGGCGTATGTACCACGTCATTCAATCACAGATTCAAGAGGAAAAAGAGACACAAGGCCAACAAGAATTCCATTACAAAAGTGCTTCTAATCAGTAAACCAAAACCAAATTAGCATGGTACAGGTTGTGAAATTTGCCATTGTTTTTTTAGAAATGAACACCAAGACCAGGACGCTCCATTTTTAAAACCATGACCTGACAACAGTTTGAAGTATGTGCTTTTGGAATGCACTAAGCCCTATTTAACACATTGTAAAATGTTTAAAGGAACTAAAGAAAAAATCTTGACTGACCTGTAGAGCAGTCCTCCCAGGTGCAGAGATTAAGACAGTATCATCCAAACCAGTAGACATGTTGAACGGGAAAGCTAAAATGGCAAAGTGATCAAAATCACACACGAAAGCATAATCTTTATGACTAATTGGTAACATATGCACTTTTTCTTGAAGGCTAACAAAACACCTATCCAGCCCCCACTCCTCACGAAGATCACACAAAAGCCGCCCAATAAGGGGTGAAACATGTTACCATTATAAATAGGTATAAGAGAATACACTTATCACGCTAGAATTAAGTTACCAAGAGATTAAAAAAAACTCTACAAAAGAAAGGTATTGTCTATCCCCAGTGAGAATAACCAGACACTATGGGCCATGTTATCAACGATTAGCGATATTAATCGCTAACGAGGCTTAGCAACAAATTTTTTAACGCTAAGCATCGCTGGAAATTATCGCAGAGATAACTTGCTATTAGCAAGGTTTATCTCAGGAGTGATAAAAATCCTCGCGCTAACTGCCAAATGAGAGATTATCGCTGGAAAACCAACGTTAATCTCTCGAAGTTTGGCTTTAGCTTGATGATAGGGGCTCACAAACTTAGCCATGATATCCACCTTCCATAGGATATCATGGCTAAGTCAGCAAAATACCAGGTGTAAAAAAAGCGGTGCTAACCGCGTTTACTGCTGCTTTTTTTATCACTAACAGGGTTAGCGAAATCCTTGCTAATAGGAGAAATGTCGTTTAACAACATTTCTCCTATTATTTTTCTCTGGAACGCCCCCTCTGCATCTCATTAGAGATGCAAGGGGAAGCGTAGAGAAAAAGGGTGCTAACATGCGAATTTGCGTGTTAGCACCCTGTTTCTGATAGGGAGATAATTTTATCCCCGCTTTCTTGGCTTTTAAAGCCAAAAAAGTGGAGATAAATCCCTTGATAATATGCTCCTAAATTTTAAAAAGGTGACTTAATTTGCGTGAAAAATCAAAACTGGATTGATTAAAAAAGGTTAGTCCATTAAATAATCACGACCACACTTTACTTTCACAAACAAATTATATGAATTTTGCACAGAATTGCTTTTGAACAATATTTAAATATATAAAAGAGAATTTAAAAAACTGAAATTGGAATAAAATGTGCAATGTTTAATTGCAAAGATTTACCTTACTTAAAGTGGTTGATGAATGTGGATATAATGTTTCGGGCCAATTAAGATACTTCCAGTAAGGGCTCCGACTTTAGGTCGGAGCCTTCAGGGCTGGATCGTATTATGCTGGTTGGTTTCCTTTCCACCAGCCTAATTTTGATGGAGGTGGTTGGAAAGGAATCCAACTGGTTATTCCGACTGGCTTCCGATGGGCTCCGAGAGTCCGTCCGCTACACGGAATACAGCCTATAACCTCAAGGGCGTCTCTTTCTGCCCTTGAAATTACAATGCACAGTTTCCGACATTGTTTTCATGCCTGTCTGTCCCCCCAGTAGGACCCCTGTGGGGCACGGCCTCCAGTTAAAGGCCGAGGGGGCATCAATGAGGTGCCTGCCTCGGGTGCAGGGATGAACTGCACCTCCCATTTCACTAGGGGAACATGCATTACGGCCAGTTTATGGCCGTAACGCATGCTCCCATAGTGAAATACAGGAATGCGACTGAACAGTGGGGCATACCTACAAAAAAGTGGCTAAGTGTGTCGTTAAACCAACAAGGCTAACAACACGTTTTGTCACTTTAGAAACGTAGGGCTGCAACGTATTTACTAGTATATGATGCAGCTCCGTGTTTGCCCCTGCACTGACGCTAAATTAAGCTGCTTAGTGCCAAGGCAGGCACCCTTACAGCATAGTGCAAGGCTGCCTTTGTTGAGAGGAAGATTGTTTATTTGGAGGAAGGTCCTCCTTCCTGCACATAAAAAATCTTTAAATGCTATTGTGTAACTTCTATGTGTGCTGCTAAATGCAGCACACATAGAAGTTGCTAAACAGCATTTTTTTGTAATGATTGTCTATGTGCAGGAAAGGGGACCTTCCTGCACATAAATAGTCATTGGTGTTTTGCTGTTTCTATGTGTGCTGCCGGATGCAGCACACATGAAAACAGCAAAACGAAAAGAAATAAAGTATTTCTCCTCATTTTGCCTGTTTAAGACTAGGTTTTCCCTGGTCCTCATTATGGCATTGCCTCCTATTTACGCTGCTCTTGTAAATAGGGGGCAGTATCAAAATCAATGGGTGTTGCGGTGGAAACCCCACCACAACACCCATTGCCAGCCCCTTACAAGTTAAGTGTGAGGGGGCCTTATTTACAAGGCAGAGTTAAGCCACTTTAAGTGGCTTACCTCTGCCTTGTAAATACGTTAAAGCTCCTATCTCCAAAATAATGTCACTAAAAGTGATGTTATGGTGGCTATAGGGGCTTGTAAATATTCCCCAGTGTTCGGTTGCATCCAAATGGGGCGATCTGAACTGAAGACCAGGCGATGGTCGGTCCCATGACCAAGTCGGTGTCGGGCAGAAGTGATTCCACCCAACATTGTAATGAGCTCCTAAGTGTTTAATTAAAAGTAGGTAGATTAAACATATTTAGAAAACGTTATTGAGTACAGCAGTTATCCTGACAAAAGTTGAAGAGTTTACAAAAGCATAAAAGATAAATTGCGATCATTTGTAATATATAACAATTTGCATCCAATCATTTGAAAATCAGGCGCTTTCACTGTGCTGGAAATGTCAGTGCAATCAGAAGGACTCATCTTTTGGAGCTTCACAAAGGCAGCACTTTAGTAAAGTGCATTTCCCAAATAATGGGTCATTTTCAGATAGAACACTGTACTGGAGTTCAAAAGCATCCACAGAGACGCAGCAGAAATGTTAAACAGTTGATGCCGCTGCTTGGGCAGTTAAAAGCAGCAAATAAATTATTATCATTATCATTGCCACATTTCTTTAAAAGCTTCTCTGTCTGACCAAAAGAAACACTCTCCATCTGAATGGCAAAAATGATTGACCATGCATAAATAAATGTTAGCCCCTTGTTAACCTGCAAGGGAGAACATCTAGTCAGTAGGTAGCAAAATTATTTTCTATGATGAATGAAGTTTCTATAAAGCAGTCGCAGACCGCCCAGGTAAGAGCGGTGACGCGATGAGGGGGGATTTCGCCGGATCTTGATGAGGGAAAATTAAATAAATAATTAATTTCCCCTCATCATCGTCTGTCGAAACCCCCGCCACCCGGCCACTGCGCTCCCACCTGCACGGGGGGGGGCAATTCTTTATTATTAACCCATTTCCTGCCCTTGGGTACTGTGCTCTGAAAGAACCTAAATTATGAAACTATTGCATGAATTTATTCTCAGCCCTGCCAGTAAAAATGTGGATTTTGTGCCAATATGTGATGAAGACCGCCATGTAAATGCATCAATGAAGCAATTATTTTCCAACATGAAAAACCTTCCCCAGAGCAAGTCGGTCTACCCGACACGCTGTTTGTTGAAATATGGATCTAGCATAGAAACATTTCCAGGGCTCCTTTAACTCTCAGAGCAGCCCTTGCTCTACAGGAAAGGCAATGTTTTAAAGACATGCTAGGTTTTGTCAGTATAAACACTGTACATCCACCTGCAGTGGGTGTGATTCAGCTTCCAAATGCAGAGAAATCAGGGCCTCATTCACAAAGGTAAAATTAGACCATAAGTCTAAGTTTAGACCTGAAGTTTAACTTTACCACCACTAAAGTGAGACTTTTGGTCTAAGTTAAACTTTAGGTCTAAACTTAGACTTTTGGTCTAAGTTTACCTTTGTGAATCAGGCCTAGAGTTTCTCTGGTTCCTGAGAAGTATTTGCTTACCAAATACAAAAAAACAAGTTGTTTGATTTACCTGCTCGATCTATGTGCGATTGTCAATCCATTATCTATTGTAGGGAAAGATTTGGAAAAGAACGTTTTTAACCTTTACGAGCAAAAACCTTAATCAATTTTTTTAGTGCTGCAGGCAAATCAATTTGCCATCTGTGCACCAAGCTCACTACAAAAGATATTATGTTATGTCCTTTTATTGTAAATTGGCTTCAACACTCAACAAGACAATAATACAACTGCTCCACAAACCAGTGCAAAATACTTATTTGGGATTTACTTTCCATCGCAAACTGGTTTCGGGACTGGAAAGTTCTCTGAAAGTAACACAAAGTCACAAGAGCATCCAATAGGTGATACACTGGGTTTTTGAGGCAAGGCCCTATGTATTAACAAGTGTAGACACGCATTAAACAATAACATATCTTTGAGGCAGGAGTTAAAAAGGGGAAATGTATGTATTTCTCCTAAATTTTATACAGTGTATGGGAGCTGCACTGCACAATAAATACAATTGATGGACAGAATGCAGAACAATGTCAAACATTCGCCCCAGAACATAGATCTGGGCCTAAATCCATTGTTTATTTGCTCACCATGCCATTTCAGTTTGGACCGAGTCATATTCAAATCAGTTTTGCCTTTTCACCCAATGGGAACAGTCCAGCCCGAACTGCCTGGCCAGGTCCTCTCTGGGCTAGAGTCAAGCATCTTAGGACCGGTTTTGGGGTATCACCTCTCATCAGCCAGGATAGCTTGACTCCAGTGGTATAGAGAGCACGGGACACAAGTCCGGGTATACCTGTCCCACTCAGTGTGACAAATGCTAGAGAACAATTGATGGACAGAATACAGAACAATGTAATACATTAACCCCAGTACGGAGATCCGGGCCTAAATCCATCGCTTTTTTGCTCACCATGCCTTTCCAGTTTGGACGCAGCCATCTGCAAATCAGTCTTGACCCTGCGCCCAATGGGAACAGTCCAGTCCAAACTTCCAGGCCAGGTCCTCCCTGGACTAGAAACAAGCATCCTAGGACCGGTTTCAGGGTTTTGCCCCTCATCAGCCAGGGTAGCTTGACGCCAGTGGCATGGATAGCACCCATCACAAGGTAAAAACATTTTAATATTTGTCTAGGCATAGTATTTTATACTGGAATTCAGCAAAGATATGAGCATGGTGCCGGGTAGCCAGATTGTGAGCCAGCACTGGCAAAGCAAGCAGTAATGCCATATCTTAGTAGATATGGCAACATCTTTCACTTGCTCCCTCCTGTAACACAGCACAGAAACCTTGGTTGCTGCACTGCATTAGGTTTTAGTAAATCAGCCACCAACTTTGTTGCTTTACCTTACAGAAGCTCCAAACCTGGCAGAATATATTGGGAAATATTTCATTTTCTCAAAAGAGTCAATTTGGTAGCATCTAGTTATCCTTTGTAACAGGTCCAATCTTTCTTCCAATATTTTCCGAAATGTCCATGCAAGGAAACAACATGGTCAGAGAAACCCAGAGTCCAATCCAATTTTCTCTGAAAATTGGAATATAGACCTTAGAGTGTTCATAGTGAGGCATAATACGTAATATGGAGAAGGAGAGAAAAACAAAATAAAAATGAACTGCTGAATATAACTTCTTGTTACCTGAGAAAACGCAAGAAGCAGCATAATGGAGCAATTAATGCTTGCTGAGGGTGACCCCCCTCCCACAAGAGACCAAAATGAGAAAGATGATATTTCAACAATTAAATATAATTTCAAGAGTATTGCCATGACACCAGCCCTGGTGGTGCCCCTCCTAACATTCTTAGACAAAGCAGAAGCCAGAATAATGACCCATGTTTAATAAAGCCAAAGTTAAATAACAGACACACCAACACAAGTGCAGCAGAAGGAATTAAATAGCCAGCAGTCCTACTATTGAGCTATCTTCAGCGATAGCTCCAGGGCTCTCTTTCATCAGCCCCAATACAACTAATAGTGTCGAAAGCTGTCACACTACCATCAGCGGCCAATCAGTGTTCCACTCTTGAAACATTAGCACAAATGCATTACAGCCATAAGGAAGCGGAAGAATTAGCAGATAAACCAATCATTGATCAATTATCAACTTCGTTCACCCTCTCTTCCTCACCTAAAGACAGAGGAAATAATATAGGCTGTATAGCCAGCTTTGCACTAAACGACATGGATACTAAATTATTGGATCCAATTGAAAAAATATAACGAGAAGACATCAGCTTGGTTGCCAACTGCAATTCCACCGACAAGCCACCAGCCAAAACTTTACTCACATCTATTAACCTAACTCTATTTGCAGCTGATAAAGCATTAATGTGGCAACCACACAAACTGGAGCTTCAGGTTGGCCTGGTGCAATCACTGGCCAACAGTATAACCAACATGGATAATATAATCAACAAGTTTGACTAAATATTCTTGCAGCAATAAATATGACCACGACCACAAGCCGAGCATGTGCACCTATTGTAGATTAACTGTGCATCCTTCCTGACCTACTTGCACTCTTGGGTAATAATTTAAAGAACATCCGCTTTTCAAACCATACTGCTCCAACAATTACATCACCTTACACAACCCTCCATCAACAATCTTTCATAAAATGCCCTCAGATATAAACCTATCCACCAGACAACATCTCACCACACAAACACTATTACAGATTCTCAGGAGACTCCTTCTCAACCAAACGCTCAAAATTATCCCAAGAAACTATGTCAACTGGCAGACCACTGGGCAGAGGGGAAAAGAAAAGGCTGAACATAAAAATAAAAACAAGCTTCAGAGAATACAAACAGCCATTTAGTCCCCAAGGTGGGAATCCTAGGAGTTGATTAATATACAAGACAAACCAAAGTGTAGCTAATTTTTAATGGGACTTTTCATTATTCACAGGACAAAACCCCTGAAGACTGTTCAGTCAATGACAAGGTCACAGAGAACAGCCACCACAAATCACCAAATACTACTCATCATTTAATACCGCTAATGTGGGAAGCAATCTTAGCACAATGGTACACCAATCGACACCTCAAGGTAATAATGTCAAGTTGTTTGTTTGTTAAGCACGACTACTCAACCGTAGGGGTCTCAAGGCGCTGGGGGTAGGGGGGTGTGGGGGGGTTGCAGGTTGCAGTCCATTAAGGAGGGGGTCTGTCGAAGAGCCAGGTTTTGAGGTTTCTTGCAAAGATGGGGAGGGATGTTGTCTGTCTGAGGTGGAGCGGAAAGTCGTTCCAGGCTCTGGCCCCACGGAAGGAGAAGGAGCGGCCTCCCGATGTGATCTTTCTGGTGTGGGGGACCATGGCGTAGGAGAGCTGGGCTGATCATTGGGTCCTTTGGGGTGGGTGAAATTTGATTCGGCAGTTCAGGTATGCTCGTCCGGTGTTGTGGAGGGCCTTGTGAAAGTGGATTAGCATCTTTAAGGTGACTCTAGCTTCGATGGGGAGCCAGTAGAGTGTGCGCCGGTGCTGGGAGATGTGGCAGTGTCTTGGCAGGTTGAGGACCAGTCTTTTGGCGGCATTTTGGATGTTCTGTAGCCTTCTGGTGAGGTTTTTGTTTATTCCGATATAGAGTGCATTACCGTAGTCGTGCCTGTTGGTGACCAGGGTGTGAGTGACCGTCTTTCTGTGTTCGAGGAGGTCCATGTCAATGTATGGAATTGTCCGTCGGGTGTCTAAACAGCGAAGGTCTCTAATAAAGAACAAATGATTCAAACAAATAGGGAGCAAAAGTCACCTATGTTTTCAACAAATCAACATTTTAGACACAATTTAAAAGACCAATGTCAGAACGAACATAGCTTACCAAGCAGATTTGACAGCGGTTTCAATGTTGAACAAATTGAAGCAAGGTGAACAGGAAAAAAAATAACAGTCTGGACTAACAACAAAGATGACTGAAATGCCCAAGCAACAACAGTTACAACAAGTGAACAAATGGCATAACACTGTAGGGATCAACACTCTGGGGAAAGTGACAAAGTCCAGCCTCAAGAGAGGAAAACTCATAAAAAGACAACATATTGGCATATTATATATTGGTGCAAAAAGTCCCTCAAACAAACTCATATTACTCCCAATACATTTCACGAGGCAGAAGAAACACTAAGCAGATAGAATAGTTTACACCTACTACAGAATATTCCATCACTAAAATATCTGCAGTCAGAGGATATCACCAAAGTACAATTTGATGCAACTCAAACCACATCCGGAAAATACATTATAATCTACAATAATAACTTGGAGTTGTCAATCACATGCTGCACTAGTACTTCAAGAGAAATCTGTTTCTGCATAGTGGAGCATCACAATTCAAGTCAAGGAGCGGAGGAGATACCTTTTCATCCTAATTAATCCTAGAGACAGATGCAACAATAAACAGATTATAAAATGCATTATCCCAGGCACACACAGTGCAGGCAACCTACTAACACCCCTTAACACCCACATTCAGATAGCACTATCAAAAGAACTGTACCAGCATTGCTCCAATGACTCCAGGGGTAGCATCACATTGTGGTTGGGTGGATTCTACTCTTACCCCCAATGTCCACTACCTACTCCTAACAAGAGCATGGAAAATACTGTAGCCACTCAGGCAAGAAGTAGACAGCTCATTGCTATATCCTTGAATGTGGCCTGTCTCGAACAAGTTCTCGACCAGCCTGTTGCTTCAAAATTTCTAAAACAGGAGACATCATTTTTCTACAAGAGTCGTGTGCTGCTAATGTCTATTCAATCAAAGGAAATTATGTAATACAGCAAGCTACCTTAAAACTAACAATTCCAGTACACCAACAGGAGCAGTCTCAATTTACGTCTCAACAGCAATTAAGGTAAAAATTACTTAGACATTCAAAATTCCCCATTCAAAGCAGAAACAATCAACCCCTTCCATGCGGCCACGATTCTGCGCTTGTGCAGCAGAATCGCGAGTGGGTGGGTTCATGACGGCCCCCAGCCGTCATCAGCACACAAGCACCGTAGTGCATGACAGCTGGGGGCCGCCATCAGCATGGAAGGGGTTAATCTATGTAGCCTAGGTGGTCATAAGATATATTTACTAATTGTCAATATATAATTAAACTATCATATCAGGAATCTGAACCAAATAATACAAGATTTCTGTGATGCAGACATTTAACCCAGGAGATCATATTGACAGGGGGCATCAGGCTAAATACTTGGGCAACCACCCAAGATCCCTCTCTTATTCGTCTTTAAAAGCTACATTAAAAACACAAGTACTGATGCTATCAAGGGAAACAGACCTAGAAAAAGTAGAAACACTTGCACATTTTGAACAAATCTGCATTAAGCAGGTCTTGCAGAAATGACATTCTGCATGCAAGATTTATGGTCCTGTCTATCAACAATTAAAGTGCATACTGGAGGAACATAGCCATTGTTAATATGCATTGCATGTTATACAACTGCAGACGAGAAACTATGATTCATGTACTGTGCTGCTGCCCTGAATTATTACCAGCATATCATACTTTACTTAAACCATTTTTCTTTAAAAAATGAGATTTCATCCTGCGAGGAGGCCTTAAAGCTTTGCTTTAACACCAGCTCTTAAATGGAACTTGCCCGGTTCGAAAGTACATAAACATAATATGCAACAAAATGAAATCCCTGGAAAATTCGAGTTATTCTATCCAAATCGGTCAAGTCGACCTCATCTGATATGTCTACTTTTAAAGTTTGTTTTGATGAATTATTGCTGATTCAATTGACTGCATTTTTCAATTGAACGTGAGCAGAATGTTCTATTGTTTCTTTTTTAATTATTTAGTTTTGCCTCCATGTATATTATTAATTAACTAAATCAAAAAACATTCATGATAACAGTTTCACTGACAGAACATGGGCTGACCCTCTGGCATCATTCACACAAGGAGCAATCCTTTCCTCACAGACTTTTGTGTCAAGGTTTTAAGCAGCTGAAAACCAACAATAAAGTAAAGAGGCGAACTAATAGTATTACCAAACCCATTTCATAAAAGAAGAAAGATTTAATGATTAAATCACATATACATTTACAAAAGAGCATAAGCTGAATGCAGGTGCAAAAGCCAATGTTGGGCTCAGTGCATTACCAAAAGGGCCCAGCGGAGACCACACTTGCATAAAAAAAAGTAGGGGCTTATTTACAAGCCCCTTGGGACACTTTTGTGCTGCTGTTGTGTCACTTGGTGTGGCGCAGCATAAACAATGTGCCAGGTTGCGCCCTATTTACAAAGTGACACATCTAGACAAATGCATCACCTTCTAAAACCCTGTGCCACATTATACCTGTGTCTTGTATAATGTATGCAGGGTGGGAGTTCCCCCGCCTGAACGCCTCATAGAAGTGGCACAGTGAAATCTACGCTACTTCTAGGACACCTATACACCAAAACCTTAAGCTAGCTTGGAGCAGGCGTAAGGAGTGACCCAGTGCAATAAGAATAGGCCTCCCCCACGCATTGCTGGAGTTGCATCGGGATTACGACACAACTCCAGCAATGCATGGGCTTTGCACCAACAGATGCATCAGAATTTCTGATACATCTGTCAGTCCTTGCACCATGGTGCACCGGATAGTAAATAAAGCGCATCTATGGTGCCGCAAGGGGTTCTCTTACAGGCGCAAGACAAAGAGAAGTGTCAGTTTCTTGTAAATACGTTTGTTAGTTTCTAGCTTGGAGGTCCAGTGAGTACAGGTAGAATCAGTTGCCTTTTAGGCTGGTACAAACAAATGTTTCCCATCTGCTTGTCAAAGAAGTTCCCTTGATTCTTCTGTAGAGCTACACTTCTCTGCCTTTTCAGTTTCTGAGGCTACGAGAAGCCAGGCAGTCATAACTGATTAGAACACTTCCAGACCCTGAGTAAAAATGGGCAGAAAGTTACATCTCAGTCCTTCTCACAGGTAGGTTCCAACAGCAAACATGTGTCCATTCCTCTATATTCTCTTCTTCTGAGCTCTGGTCCTGAATGAATGGTAGTGGGAAGCCATTTGCTGTCCGGCAGACTCTTCAGTGATTGGTGACAACTCCTAACCTGATCCTAACAAAATTCCCACAGCTCAGTCTCTTTTGAAATGCTTCCTCGTAGTATTTCTAGTTTATCTCAGATATAATAGAGTTGGGCCTCCCCAAATGGAATAACATGTGCTTCATTGTCCAGAGCTCCTAACAACAGGGTCGTGGACCAGGGTCAGCAGAATCGATAATTCTCACCTCGGTGCCTACTCTAACCAGGGATCACACTCGGCAACTCTGGGCATTAGCTTGCCTCATCTCTACAACGGCCCCCCACATTCGCCGGGGATGCCTGGTTTCACCTTGGAGATACCCAGTAGGGACCATCTCACAGGGATAGCCAGGACGGGTTCCCCAGCGGTCTACAGCGCCAGGACGCCTCAGGGCAGCAGTGCGCTTTACAAGACACATACATTACATTACATTACATTACATCAACACATGGCGGTCTTATTGAACTGAGAAAACACCCTCCGAAAACAAACCAACCACTACTGGCTCTGCAGTCAGGACTCCCCCTGCTGGTAAAGGATGGAAAAGCTTCAAAGGATCTATTGAATTCAATTTAGCATTCCTATGCATAAACATTCTTCACTGGAATAGTCCTGTAATTCTTTGACAGAACCCTAGGATGTACCTATTTACTTCCTTCTCCCACATTCCAAGATAAGCGGTCAATAATTCCTCCTCTCATCCTCCTGACATAAGGTCCAGACATATTGTCTTCTGACCAGAGCAGCTTTTTACAGCTCTAGATAATCATTATTTCCATGGGAGCGGAGAAAGGGACCAGAAGTAAATTAATTATGGTTCTGGCTTCACGTGCAGGGAAATATCAATATGTATAACATCATCTTTGCAATATACTTATCAAAAGTCTGTGCACACCATGACATTTTATGTTTGGTACAAGTATGTGTGTGGGTGTTTTCTGTAGCATTTTCCTAGTCTGACTGTAAAATGGCTTTAATTCCCAAGCAGACCGTTAGCATACTTTTACCTGGGCAATTGGGATGACTTTGAAACCCTGTCATTGCAGGGCCATATCAAACCAAATATAAAGAATGTTCTGCTTTCCTCATTATGCATTCTTTCCATGTGGGCAACAACACACTGCTTATGTGAGACTTAGCTAATGTTGAAAGTAGGTTTTTACTTAAAAACACTTTCCTTTTATATAGCCCTGATCTGACCATCACTTATAATCATTTAAGAGTGTAATGGCTGGCGCAAATGGAATACTCTTACAGTCCCCCAGGTGGGTGTTGTATGTGTACACTGAAACTCAAATGTGCTTTTGAATATTAATGCTACTTGTGCATTACTTATGCCATTGAATTGTGGCGATAATTAAAAGTTATTTATGTCATTGGGATTCGTAATTTTTTTACATATTTGTAGTTCAGAGCACGTGCAATGGGAGATAAATAGCAGCCGCCAAATGCCCCGTGTCAAAATTCCAGAAGAACCTTGAGCAAAAAAAGAAGAATTTCTGGTGAGAGGGGATGGGGGGGTCTCACAAAAGGCGAATTCCTTACACATAGTATTTTATTCCCCTCACATGCCAGCATCACCCCATTCAATCAGAAGTTAAGTGCTTACTTGACTAGAACTGGCGTAATATGCGGGTAACTGTTTTTACCCTGTAGTTGAGGGATGTTTATTGATCCATTTTAGAATATCCAAATGGGACACATTTTCACCCAATTTAAACTAAAGAGAAATGATTTACATTGCTAGTGTTTACGTTGCAAATCTTTCTTGGTTCCATCACCATTAGAGCTGCCTTTGACACCCACGCCTTAGCTAATTGTCTTAAGATGATTGTGCATCAGTGACTGCCTCACTTGATGTACCCTTTAATTTGGTGATTATTTAGTGGCAATTACAGCTCAAGGATTTACTTGCATAGGAAGAAAAAGCCAGATAGTTGTCCTATAAGCAAGGCAAAAGGCTAAAAGACAGCGAAGACAAAGGTAACAGCATAACGTGTATAGATCACCCACATACATTAATCACTTGGTAATCAGTAGGACAGTAAGAGCAATGTTGTTCTTCTCACTCTACACTCTCTGATTTTTCTCATAAATATAAATGCTTTAGTTGCAAGCGTGGCGCCAGGCGATTCCTCAGTGAAATGTGCAATATGCAATGTATGTCTTTTAAGAGAGCCCCTAAGGCACTAAAGGCATGTATACTGTTCAATCTGGCTGCTTCGATTTATTCATATTAGACCAACTCAGTTACAAAAAGGAATGGGTGAACAGTGAGAGAGAGAAACAGCGATGGTGAGAAAGGCTGATAAAAGCAAAAATGATAGAAAACCGACAGGCTGATAAACACATTTAATCCTCATTATATGTATCTGAATTAAAATATTCTCAATGGCAAAAGAATGAGACATCTAAAGAAGCAGCATGCTTGTAACAACGATAACGAGCAATTACTCTATGGCAGTTTAGTAACTTACAGAATGTCCAAAGACACTCTCTCTCTCTCTCTCTCTCTCTCTCTCTCTCTCTCTCTCTCTCTCTTTCTCTCTCTCTCTCTCTCTCTCTCTCTCTCGCTCTCTTTCTCTTTCTCTCTCTCTCTCTCTCTCTCTCTCTCTCTCACTCTCTTTCTCTTTCTCTTTCTCCCTCTCTCTCTCTCTCGCTCTCTTTCTCTTTCTCTCTCTCTCTCTCTCTCTCTCTCTCTCTCTCACTCTCTTTCTCTTTCTCCCTCTCTCTCTCTCTCTCTCTCTTTCTCTTTCCCCTCTCTCTCTCTCTCTCTCCCTCTCTCTCTCTCTCTCTCTCTCTCTCTCTCTCTCTCGCTCTCTTTCTCTTTCTCTCTCTCTCTCTCTCTCTTTCTCTCTCTCTCTCTCTCTCTCTCTCTCTCTCTCTCTCTCTCTCTCTGCCTCTCTCTCTCTCACTCTCTCTCCTCTCTCTCTCTCTCTGCCTCTCTCTCTCTCTCTCTTTCTCTCTCTCTCTCACTCTCTCTCTCTCTCTCTCTCGTTGTATTTTGTGCTTAATAAATCAATGGCCAAATATGACAAGAAGGTCTGACAAGATACATTCCTGTGGTCAAAGTTTGAAATTACAAACCAACATTTATATCACTATCCTTGTCAGTCCTTTACTGCAGCATAACTAGAGATACATTTTCTACGTAGATGGAATGTGGCTTTTCATCATAAAGCTCAGATATAGGGAGATGTCTCAACCATGTAATCATCTTCCTTTAACTTTTATTTTTTTAACACATCATCAGCTAGTACTTCTTCAGATCTTCCACATGTCCTCCCGGATAAATGGAGGAAGCAGGCAGTGGCAGTGACATAACACAAAATGATGGGGCCCTCCTGCAGAATGTGATTAGGGGCAGCTGACCTTTACACATACTCCATGGGACTGAATTGGCCATCTTGAAAGGTTCAGACCCCACAACAATGCAAGGGGTGTTGAGGCAGCAGGAGCCTGCCTTATGCCATTGGTTTAATCAGAGACAAAAAACCTCCAATAATTAAATACACTTTTCTAATCCTGTGGCTGTATACCAATACCCTCAAACTCGTTCGGAATAGAAATACCGCACAATTTCTTTGTTGCAGTTTGATATAGCGCAAGCCTTGCTCAGAGACATTAGTGCAAGGCTATGTTGCACATTTTTTCGGCAGATGGAGAACAAGTGACTTTTCCAGAATTACATAATGTTGGGCCAGGCCAGCAATTATACCTGGTTCCCTAGTATCAAGGTTGGCAGCTCTACCTCAGACCACATCTGCTTCCTAACTACAGCCCTGAAATGAAGCAAACACCAGCCCAAGTCTTCAGGTTGAATCACTCTATTGGCAAACTACTGTAGATGTCGTAAAAGCCACCTCTGCTCAGCAAGTAGTCCCTTCGTGCCTTTTGCTTATTTTTTCATTGATTTCATTATTTGTTTGTTTAGTTATGTATTTGCTTGTTTTTGTACTTAGCATGGGGTTAATGTTAAGGGCACAAGGAGGGCTATTTACACTTGTTTTTGCAGTACAGGGATTTTTGTGTAATATGGCTAGAGTTTTTTTAATCTCAGAAAGATCACACAGTACAGTATGATACATTTCAAGAGTGTCGTAAACACATCAGCACTGGGATGAGCAATATTTAGCTTCAGCTCAACAGGGCTGGTATAGGAGTCATGATACTTGGGGGCTGACGCTAGACTATGGGGACCCTAAAAAATATTCACCTTTTCCGAGGTTATGCACAAAAGAAAATAGTGCAGCAGCAGATTTAGAATGAATTGCCATCCAACTATGTAATCGGCAGCGCTCACAGTAAATCTAGAAGTTCTATCAGTGAGGACTTAATGCTGTGGTATATCCTCCATTACAAATCCCTGCATGTAGAAACCAACAGAGAGATCAGACATGGAAGAAGTGTTTTTCAAGTTAAAGCACTCCTATCTCATATAGGTATATCAGGAGATATATTGCCTGGCTTCTTACCTATGCCTGTTTTCTTTGTCATTAGGTGCTGCAGTAAACGCACAGTTAATCTGAACCCAAGCTTCTGAGAAGCAGTCACTCCTCCATTGCTTAGGGTCTAGCATAGCTTTAGTTTAAAGTATCCTGTCTGGTTTATCAGGCCATACATAGAAAAGGAACAGCGTGCTAAGCCTAAAATAATTCCCTCGGGTACACTCAGGGATGTGTAGAAGACTGGATGGTTTATTCTCTATCTTCAGTTCCTTTCCCTTAATTCAATGGCTTTCTTCCCTATTCATGTGTATATCCCATCTCAGAGAATTTTAGTCTCACAGTGTTATTGGTTGATCTGTTTCCTTCCACTGCTGCCCGTACTTGCGTTCAGGGAACTTATTTTTTTCTTATTCTATGGCAGTACATGTGTCTTCTTGTTCTCTGTCCCTTGGGCTGCTTCTCCCTTCAGCTTTCCCCCACCCCCTCTGTGTCTGTATTGCTTCTCCCTCTCCCAATCCTGATAGTTTTTTATTTCCCCCTTCCCACAATGCCATTTGAACTCTCTTTTCATTCTTCCTTCCATCGCAACCCATTCCTCTTTCCCCCACGATCCCACTTTCCACCATTTTATTTTCATATTTAAATTTACCAACCTAGCCTGGGCACCTGTCATGTTAGATAGATTAGTAATATAAAAATGTCTGTCGACGTCACACGAAAATTAATCGTGATGATGGATGACATCTTGAAACTGGTTTTCTTTCCTAGAAAACCCATGCTAAAAATGCCAGGCTTGTACGAGACTTCAAGCCTGATCACGAATGCAATTGCTAAAAAGCATTGGCAACGCTGAGCCAAGACCTTTGCCAATGCTTGTTTAACTAGTTGACGAGATGCGCATTGAGTGGCTTCGTCGCTGTAAGCCCTGAATACGCTCTCTCTAACCCGAGGTTATGCGTCATTTTAGGACTAAATTACCTTTGTCAGAGATGACTAATGAAATAAGTCACACCAACCCACAATTTAGGTGGGCAATGCTCCAGCTCCCCAGACTCACTCTAAATAGTCTCACACCAACCTCCACCATACTGCACACCCATCCGATTGAAGCTATGATGTTTATTTATATAAAATTGTGGGGCATATTATCAAGGGGGTTTATCTCCGCTTTTTTGGCTTTAAAAGCCAAGAAAGCGGAGATAAAATTATCTCCCTATTACCTAGCTGTCGCTAACACCAGTTAGCGACAGCTAGTAGGAGATAGCGACCATCTTAGGCCCCACTTTGCATGTCAGTGATATTTATCACTAATGACATGCAAAGTGGGCGTGCCAAGATGTTAGCGACTGAAAACAGTCGCTAACATCGCTATCTCCTAATACCAACTTTTTGAGATATTCGCGCTAAGCGCGAATATCTCCAAAAGCTAACACCTGCCCTGAGCAGTTCTTAGCCATGTTATCCAATGGGAGGTGGATAACATGGCTAAGAGCATTAGCTCGGTAATGCATGAATATCGCTGACTTTTCAGCGATATTCATGCATTGCGGCGATTTTTATCGCATTTGCGATAAACCTTGGTAATACCAAGGTTTATTTGCGGTAAAAATCGCCTCAGCTCAGCGGTAAATTGTTGTCTTTAACCAAGCAATAGCGATAATTGTCGCTATTGCTTGGTAATATGCCCCTGTGAAACCTTGGATTCCTGTCTGACCAAGCCTACATTGGTACACCTAAGCTGCCACCATTTTATGAAGGGGAATTTTATATTTGAAGACACTGACGGGATTATAGCGCCTGCTATTCATCTCTGACCTGGAACTGGAAGTGCATGGACCCTCTCAATTAAACTACAGAAACACACTCAGAAAAGGAATTCCTCTATGTCTGAATATAAATAAAACTGAGAGGCGTCAAAAGCACTGACCTAAATTGTGAAATTAAGAAAATATCGCATTCAGCATAACACATATTCATTACATTTCATGTTTTGTGCCATATTCAAATGAGCAAAATTGACAAATAAACCTCTGCAGGGTTTTGTGCCTTATCATTTGCAGACTTTAATGGGCCAGTGTTAAATGTTTAGTGGGTGTTTGTCTGTGGTAGACACGGCTCCAGTTAGCTTCGTTTCCATCAGAAATTGGATGCATATAGCTCCCCACGCATGAGTTACACTATAAGGCAAGCGTGGACAAATGTGAGGGCTTGCCTACACAACTTCGCGAGGTTTTGCAACTTTTGTGACGTTTCCAAAATTTGCCAAGTTTTAATACAAACAGGAAGTTAATAAAATCTACCAGCAGTAAGATTGTTTGGAGCTAGACCACCCACAAAAATACATTTTGTGGAAGAAGTTTCCTTTTTTGAGTATGATTGAGCAGAAATGTTGTGCTACTAAATATTTGTCACCATTAGTGGTATTTTGAAGAGTAATTTAAAGCTTTGCACAATCCTAGAGGGGAACTCTTACTTTTGCCACTTGCCTTTGCTCGAAGTAAGATTTTTTCTTTTATGATCTGTCACGCATTGTATTTCCTATTGTAAGATATCTAAACACCATCCTTTACAGATAAAAGTCAGGATTAATCACTGCCTAAAATAACTCAGGGCAAGAAGTCTCTTTATTTATTTAAAAAGTTTTATGCAGCGCTGGCTAGACCTGTAGGTATCAGTGCGCTTTACATAAGGATCAACAATGTTACAACAATGATAACAATTACACGTTACATGAAATAAATGCGACACCATAAAGAGCGAGAGGGAGAGACAAAATAGAGCGGAAAGGGGGAGAGGGGGAGTGAGAAGGGAGAGGAAGAGGGAGTGTAGGTATGAGAGATGAAGGGAAAGTCTGCCCAATGACCGACTAGGAGGGAATCCACAGCCAATGATCCCTATACTTCTCACGGTAGCTCCATCGGGCATCGGGCAGATAGATAGATAAAAAGATAGGAGAACAAGGAAAAAGCAGAGTTACAGAAAACAATGAAGGGTGAATGGGTAAGACAGGGAGACTCGGAGGAAACTGTGCCCAAAGTCCGGCTGGACAAGTGATGGTCAAGGGGGTGAACCAAGGCTGATCTCCTCAATAGCTGAACAGAGTAGCTCCACCGGGTGTCGGACATAGTGCTCTGACTCCGCTGTCAGGATAGGCATCGGTCATATAGATAGATTGATGGATAGATAGATAGATAGATAGATAGATAGATAGATAGATAGATAGATAGATAGATAGATAGATAGATAGATAGATAGATAGATAGATAGATAGATAGATAGATAGATAGATAAGGAAAAAGTAGAGTTACAGAAGAATGATAAGGGTGGAATGGGCGAGACAGGGAGACGGGGAGAAAATGTGCCCAAAGTCCGGCTGGGAAGGTGACTGTCAAGGGGGTGAACCAAGGCCGATCTCCTCAATAGCTGAACAGAGCAGCTCCACCGGGCATCGGACATAATGCACGGACTCCGCTGTCAGGATAGTGATCAGGTGTACTCAGGGGTTGTCAGAATAGTGCAGGGAAGTGAGTGAGAGACAATGGTCCATATGAAATCCAGACCTTCTCTTGAGGTCAGGCACAGTCCTGGTAGGTTTATGTAAGAAATAAGTGCAGCTCGGGGAAAGAGAGTCACCACTAAGGGTCAGGCACCATTCAGCCACAGCTTCGAATAAATAGTGGCCCCATGGTCTTAGACTGGGACTTAGAGGGCTGCTAGCTCTGGACAGGGAAAACCGCCATGGAGGGCACTTCAGTGACTCTCTCCTGCACTTAGTAGGGCGCTGTGGCTCTGGCCATTCCAAGGTCAGTCAAGTCATACATAGTCCACGTCAGTGGCTAATTCAGAAATATGGCCAGCTTCACCAGGACCCCAGTTGCTCCTGCTACAGGCTTGGCCACCCTGCACCATTATGATGCCTCCCCCTGCTCACCGGTTAGTTTGTGGCCCGCTTCCCGTGCCAAAGTATGCCGTAACCCAGCATCGTGGCTCCGACCGCCGAGCAGTCCTCTCCTCGAATTAGTCAGCCACTCTCCTCATGCCTCAATAACAATAGTCCCTCGCGCTGCAATAACAGCGGAAACACACATGCCCGGTCTTCATTACATATCCCCATTATAAACGATCACCGATCTCCACTTTGAATTCACAGCTGCCATTTTAAGGTTAGGCCTCGTCACGAATGGAGCACCGCAAAGTTTAAGAATATCGGAGTAATTATCTTACCGGAAGCTGTATCTGGGCAAATGGTTATGAATCAGGGGCTTGAGTAAAACCTTCATGGGCATAGATGTCTTTCAAATGAGCCTTTAAGTCGCTAATCGCGATCTGCCATTTTATGTCATCGGGGCTCTTCCACTACTTCAGTCCCCATAGCGGGGTGGGGGGGCACTCCCGCAGCCAGCCATGGAGGACGGGAGTCAGCCACAACTTCTGCGGTGTTCCGGGAAGCACTCCTCCCGCGAGGATCAATAGAAGCGTCACACAGCCCGTCCCTGTTGTAGGAGAAGGGAGACACTTCTAACTCAAATGCAGTCAGCTATGGCGGACCGGATCCAGCAACAACTGTTGCGGTGTTCCGGGAAGCACTCCACCAGTTCTTCACAACTCCAAGGTCCACACACTTCACCGACACTTCCGAAGAAGCGCCACAACGCTACCATTCATTTATTAGAGACTTTATCCTAACTTCGAGCTGCTGTCGGTGATTAAAGAGATGGTACATCTATATAATTAAATTGTGGTATTCCTCATTGAACTTCAAAGACTGCAGTTTTTCATATCAAAAACAATATTAATAAAGTTATTCTCTCTGCATTTTTTACAAGCATATGCTCTCCAAAACCTGTGTGAGAAACAAGAAACTCTAATTTTGGGTGGTAGTTTTCTAACGTCCTGCCTGTCTTGTATACTGGTGAATGAGATCAAAACCTTCCAGTGTGAACAGACTGGGTTCATGAGGAGGGCATGATCCAATATGCCAACAAGAAACCTTAGTGATAATACCCCTATGACGAAATCAACATGGGTCCTTCCATATACAAATTGAAGATTTAAATAACAAGTTGGGTCACTGGGGAGGTTTACTCAAAAAATGGTAAGATGTGGCAGATGGTCATTTATCATCTATGGGGCTTTCTATAATGATTATTCAAACCTCAGTAGTCAATGAAACATCACAAAGTATTTTGGCATCTCAAGAAACTTTAATACAGGGCAGATTATGGAAATCACATGATGATAAGTTATGCTTGGCAGGCGAATGGATAACTTATCTCTGTTATGGAATTATACTTCTGTCTAATGTTACGTGTTCAGGGGACCGACCCAGAGGACTTTCACGTATACGAAGTAAAACTGACTGAAAATGGTGAATGGACTCTCCTGTAGAGGCTTGGCCTACCAGAAAAATGAGTCCTATGTTACATCCATTCTTAAGTTTGAAAGAAACAAAAGTGGTCTGGTAGGTCGCTGCTGGAATTACAACCTTAAAACCAGGGTTCTCTTCTAAGGCTTCTTCAACTAACCAAGCATTGTATAATTATTTGTGCCTCAAATTGCAAATTTAGATCAGCGCTTGCTTGGTGTGATCACTTAGGAATATCAACAACTTTTTTCAAAACAAATATATATGGACTTGGCCAGCTGGTGCGATACTTACATTTAAATTTTTTAACACAGGTAACTGCCTCAAACAAAAAAAGAAAATGAAATCATGCTGCAACCTAATATTGGTAGCTGTAAGATTGTAATAAAAATGTAGAGATCCTTTTTAGTTTTAAAAATAATAAGGTACTTTTATTATATTTCAAACTTTCAATTTCAATCAATCAATCAAATTGTCTTTATTCAATCTTCCAAAGGCAGATCATAAAAGATACACATGATAAAAACAAACTACATAGTAACCAGAGGTTAAAAATAACAACCACATATTTAAAAATGAAATGGTTCTTTGTACCAGTACAGATATTAGGGTAACAGTCCAAAAAATGGAGTTCCAAGTGCGTCATGTCATGTAGATGACGGACGACTACATATTTACACGAAAAACTCATTGTGTTGTTTCACATTGAATAAAGTGACAGTGCAAGAGTTCTGATTCCAGGGACATCAACAAGATGTCTAATGAATAAAAATTGATAGCAGTAACAAACACGATTGCAAGGCCAAGGACAACAGAGAATAAAAAAGTTTTTTTTATCAAAACAGCAAACTCCTTCTTTTAGCTAAAGTGCACTTCAGAAAACTAGCAACTGCATGACAGACATTACAATCGTTAGGTTGACGTAAATAGAAGAGGGACACTTTGCACTTAGAGAATTTGTGTCTGCGCAGTAACGATAATAAAAACATCCTAGTAAACGGCAGGTAAAATTGACAGAAGAAGACAAAATGTAAAATGGTTTTGGCTAGGTTGCTCATCACATGGACAAATGGCAACAGTGTCAGAGGAGTACTGTCCTATGGGAAAAAATATCGACGAGCAAAAGATACCTAGCCTAAATATTGGCAACAGTTTTTTTGTTTCATAAACGTTGGTCACGTATAGTAAATGTGGGGCAATTGTTGGAGTCGTTTGTATAATACAATAATCCCTGACTGAGTTTGGCCACTTCCATTAGTTCAATAGTAATTTGTTTGTGCTTGCAAAAACTATCCCATGTCCCCTTTTTGTTTCTTTTTTTTGGGATGAACTCGGGGTGCTCAAACAGAGAGGCACAGCCAAGTGCCAAGAAGCAATTTTTAATATATAGTAGACAGTCTCTAATGACAGCCCAATTGAATTTGGCTTCTTAGTTGGACCAAATTGAGCCCCAGAGAGCCAGGGGGCAGCATTGATGGTATCTTGGACATACTCCATGCATAGTTCCAAGCGTAGGGAGAAAAGGGGAGATGAGGGAGAAACACCTAGTAACCAGCGGCAGAATCTATTCTCCTCTATCTGCATCGCATGGGCATCCCGACAATCCAAGATACCCATTCCATACATTAAAATTGACAGGCATTTCCGATTGTATATCTCTAGTATAGAAGTAATGGGTTTTTTACCAATAGACATAGCAAGCGAGGAAATAGTACCTACAGCTTGAGTATATCAGGATATTCTATTTTTAATACAGGTAAGCCAGGTACATTCTTCATCAAACTCCAAGCCTAAATAGGGAAAGAAACTAATGCTATTCAGGGGTTTGCCGTCAATATTTAGGGTACAGGCTTTAGTATTTCTTGAGCCACATATCATTGTAAATGTTTTCTTAAAATGTGGCTCCAGGCCCAGGTCTATCATGAAGCTGACATGACTAACAATATGTTTTTTAATGCCATTGGCCATCTTAGCCAGGAGGAATGCGTCGTCAGCAAATAATAGTGCGGGCACAGCCCTTTGCTCTACAGATGGAACATCTGCCCCAACAGATATCAATGTTTTCCCCATGTCATTCATATAGAGAAGAAAAAGGATTGGAGCAAGGACTCAACGCTGGCGCACCCCACGCTTTATGCTGAACAGCTCTGAACATTCACCAGCGCTCCCAAACCTGACTGAAGCTGTAAGGTCATGGTGAAGATGCCTTAAAAATGTAACCAGCCCCACATCAACACCCATGCTCTCTAAATTGGCCCACAGCTTTGAACAGGAGACATAATCAAAAGCACATGGCAGGTGCATAAACGCCAAGTGGGTGGAGACTCCCTTGGCATATTTGTATTTTGCCACAATGAGATGGAGATTAAGGCACTGTTGAATAGTCCCGAGCCCCTTTCTGAACCCATACTTACTTGGGGCAAGTATATTATTGGCATTAATCAAGTCAAGTAGAAGGTCCAGAACATCTCTCCCAATGATTTTTGCTGTAGAATCCAAGAGGGCTATCGAGGAATAGCACTGGACATAATGCATGTTTCCTTTTTTAAAAACAGGGACAATTATTGAAGAGTGCCACAACCTTGGCACACCCTGGCTACAGACAGAGTTGAATACTGAGGTGAGGACCGGAGTCCAAAACACTGGGTCTTCCCTGAATTGATCAAGGGAAATACCATCCAGTACCGGGGCCTTCTTGCATCCACAGTCTACAATTGCTTTAAAAATCTCATCCTCATTAAAAACAAGATTTGGACAGATATGAATAATCAGCACAGGGGCATTGTCAGCCTTGCAGTCAATAGAATACAACCCAGAGAAATGTGCCAACCATCCCTCGGCCAAGAAATCAACTGTTGCTTTATCTTGGGGTAATATGGAGGATAAAACAGACCGCATTGCTTTCCAAAAAGCTCTTGGGTATTTAGATTGGCAGGCACCTACAATGGAATCCCATTTCTCCTCCTTCATGGCCAATTTCCTTCTCTTGATTGCTTGCTGATATATCTTTCTACTGTCTGAAATCACACTCTGGTCTCTAGGGATTTCCTTTAAGGCCCTGAGTAAAGAATCACTGGCTGTTCTACATGCTTTGTCAACCCACGATTTGGTATGGCGACGTGGCTGGGCAACTGGTCTAGAAAGCATCTCTTTTATCCTTGATAAAAGACCTGAGAAATTAGTTCAAATGAGAGCTGGGTCATAAGGTATAAGGTTGCAGCTGTTCATCAGGGCAGTACTATTGCATACTACCTGAGACATAATGCTCTTCAGGTTCACACATCACCCTATACCCTACACCCTGCGTCCTTACTAGATAGAACCTGGGGGGGGGCATAGACTTAGAATTATGATGCTCATGTGGCAACCGTATCTGTGCAGTAATGGGGTTGTGGTCGCTATAGATCTGGGTAAGGACTTCACAGTTATTAATATTCAGAGACATATTCCAAGAAGCAAAGATGTAATCCATAGTGCTCCCAGAGTCCCGCCCAATAAAAGTTTTAATTCGTCGATCAGTAAACTTAGGGACCTTGTTGACCAGACCCTGTATGGCCAGGAGGGAAAATAGGACCTGCCCCTAGTATCCATCACATTACCATCAATTTCTTGCGCAATTAGATCAAAGATGGTTGGAGACAGAGACGGCGGGTGCCCCAGTTTGGTATTGAAATCCCCAGCCACCATTAATTTATGGGGCATTCCGCCCGGGCCTCTTTCTCCACAATCCTGTCAATCAATATAAAGAGACCTTGAAAACTGCAATCGCCCTTACAAGAAAAATTGTTGTTGTAGAAGTGAACCAGGTAGATCTTATGTATTTAATTCCAGCTAAGGCAGAATTCCTGCGCCTCCCCCTGCTCCTTAATAAGCGTTAGAACAGAACAGCTAATATTGACTTTAAACCAGGCAGTCAGTCCCGCTTTAACTTTGCCCAATGGGGAGGGGATCGCAGGCAAACTAAAGCATGTAATTCCATTGAATACTACTTCATTTACCTACCAGGTTTCCTGCATAAAAACGATATCAAAGTTTGCAATAAATGATTCCCATCCTTAAATCAAGATTTTAGAGGCTAAACATGCAATATTCCAGCCTAAAAAATTTATACTTGCATTATCTATTGGACCTTGGACCATAGAGGCGCTTGTGCAAGGCCCTTTGGGAAGATGGTTCAGTACATGATTGGTAATCAATTGGGCAACAGAGATGAAACTGTCAGGTGCCCCACCCTTATCCAGTGTGCCGGAGCCACCATGCTCCTCACTGAATCATCAATCGATGTCCTCCATCCCAGCCAAGACTGAGAATCTATTGTTCAGGGGGACTATTGCTTGAGGTGCTGAGTCTAGGCAAAATACTCTTATTGTGCGATCAATCCGCTAAGATTACAGAGTGGGTTAACAAGATGCAGATAAAAGAAGCCAAGTGGCAATATCTTAACAGGACTAGTTTTAACACTTGCTTTACGCAGTATTTCCTGGACAATTATAGGATAACGGATGTTCACCACACTAACATCACCATTATACCCTTTCCCTCTCCCACCAATCCCCCACACATGTCTTGCCAACAAAATCTCTTTCGATATGCCCCAATTGCCAGGAACATTGCTGTTCAACCAATGTATAGATTTGTTCATTGAACCCCTGGTGGATTCCGTACTGTCAACTGCGAGCCTGGGGATGTTGGTCAGGGCAACAACATAGGGAGCAGACACAAGGGGAAGATCAATCACAGGTAGGGGGACCTGGCTTAAATCATGTGTTACTGGATGCTAGACAGGTGGTTTATCCTTTGTAAGGTGCACTTCCATGATTTGGGTGGCTTTATTAGGGGACAAATCAGTGACCGATTACGGAGAGCTAGTAGAGGTCTTAAGGGCTGAAGGCTGCACTAGTTTGCCTTCAATTTATGCTGATCGATCAATAATGGTATGCTATTTGGAGTCCAAAAGATCACCTATGTGCCTGCTCAATTGCTGGTTCCAAGTATTTCCATTAGCAGCAGACATTGGCCCTGACATTTCATTGTTACAGGCCCTATTACGGGTTGCCATTTTGCCCTTTGCAGCAGGATTTCTGGATTTCGTGGGTTTAACGGTTTTCCTCCTGCGCTTGGCCTTTGGTCCACACTCTGAATCGGATTTGTGATGTTGATCACCACCTTCCGTACCAATAGGGCTAGGCTCAATTCCCCTTACTGGCACTGGAGCCCAAGCCCCCGAACATGCTTTAGTGGTAGTGGAAATTAATGCTATCTCCCTGGGGCAAACACGGCCAAATGAGTCTGCAAGTGGACTTGTTAAGGTGGATACAATCAGCGGGGGTGACTCAGAAGAGCGTTGGTTGTTGGGCTGGGCCATGGGTTCAGCTACAACAAGTTCCTCTGTAGTGAGTGAGAGTTTCTCTCCACCAATCATATTTCATTAGTGACCATATCCACTGCCCGGGTTAGATAGTTATCAATATTGGAATGGCTACGGGGTGGAGGAAGCACACTTGGCACGCTGGGAGTCTCCTTCCTCTTTCCCATACTTGAACAAATTAGTATAAGGCTGAATAGATGAAGAAACAACAGAGAGCCACAGTCCTCAGAGCAAGAGAGCACGTTAAAAGGAAATAAACACAATACCTCTGGTATTAGTGGCTACTTGGAATCCCAGCCAAACACAAGTCCTGGACGATCCTGAGGCAGATCTCAGGGGGTGGCCCAGCCCAGCTTCTTCCGGGCTATGAGAGGCGCAGACGGGAACCCCCTTCACCCGGTCATGGCCTGGGCACGCCCACGCACGTGCGCTACGGTAAGCGGCTGCTGTACTTGTTGGATGGAGGCCCCTCCCCCAGGCTCAAGGAAAGCGAGCCAGGCTGGGGGACAGAGTCCTACCCCAGCAGGCAGCAAAGAAGGCAGCAGTGTTACAGGCTAACAAACCCTGGTAATCCCGACCAGTGCATCCTGTGTTGTGGTAAGCGGCTGCGGTACTTGGTGGAGGGAGGTCCCTTCCTTAGCCTCAAGGATAGCGAGGCAGGATGGGGGTCTGAGTGCCAACCCAGCAGGCAGCAGAGAAGGCAGCAGTTTTTCAGGCTAACAAAGCCTGGAAATCCCGACCAGCGCGACCCTGGAAGTGATACAAAATCAATGGGAGGGTGACTTGGGCTATCTAGATGATTGGAAATGGAAGGAGTCCCAATCGTATACGAGGGAAGTGACTTTCTGTTTTTTCTGCAAGGTTAGCTGTATCGACTACACAGAGTCTGTATGAGAGTGCTTCTCCAAAGGTTTGGTAATCTAAAGCTGACCTATGTTTCAAGGGTTGTGAATAGATGCGTTGACTTCCTTCACATTATTTAGTTATTTCCAAGACATTCTGGATTAAGGATTTGTTAAGAACTTACCTCTGCAAAGTAGGTAGAATCTTGTGGATGCAGTAGTGGTGATCCTACACATATCAGAAAGGCCTATGCTAACAAAATAAGTGAAATCGTTCTTTAATAAAGGTCTTGTGATGGCTTGTCAAGATGTGGACAGCTTATAAGGTTGCCATAGTGGATAATTGTTGGTGGTGTATGGTCACTGGGAGGTCTATCTATGAAAGAAAGGAATATCCTAATAGTTCATGAAGATATTGGGATCATGAATAGATCCTTCTGCATTTAGATATTACACAAATAGGCTAGAATTCTAACTAATAAGTAATAACATGTGACTCACATAGATATATATAATGGAAAATGTTATGTGGACTTTTACCAAAGACACTACTTGCCTTTGTTCATTTGTTTTACCTGTGTTGATCCTTGCATCTTTAACCACATGGCTGCTAGGCGTTTTCCCGTCCTGCGCTGAAGCTCCAAAATAACCATTATTCATGACGAGCTGGCCTTGTCATCCGCGCACGGCAGGTAAGCGCCATGACGAGCCCAGCTCGTCATTAGCTTCGAAGGGGTTAAAGAAAAAAGAAACAACAAAGCAATGGATTTACCCAAGATCTGTGACCGGGGGTGAGTGTTTGCCAATATGCAGCATTCCGTCCTTCATCTTTTTGCATTGGTATAGTTGCCCTAAGTGAGAAGGGTATGCCCAGATATGGGTCTGCTGCTCACTGTGCCACTGGATTCAAGCTAGCCTGGCTGATGAGGGGTGATACCCCTAAACTGGTAACAGTACGCTTGTTTCCAATCCAGAGAGGGCCTGGCTTACCACTTCGTGCTGGACTGTTCCCATGGGGCACAAACTCAAAACTGATTTGCATATGGCTGGGTCCAAACTGGGGATGCATGGTGAGCAAAAAAAATGATCGATTTAGGCTATATCTGTGACAGAGGATGAATGTTTGACAATGTTCAGCATTCTGTCCATCATTTTTTTGTGTTGCTTCGACCTGTGGGCAGAGCATTAGTGATAGGTGAACTGGCTGTCTGCAGCAGCACATCCATCTTTCGCAGTGCAGGCAGCATCCAGAAGGCGGGTGAAATGAGTCACCACTACATGTGCACCTGCATGATCTGTATTACAGAAGGTCCAGTACAAGCGTCTGTATTCCCTTTTGTGATGCCAAAGTTACCTTGGGAGTAGAAAGTGAAGTACATGCTCGTGAGCCCCTGAGCATTTTTCTTTAAAAAGGCCCTAGGATGTCTGGAAATTCTCAATACTGTGGAAAGTGACTTATGAGCATCGTCTTGCACAGGTGCTGCATTCAAATGTAAAGTGAGTGCACAAATAAGTGGGTTTTGACACAATGTCAATAACAGTCATGTTATAGCTATGGCGTTGATACGTAATTTAAATAATGCAAGATTGCAATTCACTCTAATACAAGGCTACAAGCCTTTAGTACAGATATTTTGTCTTGTGAGTCAACACATATAGTGAGACAGAAGTGCTAGTATGGCATATTTATGTAGCCACGAGACTCATTCGTAAAATCCCCAGGCGTGGTTTCTTCACATTTCTGCCACTCTGAGTGACGGGTGCTAAGAATAGGTCAATCAAAGCAGTGCTACTGCTACCAAGCAGCCTTTTATTTATCGCTCTGAGTCAATTACACAATTCTGCAGAGAAAGTCGTCCCATGGGCACTTAAGGGTTTCAGGTTTCCATCACAGTACATCTTGATCAAGCATTTTGCAGGAGGTGAAACATAAAGGGCTGGAAGCTCAAGCTCTTTTGAAGGGAATCCAAGAATGGCAGTGTCACAGCATGGAGCAGGGCTGGAGGAGGAAAACATAATGTGCTCAAGGCTTCAGCCTTGTGTTGGGACCTCAAGAACTGCAGGGATGCTGGAGAAATGTCGAGAGAGAGAGATTACGTAATTGCTTGAATAACAGTAGTAAACATTTATCACATCAAAATGCAACTGCATAACAACTTTTTTAAATGGAGTCTCTCTCTCTCTCTTTCTCTCTCTCTCCCTCTCTATCTCTATCTTTCCAGACATCTTAGGGCCTTTTTAAAGAATTATATATATATATATATATATATATATATATATATATATATATATATATATATATATATATATATATATATATATATATATATATATATATATTCACTGAAAAAACCATAGGTTATAGACCATATATAGTTAGGGATTAGCATTTAAAAAACCTTATTTTATTTGCACAAAACCATTGAAATTCCATATATAGTTAGTTGCACTAACTATATATCGCGGACCCGCAATCCACTGCTAATGATGTCACATATTACATCATTCATGACATGGTCAGTGACATCACTGATGACATCACTGATGACATCTCAAATGACATCACTGATGACATCACTGATGACAACACCCAGTGACTGTATGTTTCTGTAAAGTTAAAATATGTCTTACATATTGAAGAATGAGTAGATGTATAAGTGTCTGGATGAAGGATTTAGTAGGTGCATGACTGACTGTATGAGAGAATGATTAAATGTGTGTCACTGAGTGCATGGGTTAGTGATTAAAGTGTCTTAATTTGGCAATCATTATTTATGTTCTTCTGTAAACTGCTGCATGTTTAAATCAGTAGCTATATCAGTAACTATATGGGTTATTGAATGGTTGCCCAAGTATTTGTATGGGAGACTGAGTATGTGTGTGGGTGGCTGGCAGGTGTATAACTCTGTGCATAGATGTGTGAGATTATAACTCTGTGCATAGATGTGTGAGCAGTTGATTCCCTAGGTGTATGGGTTCAAAAGTGCATGTAGAAACAGCTGTATGGACAGTTGACTGTGTGCATGAGTATATTGGTGAGTGAATGGATATCTCAGTTCTACATGTCAAAGTAAGTACATATGTAAAACACACTCCATGTGAGAGTTGACATATATAAATAACTGAACATAAGAGCCAGTGAATGTGAGAGTGGCTGTATGAATCATTGTGAACTTGTATCAAGGATTGTATAAGAGAGTAAATATGTGTTAGTATATGTTTGAATAAGTAAGGTGTGAGGAAATGGAGGTGTGATTGATTCTTTGCATGACTGACTAGGTGTGTGGGTAACTCCATGGATGTGTGACAGTCTGTGAGTGCCTGTTTACACTGAGTGTATCTAAGGTTATATTAGAGTCTGAAGATGTATTATCACATAAATGATATCATCAGTGATGTAATCAGTAATGTCAAATGAGATGTCAGTGATGTCATCAGTGATGTCATTTGAGATGTCATCAGTGATGTCATTTGAGATGTCATCAGTGATGTCATCAGTGATGTCACTGACCATGTCATGAATGATGTAATATGTGACATCATTAGCAGTGGATTGCGGGTCCGCGATATATAGTTAGTGCAACTAACTATATATGGAATTTCAATGGTTTTGTGCAAATAAAATAAGGTTTTTTAAATGCTAATCCCTAACTATATATGGTCTATAACCTATGGTTTTTTCAGTGAATTTTCAAGGTTTTGTAAATGCAAATTCCTAACTATATATGGTCTATAACCTATGGTTTTTTCTGTGAATTTCATTGTTTTTTTAAAAGCTAATATCTATAGCTGTAAAATATATTCTTTATTAAGTGACGTATCACGTAGCCCGTGAGACGCCTAATGATGCATCGCATAACCGTGACGTATCGTCTCTGCAGCGCAAACCAAACCCAAAACGTAAGCGCGCCAGAACACGCTTAAAGATATATATATATTTTTTTAACCTTAATTAGACAAAATCCACACGTGCACATATCACAAACGTTCAAAAAACACAATATGTCGGACTCCCGTTACGCTGCCGGTTAGCTGCCCGGTTAACGTACCAGGAAGCACCTTTACCGCGAAAAATCGCTATTTTTTTTTCACCCCCCAGGGAACTTTAATAGCCCCCTCATCAATCCTAGGGGTTCAGGAGGGGTCTGCCTTACCCCTTTCATTCATTTACACCTTTTTTTTTCCACCTCTTGTCTCTCGATCCCACAGAGAGACAAGATGGCGGCCGCTCCAGACTGTTTACAATGATAACAGCCAATCAGCTTCTCCTCAGACTCCCGTTACACTGCCGGTTAGCTTCCCGGTTTGCTGCCCGGTTCGCGTACCAAGACGCGCCTCTACGGCGAAAAAATCGGATTTTTTGTTTTTTTTTGGGCCCCGCGTGGCTTTATAATATCCCCCTCATCAATCCTAGGGGGTCAGAAGGGGTGTACCTTGCCCTCTTTCCTTCATTTCCCCCTTTGTTTTGGCCTCCTCTTGTCTCTCGATCCTACCGAGAGACAAGATGGCGGCCGCTCCGGACTGTTTACAATGTTGACAGCCAATCAGCTACTCGTCAGACTCCCGTTACACTGCCAGTTTAGCTTCCCGGTTAGCTGCCCGGTTCGCGTACCAAGACGCGTCTCTACGGCGAAAAAACGGATTTTTTTTTTTTTTTTTTTTTGGGCCCAGCGTGGCTCTATAATATCCCCTCATCAATCCTAGGGGGTCAGAACGGGTCTACCTTGCCCCCTTTCCTTCATTTCCTCCTTTGTTTTGGCCTCCTCTTGTCTCTCGATCCTACCGAGAGACAAGATGGCGGCCGCACCGGACTGTTTAGAATGTTGACAGACACCGGAGAGCCAATCAGCTTCGCTTCGCAAAGTTCCGATAAGCGAAAAGTACGCGAACCGGATCGCTGCCCGGAGCGCTGTTACAGATATATATCTTGATTTAAACGTTAATTTCTCAAAATTCACTGAAGCACATATATTGAGACCTAGCAAAGGCACATCGGGCTAACAGTCCCTACAATTTTGCCAAGTTTCGTGGAAATCCATTCAGCCGTTCGGGCTAAAAGTGAGTCCAACCGCCCTATGGAAATTAACATGGGAAAAACGTGTTTTGGGACCCCCCTTTTTTCTCGGCCCCCCCTTGACGAACCCCCCCCCAAATTTACAGGAGCTGCTCAGAAACAAAATGTGCCATTTTCCTGAAAATTTCAGCCAATTCCGTCCACAAACGCCAAAGTTATTAGACATAGAATTTTCAGAAATCCCATAGGGAAAAAATCCTAACTATATATACCTACTGGCTATCGCCAGTAGGTAATATATATATATATATATATATATATATATATATATATATATATATATATATATATATATATATATATATATATATATATATATATATGCATCATGGGACTTGTATTGTGATGTCCGTCACATGTTTTTCAGGAGTTTTAAAAGCGCGCCAAACTGCACTTTGTAAATGATTCTCTCCCCCTGTGACCAAGGCTGACGCCGAAACGCGTAAGGGAAAAAGAGAAATATTGCGTTGCTGAGCCTGTCATTAAATGCCTCTCACCCGGTATTGGGCCTCTTGTGGTGCTTTCTTGGATGGAATTTGACCGGGCTGCTCCGTGCCCGGTGTTCAGAGGCCGCGCTGTAGGGTATGATGTTCCTTTGCTCGGAGGCTGTGTGGAAGGCTGTGTGGAAAAAAAAAACCCCAATATATATATAGACACCAATGCGTATTTGCACAGTATGATATATAAGCACTTTTGCACTTTGCACTTTATCATGCAGAATGTTTGCACATATAGATGTCTACACATCGCACTATGCACTTTATTATTCAATCATGTCTCCTACAAATTGGATCCCAATTAATCAATGAATGTTGAAATATGATTTAACACAATGCAATGTTTTGTTTTACATTATGTTTGTTATATATACTTCCCTTGGGCAGTGCTACTGCACTTATCGTATGGGTGACCAGCCTTTTAATTATGAAACACATTTGTGTGAAGCATTAATTATTCATGTATTTGTATAGTCATGGTTATTAATCGATTGACATTTGCGTCATGAGCAATTTGATTCGATATGAATAATGGTATCATTATTTAAGCACATTTTTATAGCATTTCAATGTTTAACAATTATCTGTAAACATTTCTCATTATGGTAATAGTGTGCATGTACCATTCCAAGATGGCGCCCATTCTTCATTCTAAAATATAGGCTTAGGAAATGTGTGAGTCCTATGTCCATTTCCATGCAATTAATTTTGAATTTTGGGCGCGTGAATGTGTAACGAACACTATATATATGTATTGTGGTCCACACTCCCGTTATCAGTGAGCAAGGACGCTCTGTCCGAAACGCGTTTGTTCGGCATTCTGCACCCTGCACTTTATGATTAAATAAAAAGCAACAAACAACGCAAGACTGACTTGGGCGTATCTTTTGGTGTCCACGCGCTGGATTCTGCGCTTGGGACTTTGGCGCGTCTACCGGCTGGATTGTGATATATATATATATACATATGGGTGGTGACAGAGAATCAAAGTTGAGAAAACTTGAAACAAAATACATTCTCTCACTAAACACCAAGGCTCCGATAGGATTGAACATCACTGAGGATATGTACACATGTTTACTTTAATTTGGTTTAATGTAACCTGATTCAATTAACTGATATTGACTGAGATGATATACGGACCTGAGGTATAACTATAACATCCAAGATGACATTGGTAGGTCCCGGCTGGGATACAAAATGGTCTTACACCCAAAAATAGGTGATAGTTTACTTCTTTTAATTTGAAGTCTTGAGAACTGAGTAGCGGCTGCTCGCTGATTAGAAAAAGAAATAGGAATTTCATATGTTTGTTTATAAGTCAGTATAAATCTAGCGTAAAGGTCCTTAGTCCTTGGAAGCTGATTTCGAAAATAATGACTAGTCTTGTCATTGTAATATATTATACTTTGCACTACTTCACTTTATATGGACTAGGATGATATGAAAGGCTAAGAACTAATTTTGAGTAACTGATTTGGAAATGAAGGAATACCAGGACATTATATTGAGTTTGCACATATGATGAATTGAAATTGAACTAGCGTCCTTGAGGGAAACCTCACCAGTAAGAAAGATATTTGTTTACATTTTTGCGATATTTTGCACAAATTGCTACAATATGTACTATTAAAGATAATCATAGTGGCGCTATTTTGCACAATGGCAAGAATTTGCACAATATACATATGCACTTTAGCAGAAGCACTTTACACTGGATATAATAAGTGATTTCCATGTAAATATGTAAATATTCGGTCTTGGAGGGCGAAAGAACTGCGAATATAATCTCTTATGTATTTAACAAATCATCAGCAAACTCATGTTGAATATATGATTTAAATGACAAGGTATTTAACCATTAATTTGTACAACATTATGTGAAAGAAAACGTTTTAAATGCCATGCCTTTACGAATTTGCAATACTTGTTTGGGGAATTATCCATAAAGTATAAATATTTCTTCTATGTCCATTTTTAATACAAGCATGTGACCCACTTTTTACAACTGAAGCTGTCCCTTTAAAAGAATGGCTCATTATGTTGGACACTGTCATGTGAACAAGGCTCCTTGGAGCCGAAATGTCATGCGATGTGCTTGCACTAATTAAATAACCTTTTTGCACGAATTTGGACCGTGTCTGCGTCAATCTATGGTGTGAGGGGGACCCCTAACCTATGGAGACAGAGCGCTGATCTACGGACATATATGTATGTATGTATGTATGTATGTATGTATGTATGTATATATATATATATATCTATATATATATATATATAGTACCTACTGGCGGTCGCCAGTAGGTAGTTATAGTTAGGACCTAGTTTCCATAGGAAATCCGAAACATTCTATTGGGAATACCTTTGGCGCCAGTTGATGAATCTCTGCGAATTTCTCAAAGAAGATGGCCCGCTCCGCTCCTTCCCTGAAAGTCTCGGTAAGATTCGTCAAGCGGGGGCCGCGAAAAAAGGGGGGTCCCAAAACGTGTTTTCCCCATGTTAATTTCCATAGGACGGTTAGACACGGCTACAGCCTGAACTGCTGAATGGAATTACACCAAATTTTGGAAAATGGTAGTGTCTGGTACGCAGATCACACTGTTAATTTCCATAGGACGATTAGACACGGCTACAGCCTGAACCGCTGAACAGAATTACACCAAATTTTGGAAAATGGTAGGGTCTGGTACGCAGATCACGCTTTTGGTTAAATGATGTAAATCCCTCCAGTAGTTGTTGAGAAAATCGAATTTGAAAAGAATTATATATCTATAAGCGCGTACCGTACGCGCAACGTACGTGCACCGTACGCGTACCGTACTCATACCGTGCGCGCACGGTGCACGTACGTGCCCGGACCTTTGCGTGCGCGAGCTGCATTCTGATTGGCTGCCAATGTCTCTCAACACTCCAAAACAGAAATTGTTGGCAGCCATCTTGTGCCTCGGTAGACTGAGGTACAGGAAAGCAGAAAAACAAACGTGTAGAACTCAAAAAGGGGGCAGGGTAGAATCTGCCTGACTCCCTAGGCCTGCTCAGGTGGTCCCACAAGGACCCCCTAAGCCCAAAAAAAAAAATTTCAAAATATTCGCGGGTACCCCGTGATTTTTTGAAGAAAAAAAAATTGGGGGGGGGCCTTGGGGGTCCTGTGGGACCCCCTGAGCAGGCCTAGGGGGTCTGGGTGATTCTACCCTGCCCTCTTTGCGTATTTTCCACCTTTGTTTCACGGCTTTCTTGTGCCTTGGTTCCACTGAGGCACAAGATGGCTGCCAACACTTCCTGGTTTGGAGTGTTGACAGACAGTGGCAGCCAATCAGCATGCCTTCCTGAGAAAGCTGCCTGCTCATTGGCTGTCAACACTTCTAACCAGGAAGTGTTGGCATCCATCTTGTGCCAGTGTTGACAGACAGTGGCAGCCAATCAGCATGCCTTCCCAAGAAAGCTGCATGCTCATTGGCTGTCAACACTTCTAACCAGGAAGTGTTGGCATCCATCTTGTGCTCGGTAGATCGAGGCACAATAAAGCAGAAAAACAAACATGAAGAACACAAAAAGGGGGCAGGGTAGACACACCCTGACCCCCTAGGCATGCCCAGGTGGTCCCACAAGGACAAACAAGGCCCAATTTTTTCTTTTTAAAAAACCTGGTCTGTTTTTTTAAAAATTACCCCCCGGGGGGACCAAATTGCAGGGCCATAGTGATAAAGAAGTGAGGGGGGTCCCCAATCCCCCCACACTGCCCCGGGGACCGCCGCCCCTGGGGCAAAGCAACGCAGGCCCTTGGCGCATACTGGAGGCTCCTGGTGGGCTAGTTGACCCCCAGGGAAACTCAGTATGCAAGTTCCCCCTCTGCAAATGTGCCCGGGGGCTGCGTTGCAGAGAGGTGTATAAAAGGGTGTGGCCTCATTACACCTCTCTGCAGTGCAGCCCCCTGGCGCATACTGGAGGTTCCAGGTGGGCTAGTTGGCCCCCAGGGACCCCGAGTATGTAAGGGGAATTAGTTCCTCCTCTGCAAAAGCGCCCGGGGGCTGTGTTACAGAGAGGTGTAAAATAGGGTGTGGCCTCATTACACCTTTCTGCAATGCAGCCCCCTGGTGCATACTGGAGGTTCCAGGTGGGCTAGTTGGCACCCAGGGACCCCCAGTATGCAAGGGGAATTAGTTCCCACTCTGCAAACACGCCAGGGGACTGCGTTGCAGAGAGGTGTACAAACATTTTTTATCAATTTATATCAAAAATATGTAATGTAATTTAAAAAATAATATATCTAAACATAAAAAATGTATAATAATGTAGTAAATCAGTATAAAAAATATAACAAGTATTACATTTAAAAATTATCATTTACAAAACTATTGAAATTCACTGAAAAAACCATAGGTTTCAGCCACGTTATAGTTAGGAATTTACATTTAAAAAACCTTTGAAATTTACTTTAAAAACCGTAGGTTACAGCCATGTTATAGTTAGGAATTAGCATTTAAAAAACCTTGCAAATTCACCGAAAAAACCATAGGTTTCACACACGTTATAGTTAGGAATTAGCATTTTAAAAACCTTTTAAATTCACTGAAAAAAACATAGGTTTCACACCAGTTATAGTTAACTGGTCATTTTACTCATACAAAACCTATGAAATTCCCCTGTTATAGTTAGTTCACCTAACTATAACTTGCGCGCCCGCAATGCACTGCTGATGACGTCACATATTACATCACTCATGACATGGTCAGTGACATCACTCATGACATCACTGATGACATCTCAAATGACATCCCTGATGACATCACTGATGACATCATCCGTGTGGCAGACCTCCTCTCCTTTGATACACACGATCAAAAATAGAAAGTAATATTTTCAAAAAAATGGAGATACCAATTCCAGTTAGAACAACCTATTCATTATTTAAAAAATCTACATACATATCCAGTCATTCACTAACAGTTCTATATAGGCACTCATACATGTACTCACTCATTATATGTACTCATACACCTATGCATCTTATTACACACCGACACTCATCTATAGAGTTACTCACACATGCAAATAAACTATCAAACATCCATTTACCTGCATATACAGCTATACACCCACCACTACACTCATTTCTACAGAATCGTACACATACTTACTCTCTAAAACAATCACTTATAGAAACACATACTTATTTATACAGGAACTCTTACAATCTCTCACTCTCATATATACTCATTTATATACATCAATACTCACCTATACTAGTTTAAAACATATGTAGTTACTCATAAAGCTACTTTTGAGACAGTCATTCACTCACTAACACACCCATACACACACTCATCCACCTATACAGTCCTGCACACATGCTGTCTTAAAAACACATACAAACAGTGAGTCAGTCATTCATGCATCTGTGCGCTAAGTAATACTCCCCGCCGAACCATACAGACACTCATTCTGATACTTAAAAAAACAAATAATAGCCCATATACACACTCATGTAGCTACTCACCACCCCATGCAGCCACTTATATACAAAGTGAGACACTGATACAGATATTTAAAAATTTAAAGATTACTCGCTAATACACCTATTCACTAGGATATACTTAATAAGTCAGTTATACAATCAATTTTACAAAAAAAAACATCCATTACAGACTTATTTACCCATTCAATCTTCCATCGACCTTTAGATATACATATATAAAAAATATTTATTTATTTTTCAGAAAGAGACACATTCACTGGATGATGGCATCAGTGATGTCATCAGGGATGTCATTTGAGATGTCATCAGTGATGTCATGAGTGATGTCACTGACCATGTCATGAGTGATGTAATATGTAACGTCATCAGCAGTGCATTGCGGGCGCGTGAGTTATAGTTAGGTGAACTAACTATAACAGGGGAATTTCATAGGTTTTGTATGAGTAAAATGACCAGCTAACTATAACTGGTGTGAAACCTATGGTTTTTTCAGTGAATATTTATGTGTAAATAATGAACAAAATACCACTGTGTACATATGTATAGAAACAAAGACCACAAGGAGTTAATTTGGGTGGTTTATTTGTACAAAACTCCGCCCTTCCTTGGTTCAGAAATGCCTTAAGTACCCTCTTTGAGCTCTAGTAGCGTATCATGTGATCAAGCCTCTGGCTAGAGGCGAAACGCGTCATGCAGGACAGCTTGGGTGTAATTTGATGAAAATAAAGAACACTTAACTTTGCACGAGATCTTGGGTCTGACTTGTTCGTTTTTCCGGAGCAGTGGAACTGGGTGCTGGCGGCATCAAGCGATACAGGATTTCATATATATATATATATATATATATATATATATATATATATATATATATATATATATATATATATATATATATATATATATATATATATATATATATATATATATATATATATATATATATATATATATTTATATATATATATATATATTACCTACTGGCGGTCGCCAGTAGGTATATATAGTTAGGATTTTTTCTCTATGGGACTTTTGAAAATTCTATGTCTAATAACTTTGGCGTTTGTGGACGGAATCGGCTGAAATTTTCAGGAAAATGGCACATTCTGTTTCTGAGCAGCTCCTAAAAATTTGGGGGGGTTTCATCAAGGGGGGGCCGAGAAAAAAGGGGGGTCCCAAAACGCGTTTTTAACATTGAGTTTTCCATAGGGCGTTTGGCCTCACTTTTAGCTCGAACGGCTGAATGGATTTGCACGAAACTTGGCAAAATTGTAGGGACTGTTAGCCCGATGTGCCTTTGCTGGGTCTCAATATATGTGCTCCAGTGGATTTTGAAAAATTAACGTTGTAAAAAACAGATATATCTGTGACAGCGTCCCGGGTAGCGCTCCGGTTCGCGAACTTGTCGCGTAACGGAGCTTTGCGAAGCGAAGCTGATTGGCTCTCCGGTGTCTGTCAACATTCTAAACAGTCCGGAGCGGCCACCATCTTGTCTCTCGGTAGGATCGAGAGAAAAGAGGAGGAGAAAAACGAAGGGGGAATTTAATGAAAGGGGGCAAGGTAGACCCCTCTTGACCCACTAGGAATGATGTTGGGGTTAATAAAGGGTCCCGTGGGAAAACATTTTTTTTTTGATTTTTCATGGTAGAAGCGCTTCCCGGTTCGCGAACAGTTAGCGAAATGGGAATTCGCCATTTTGTATTTCGTTTTAATTAAATTACAGGGTATAAGGGGGTACGGGAGACGTATCCTGACCCTTTATGTTTTCTGAGGGTGGCTGAGGAGGCTCATATATGTTGATACATGTCTTCCAGCGGCTGCGCGTGAGTGTTTTTTTTTTTTTGCTGCGTGACGTCTGTTAACGTTCGATTCGAAGGAAATCAGGAAGTGTTGACCGCCATTTTGTCACTGCGAGTAAATATTTTGTTAAAAATATTTGTTATACATTAATCCGTATTGATAAACATTGTCTGCGCCATCTTGCCTTTTTTCCAATGCCACAATTTTGTCGTGCACGGCAGCCATTTTAGATGCCTTGACCAGACCCACTCTCTGCACGTCGCCGATCCTCAGCATGGCTCCCCACCCTTACAAGCATCTCCCCCACGCACTGGTCACCCCCGCTCTCTCTCTCATGCATGGGCCATAAACCTCCCCCCCATCTGCGCTGTTCTTCCCTGAAAATCACACCCTGTGCCCGCCCGACACCTCCCTTTCACCCTATTCACTACCGCACCCTCTGACACTCCTCTTCCTCTGTGTCTAATTGTCCAGGCCGGTCCTAGGCTATCACCTAGCCGTGCGGATGCAGTTTATGGCCCCAAATTTAAAGAATCACCCCTGTTCAAAGGAGTTACAGTAGATCAAGGCCCCCACCTCATGAGATCCGTCACAGCACACGCGTTCCTACTATCTGATAACCATCCTGTATTGTGATTGGGGAGGGGATTCTCACTGTGAGGGTGTGTGGGACCGAGCCTGAAGCTGAAGATTCCAGGTTTGCCTCTTTGTACATCAAAGTTTTTACAATTATGTGTCACATTAAAAATATATAGCACTCCAACAAAGTAGTAGGATTATAAAACTTTAATAACTTATAAATATATACAACGCAACAAAAACAGTAAACACATTTAAAAAAAAATTTGAAAAAAGAAGCAACAATGGTCAGTAGCTGTCTTTTGGGCGAATAGTCCCAAGGCAGCACAACGTGCTGAGTTCTGGACGGCACCCAGGTGATGTCACCTGGGTGCCGCACTGGTTTTTGGTATCCTACAATGCTGCTCCGAAAAACGGCATGGGGCGCCCCGGGGGGGGGGGGGGGGGGGTAAGGCCTCGTCAGTAGCGGTCTGTTGTGCGAATAGTCCCAAGGCAGCAGAACGCGCTGAGATGTGGATGGCATCCAGGTGATGTCCAGTAAGTTGCCGCACTGGTTTTGGTATCCTACAATGCTGCTCCGAAAAACGGCGTGGGGTGCCCCGGGGAGGGGGGAAGCGGCGTGAACGGGCCTCCCCAGGTGGAGGCTCGTCTGCTGTAGTGGGGCGCCCCTTTACCGTTTCAGTTGCCATTCCGCCCGCTTTTGGTACACCGTGCCAAAATCCGCCATTCAGCTGAGTTGCGCTCACTCTTGCGGTGCAGCGATAGGCGGCTGCCACAGGACTCTCAAAATGGCAGCAGGCTCTTCGGATTTGGGCCTGGTCCACTAAGATGGCCCTGGGACACCTTGGAACTCGGACGCTAGTCTGCTAGGGCTTGGGCCCCATTCTCGAAAGCGTCCCCTCAGCCTTGAAGATTCTACAAAAGTCTTGGGGGCCCCCGACTCCCGCAGGCTTCCGGTGGGGAGCGGCTGTCATGATTGCTTGCGGAATGGCCACGACGGAGCTACGAGATGGTGGTGCTCTCATGCTGACGCCAGCTTCAGTCTGAAACATCCAGAAACACTGTAGACTATCAATTCGATGAGTTCCGGTGGAGCTCCAACGTGACCCGGTAGGGAAGAACTTGCCCTCCCCTTTTTTGAGTGATGGTTCTTGTTGCCTGTCCCCTCTGTTGTCATCTAACAGAACCTTTTTGGATTGCCGAGTGAGAAAAAGAAAGGTGGGGCTTTCATCGTTTGGGAAAAAAAATGTTTTAATCCAATGAAAAGTGTTATTTTAGGTCATATGATCAAGCCTTCCATCATTAGGAAACCAAAAGTAAAATGAACGAATGAAAAGTTTTAAAAACAAGTCACATGACCTGTTATGCGGCTTTGGGCTATAAAAAGCCAAAAAAATCTGTTTGCCCGTGAGGCGGCGTCAGTAGCGGACCGATGTGCGAATAGGCCGAAGGCAGCACAATGCGCCGAGATCCGGATGGCACCGAGGTGGTGTCCAGCAAGTTGCCGCACTGGTGTGGCCATCCTACAATGCTGCGCCGAAAGTCGCCGTGGGGTGCCCTGTTGGCCTGTGAGGTGGCGCCAGTAAGTGGGGGCTGTTTGAGGATCTGACTGCATTGGAAAGCAATGGGATGCGGTACCTCGCCCCCAAGATGGAGGCTTCTCGGCTGCAGTGGGGCGCCCCTTGGTGTTTCACTCGCTATCCAGCTGAGTTGCATCCGCACTTGCGGCTACAGTAGGCCGAAGGCAGCACAACGCGCCGAGATCTGGATGGCACCGAGGTGGTGTCCAGCAAGTTGCCGTACTGGTGTGGCCATCCTACAATGCTGCGGGGGGGGGGGAGGCGGAGCAAATGAGCCTCTCCCGCCTCTCCAGGTGGAGGCACTTCATCTGCAGTGGGGCGCCGTCTAGCTGAGTTTCGCCCGCTCTTGCTGCTACAGCAATAGGCGGCTGCAACAGGACTCTCAAAATGGCGGCCTGTTCTTTGGATTTGGGCCTGGTCCACTAAAATGGCCGTGGGACACCTTGGAACTCAGACGCTCGAATTTTTTTCCTTTCCTCCACATGCAAAAAAGGTAAATGCCCGGTACGTTACCTGCCTCATCTGCCACGATGTACTCTCCAGAGGAACCGAAAAAAAATATAGTTATGGTAATTATACCATGCATCGTCATATGGAGAGGTGGCACCCGATTAATTATAGTGCTGCCCAAATTCGATATTTGGTAGATAACCCCCGACCTGCCAGTCCATCCACCAATGAAGTGGCAGTGACAGCATCAGAGGCAAGGGAAACGGTTCTAAATCTTCAGAAGAACTTTGGACAAATGAAAATGACATGTTTAACTTGCAGCAAATTAATTTCATGTGGAGAGAGGAGTGTTAGTCTAATCAATAGAGCTTATGAACATCATCATAGTCGATGGTTGGTGGAGACATTTTGACTATATCCTGGACCTGCTCGGCTTCGCCCAAAATGGCGCCGGTATAAATGGGACTCGTAACTCCTTGTTGTGTACTGGTTGCCCAACCTTGATATGACAAGATACGTATGCAAGTTTTGAAGCACATGGCGGGCGGGGACGAGAATTGATTGGACATTTCGACATCCAAATTGATATTAAGTTCTGATGTGTTATTGATTACTGTACTATTGAAAGTTCGAATTAACGTCACCCATGGTACTTGCCCGCAAATGTATATCTAGATAATTTTATTGTAACTGGCTTGTCGTATTTTAATTATAAAATGTACGTCCATCGATTCCGCAACTGTTAGACACCTTAGTTCTTGCAACCTAATGGCCCGCCCGTTACGTTCTTCTACAGTGTAAATGTCCCCTCATCATATACGATTCCAGTTTGCTCCGTGGCCGGCCCACGTGGTTATAGGCCCGTATTTGTATACTGACATTTTCACAATAAAGGTTTTTAAAACAAAACATGGTAGTAGTAATTACATTGGTAAAGTTTTGAATAATAGCCACTGTTTTCGAATCAGTAAAAGGCAAGTGAAATAAAGCAGTCCAATTACATGACGGTTAAAAGGTATAATACGCAGGAACGCAGTAAAGATAAATGGTCAAGGGCTGTTGTGTTTTCTACTCCTGCAACATAAAGTGATCGATAAGAATCTGATATTCATGCCTATCAGCGACTAAGACAGCAGGCCGAGCCTCTTTTGCTCAACGGTTCCCTCATGGGACGAAGAAACGCCCTTTTTCTCGAAATAGGAATATTTTACTTGCAGGACAGTTGTAAATTTCCCGGGAAAATACATTAGCCTGGAACATTGTTAGTGATAAACTGTAAATGCATCTGGGTCCTTTGCTTTACAAGTCAGAGTGAGAAAAAAAAAGGTGGGGCTTTCATCATTTGGGGAAAAAAAATGTTCGAAAGCAATGAAAAGCGTTATTTTTAGGTCATATGACCAAGCCTTTCATCATTAGAATAACAAAAGTAACATGAACCAATGAAAAGTTTTATTAACAAGTCACATGACCTGTTATGCTTACGTTACGCGCCGCGCTCTGGATCGCTTCCGGGAAGCTGCGCCTCGCGCACCGGAGCACTTCCGGGTGCGCTAACGTGACGCGTCATATGACGCATTACGCGACAACGTAGGTCCAGAATATAGTCAAAATGGCTCCACCAACCAGCGGTCGGAACACAACCCCTTTCAGTAGTCCAAAAAGTTCTGTAAAATGACAACTTTAGGGACAGGCAACAAGAACTATCACTCAAAAAAGGGGAGGGCAAGTTCTTTTCTACCAGGTCACGTTGGGGCTCCACCGGAACTGATCGAATTCGTAGTCTACAGTGTTTCTGGATGTTTCAGATTGAAGCTGGCGTCAGCATGAGAGCACCCCGTGGCTACGTCGTGGCCATTCCGCGAGCAATCATGGCAGTCGCTCACCACCGGAAGTCTGCGGGAGTCGGGGGCCCCGGTGACTTTTGTAGAATCTTCAAGGCTGAGGGGACGCTTTTGGGAAGGGGGTCCATGCCCTAGCAGTCAAGCGTCCGAGTTCCAAGGTGTCCCGAGGCCATTTTAGTGGGCCAGGCCTAAATCCGAAGAGCCGGCCGCCATTTTGAGAGTCCTGTGGCAGCCGCCTACCGCTGCACTGCAAGAGTGGGCGCAATTCAAGTGGATGGTGGGCGAGACGCTGTAGCCGCAAGAGCGGGCGCAACTCAGCTGGTTGCGTAAAGCGCTGGGGTGTGCCTGAAAAACCTCCACCTAGGGAGGTGGGGGAGGCTCGTTCGCACCGCCTCTCCCTTCTAGTGCATCCCACGCCGTTTCCTGGTGCAGGAATATGTGATGGTCGGACTAGGGCACCGCAGGACGTGTCTTCAGGTCGAACGGATTGTGGGACAAGGTCCAGAATGGAAGAGTCACCAAAAGGCAAAAAGTTCCGCTTGACCCCGGGAGCCGGCCGCCTATGTCGGGGGCGATCTCAGGACACACCAGGGCAACAAGACTTGGGGAGGGGGTCGGAGCCAAGTGCCCCCTCCAAGTCTGCGCCATCACACCGCCCCTCGGGGGCCTCCGTCAAGCGGTTTAGGGAGGCACCGCATCACATTGTTTTCAAATGCAGTCAGGTCCACAAACGGCCCCCACTTACTTTGAGAATAGTGAAGCTGCAGCAGGTGCAAATAAGCTTCAGACAGTGTTACAAGCGCTGCTCAGAACTTTGAACTATGGCACCCAACATCCAGGACTTATGCCATTTGTGCAAGGCAGTGACATCGAAGCAACTCAGGGACCAAAACCATGAACGTACACTCATGTATGAAAATCTTACTATTGATGCCTGACTGAGGCCAAGGAGATCAGAGTGCATGAGTCTCATGCTCGATCGATTGAGCTAGCCGGATCGGGCAACAAAAAGAATAAAATAGTTATGTAAATAGTTATTTAATAACATTTTTTACCCTGTTACTTTGCTGGTGTGTTGTATATATTTATAATATTTGCATAGGGTTTGTCGTTATTTTGGGTGGGGTGGGTGGCGGAGCCGAGCTGTCATGCAGCCATCATGGTGTGGAGCTCAGTTCATCTCACTAGTTTCGTATTTCTCATGAGGGGTTGTTGTTAATGTTTCTATTTTAGCAAGGTCAAAAAGAGATCCCATTAGTGGCCTACTGATTTTGCTCGATTCCTTTTGTTTTTTTAAACGATTTTTCACTATCTGCAAAGACTAAACAGAGTATTGCGACTCTGTGCTTGTTTGTAAATAGAGAATGAACCAAAGAGAACCAATTCTAAAACAGTAAATGCTTGGATAACAATCAATCAAATGGAGAGAGAAGCAGGCATGACGGATTACAACGGGGGCAAAGGCCTGCGTTAACTACCCTTCACTATCTGCAAAGAGAGAGTACTCCTAAGAGAAAAGAGGAGGGGGGGAGGGGGGGGCAGCGTTCAAAGCACATCAGCGTGCAAAAACACAAAAATGTTTTTACCTATCACGTACTTGACATTTGACAGCTTTTGATATTTGCCATTAAAAAACCATTGAAATTCACTGAAAAAACCATAGGTTATAGACCATATATAGTTAGGGATTAGCATTTACAAAACCTTGAAAATTCACTGAAAAACCCATAGGTTATAGACCATATATAGTTAGGGATTAGCATTTATAAAACCTTCATTTACTCGCACAAAACCATAGAAATTCGCATATATAGTTAGTTGCAATAACTATATATCGCGCACCCGCAATCCACTGCTGATGATGTCACATATTACATCATTCATGACATGGTCAGTGACATCACTGATGACATCTCAAATGACATCACTGATGACATCACTGATGACAACTCAAATGACATCACAGACAACATCACTGATGACATCAATCATGTGATAATACGATTAACCTCTTCAGACTCTAATATAACCTTAGATACACTCAGAGTAAACAGACACTCACAGATTGTCACTCATCCATGGAGTTACTCATACACCTAGTCAGTCATGCAAAGAATCAATCACACCTCCATTTCCTCAACTATACAGTTATACACACCTTACTTATTCAAACATATTCTAACACATATTTACTCTCTTATACAATCACTGATAAAAGTTTTCAATGATCCATGCAGCCACTCACACATTCACTAGCTCTTATACACAGTAATTTATATATGTGAACTCTCACATGTACTGTGTTTTACATATGTACTTACTTTGACATATAGCACTGAGATATCCATTCACTCACCAATACACTCATGCACACAGTCAACCACCCATACAGCTGTTTCCACATGCAGTTTTGAACCCATACATCTAGTGAATCAACTGTTCATACATCTATGCACAGAGTCACACACCTCCCAGACACCCACACACACACACTCACTCTCCCATACAAATACTTGGGCAACCAATCAATAACCCATATAGTTACTCATATAGGTACTGATCAACACATGCAGCATCTTACACAACAACAGACATACTGATGCACGCATTCAGACAGTTTAGTCACTAACCAATGCACTCAGTGAGACACATTTAATCACTCACTCATACAGTCAGTCATGCACCTACTAAATCCTTCATCCAGACACTTATACATCCACTCATTCTTCAATATGTAAGACATATTTTAACTTTACAGAAACATACAGTCACTGGATGGTGTCATCAGTGATGTCATCAGTGATGTCACTGACCATGTCATGAATGATGTAATATGTGACATCATCAGCAGTGGATTGCGGGTGCGCGATATATAGTTATTGCAACTAACTACATATGCGAATTTCTATGGTTTTGTGCGAGTAAATTAAGGTTTTGTAAATGCTAATCCCTAACTATATATGGTCTATAACCTATGGTTTTTTCAGTGAATTTTCAAGGTTTTGTAAATGCTAATCCCTAACTATATATGGTCTATAACCTATGGTTTTTTCAGTGAATATATATATATATATCTTAACAAACTTGCCCGAACAGGGAGGGCACTCTCAAGCCAGCTGGTGCACACGGCGGGGACGGACTTTCCCCGACCATAATCCTCCACCAAACAAAAACGCTTGCACTTGCCCAAGTTGATCTTAAACAGATTTAATTAGGCCATTGCCAGTTACAGCACTTCTCCTCCACCAAGGTGGAGGAGAAGTGCTGTAACTGGCAATGGCCTAATTAAACCTGTTTAAGATCAACTTGGGCGAGTGCAAGCGTTTTTGTTTGGTGGAGGATATATATTTATATGTAGCCAAGCTCCAGATTTGTCCTAAAGCAGGGATGCACTCAAAGGAAACTTGCTATAAAGCATTTATTGAGGTAACGACTGAACAGCATTCCAATCAGTTACAGTCAGGTTGCCGGATACAGCCTGACGTGCTTCAGAGCTCTTCACTCTTTCCTCAGAGGCTCGGCATAACCAAATGTGCTAACTGAAATATTTAAACCCCCTCTAGTGGGCTGCTCAATTGAGTGAAACGCACAGCTTGATGGGCATTGTAGTGTGTGTCCATTTTAAATTCTAAATGAATGCACTTGATTCATGCTGTGTCCCAATTAAAAGTCCTCCAATGGACCTCCGTTTGTGGCGCAGTCATTGATCCTACGGGTTGCCTTCCCATTCAGTGCGCTGGGTTGGATACCAAGCGTGAGGCCCCCAATGATGATGAAGTGGTGCGTCTCTCGCGGCAGGGTCGCCACGTAAATGTCGAAGCTCCGGATTTGCCCTCAAGCAGAGACGCACTCAAAGGAAACTTCCTATCAATTATTTTTTTAGGTAAAGACTGCACAGCATTCCAATCATGCCGAAATGCTGTACAGAATGACACCACGTTTGACAAAAAGGAAGGTCTTTGTTCAGAAAGAACCCTTTTTGTTAAATGGTGTAAATTTGTTCAGTTGTTCCTGAGAATGTAGAAAAAGCAAAAGTTTCGATATCTGGGGCAGTGGTGGGTTCGTGAACCCTTCCGACTACAAGCTTCATTCTAATTGGCTGCCTACACTCCAAACCAGGAAGTGTTGGCAGCCATCTTGTGACTAGGTAAAACCACGTCACAAGTAAACAGTAGAAAAAAAAATTAAAAACAAGAAAAGGGGGCAGGGTAGAAACACCTGACACCCTAGGCATCATCAGGGGGTCCTTAAAGGACCCCCAGGGCCATACAAAGCATTTTTTCAAAATAATTTTGGTGGAAATCGCGATGGGGTTGCCAATCCCCGGGGCTCTTTTATTAATTAAAACATGTGTGGGGGAGCTCGAGCCCCCCATACGTCCTAGGGACCACCACCTCCCCAAGCACTAAATATGTAAATGCGGGGGTCCGTTACGGACCCCCGAGCCTGGGGACCACCACCTCCCCGGGGCTTTGTAATGCTAGAGAGGGGGGCCATGCGGCCACCCGCCTGGAGCTCTTCATAGCCCTGAGGACCACCACTCTCCAGTCCTGACTCCTGCTGTAGTGTAGTTCCTATATTCCCAATAGGCTCCGCGCATTGGAATAACATACACAATAGATTTGACATAGGAATGAGGTAAGTATGTCTCTATCGAGTATACTAAACTTTATTGTGAGTGCCAGCTAGCTCAGAGGTCACTAGAAACTTTCTCAAATACATAAGAAGGGATTCGTTTCTCACAACCGCATAAACATGACAACTTTGTTTCCCCAAGAATCTGAACATATCTTCAGAGTTGTGGAAACAATAGATAACTAGTTCACTCAGTCAATTGTGCATGCTTTGTTTCTACAGAGTTGCATAGAAATAGAGAGACAGGCGTTTCAATAAAAGGGGTTTATTGAACAGTCTTCTTTTCTCATGCAAGAGAGGTGAACTGCTACAATCGTTAGAATGCAAAGTATAATGTGTACAGCGTAAACAGTAATATAAAATAATACTGTAATAACACTGTTTCTTGCTATAACATGTAAAAATCCATACATAAATAACACAGGCTAAAATACTCAACTGGTGCTTCTAAAATACGCCTACCCCAATGTACCTAACCTAGGTCTGGTACCAGGGAAAAAGTAGGTGCTGTGCTTTAGCATAGGTTTAGTTTTGCCAAGAATTGCCAAATGTTTCTCTAGGTTCTAATCAGCTCCATACCTTAGAATGAGAGAGGTCGGTATCTCTTTCATGGACTCAATTTCCCAACACCCCGCAAGGGGAGTCAGAAACACTGGAGCTGGATTCTCGGCAGAGGATGACAGCTTCTGGTCAGTGCGTCAGCTGGAAAGTTGGCTTCCTTTGGCACTTGCTGTAGCGAGCTGAGTCGTGCAAGTAGGTGGTCGAACTGCACTGAAACACACTGTGCTTTGCTATAGCAAGGGAAGGTATATTTATACCTTGAAGGTGTTTAGGAATGCCAGCTTTGATGTAAAGTCGGGCATATGAACGTCATGGAGTAACCCCTAAGGACTAGTTTTTCATGCATAATAATGAGTTTGTTGGAGAAATCAATATTCAAGCTAGGGGAAATCCCTTCTGCTTAAGAGTCTGGTATTCCAAGAAATTGTTGTGACGTAGATGAAAGGATGGAAGTAGCCATGCCTGTATTTGGTAACATGGGCTATGCCTATATAAGACTGGATTTCTATACCTATATAAGGGCAATGTGAATTGTACCTATATAAAGTCATGAATCGGGAAAATTCATTCGGAATCTAAATCGATACACAACACCCACTCCACTTTCTTATGTACAATGTTACTAAATTATTAACATAATACACATATCTAAAACATAGCTACACTTGAAGTGTGAAAAACCCACCCGAAATACATAAAAATGCATTAAAAGATTGTTGTACACATAATAGATGCATAGGTGCTGTACGCATTAAAGCAATGTTTCATTCTAATCATATATTCGACATTTGAATGCTAACTGAATGAATCATGAAAATATACATTTATGAAATGGCTCGTAAATACAGAAGAAAAAAGGCTGAAACCATTTCATGTCAGATTACATAAAGCTGTTTGTATGTGGACAAGGTCAGATATTGTCTCTGGAAATATTCAAAGAATACTTGTTCTCTCTGAATAGTTCTACTTTAAGCAGATTACTTGTGCCAAAAATGAAAAATACAAATTTGGAGAAAAAAAAATAATCATAGGAAAAAGTTCTTTGTTTTCAAAAAATTAAGGTCAAATTCAAAGTCTCTCAGAACACTGTGTGACAAATTCAAAAGTCAGTGTTAGCGCTTGGAGAAAACATGAAATCTTCTATGTCTGAAAAAAATTGTCTATCATTGTAGGTGATAGTTGGATTACCTCGTTTAGAAGATTAACAGCACATAGATGTGAAGCATTGCCTTCTGCATTGGTCGCATTAGAAATGTTCAAATTGGATGGTACCTGTGTGCCTGAAGTTTCATCTCAAACCTCAGCATCAGCATTTTGCGTCTGTGAGATCTCAATGAATGCCGTCATCAGAATTGGTAGCCGCTGGGAACAACAATGCGCATGGGCCGTTACCGGGTCCAGCAAAGTATGAACATCTGTTGGCATGACTGATGGGAGTGTTTGACAGATGTCTAGCACGCATTCTTCTCCTCATAGCAGGCAGCGTAGAACAGGTAAAATGCAATCTTGCCAGATTGGTCTGAATGACAGAAACCATGTGATGTTTAATTCTCGTAGAAAAGTTAATCCCAAAATTTGGACGATGCGCTCACAACACTTCACCTCCAATAGAGCTCTCTTTTTGGTGCTTGGAGTGGCGCTGGTGATTTGGCTGGCCATATCGTAGCAGTAGGAGCAAAATTAGTATCCCTGCAACGAGTCCCAAAAGGAGGGGCAGTTCACCAAACACAGAGTGCACGAAGTTTGGAAATATTCCGAGGACTGCTTGAAAAGGTGCTAACAGTCTGGAAAATGCGGTCTTAAATAGATGTACAATACCGCTCGTATCACACATGTTTAAGATAAAACTTAACATTTCTGAGAAATGTATAGGGCAGTTTGTAGTTAATAGGGCATGTATCTCGGCAGAAGTCCTTGCGACTTGCAGATCATAGGTCTCTTTGGCATAGGTCAGTGGCACACTTTTTTGCAAAAGAATGGCTTTCATTCTGCTTAAAGTATTAATTCGTATAGAAGAGATGTTCAGTGAAGGCCATAAAGGTGACTCCCTTTCTGTCTTGGTTTTAGGAAACAATACTTACATACAGCAAGTGACCCTGGCTGACACAGTTACTAGATTTGGTATGTCTGGCAAAGTGCCACAGCAGCCGTGATCATTCAACATGAGGTAACTCCCATTCGAGAGTTGACCAAAAATTGGATCAATCACTGCAGCTGGTGAACCTTGCAGGTGGCAGGATAAATTGTTAGAGGAACCATTGCAGGCCTCGTGTACGTTTATACCCTGACAAAGGAGAGAACAGCTTAGTGCGTTTTCACAGTTTCTCCCGCAAAGAAACACTTTACGTCCACCACTCCAACATCTATGTGTGTACGGTAATTCCCAGGATGTCTTGATGTATTCTTTACCCAAACTTTCATATGTGCCAGCTGATATAGGTTTTAGGCAATATTGACAATGGAAAATTGTAACAGGCAGAGCGATTGTTCCATGTATAATCCATTCAGTAGCTGACTTTTCTGCTACCGTAAATGGCAATCTTTCCAGTTTTTCAACGCTCAGCACCGTATAGTCTGCTCCCCTTTGCGCCAATTTGATCTGTTTATCAGTGAGATAGAATTGTGAAAACAGTGATGTGGTGTTGATTAAACACCAAGGCACATAGCCTGAACAAAGGTTTTGCAACGTCCAGCCTAAGAGCATGATAGAACGTAGTTGCAACTTACCATGTTGCAGCATGACCAAGTCCTGTTCCATGATGTCTAAGGCAGAAGACACTATGCTGTCCAATGAATATATCCAGGACGACAGAGTCCTTAACCCACTGTCAACCACAGAGAGAGTTTTCTCTAAATTAATACAATCAATTTCTCGTATTCTTTCTGCAGTCTCTGCTTGTGAAATCTTCCATGCTTCATTATAAGCAGCATAGATACCGGCATATATAAAACGTTTATGACGCGGTTTTCTTGGTCCTAGCAAGAATTCCCTCAGATCAGCGCATCTTTAAGTAAAGATAAGTGTTGCTTTACATCAGATATATTTAGCCAATCAAGGCAGAGCTTCCCTACACTATATGTTGTTACTATTCCAGGATGCTGTCTTTGAACATCTTGGGTCTGGCCTAGTGAATGTGAAACCCTGTGTTTTGTTAAGGAATCTATCTTGACAGTTGTTTGTGTCTGTGGGCTAGATCAACCATTTATTCCAATCTGGATCTGTTCTGTTGTGATGCAAAATAGTATGTACTTCGACCTCCCCCTCTGTAGTGTTACTGCAATCAGGTGTGGGTGTAGGTATGGGTTCAGGTCTTTAATCTTGGCTAACTCAAGAAAAGACGTCTGTTGGACAGTGTCATTCAAAAACATAATTTGCTCAGGGATGATACAGGCTCTAAACATAGCTTCTATCCTCTGCACCTGACAATCTTTTGTGCCCCAGACAGTTTTCGTCTCAATGTTGTCTTTCCAAAAGTCAAAACCTAGTTTAGACAGTTGGGCATAAAAGGCAGCAGAATAATTATGTTATGTATTAGTCAACATACTTTTCATTCCTATTTTGTTTACATTTTTAAACTAAAACGATTCAGCATTGGATACATTGAACCCTGTAAAGTATGGGAATTTCATAGCAAATGTTTTTGAGCTTCCCTTTGGTGGCGTAGGACAATTTTCCCATTGGTTATACATTAATACATTTCTAGGATTTGTAGATTTGTGCAAAAAAAGAGGACCATAATGATTATAATAATACATTTGTTCATAGTCTGATGAACCTTCTAGATATTCATGATTTGTGAAAACTGCAGACATTTCTAGATCTGACATCATATTATTAACAGTCTCGAAGATCCAATCATAAGAAAAGGTACTAGATTAAACAAAGTCACTTAATGAAATCTTGAACTGGTGAGGAATCTTCAACAGCTCCGATGGGCCCAAAATGTCATATTCTGTTTTGTCCCAAGCTATGCCATCAGGTACAGGAACGGCTGTGATGTTCACTGATGACAAGTCTCATTGTTCAACATGGGATGATTTGTGTGGCTTGAGAAGTAAGTTGATGTTCTTACTTGCTGTGTCCATTTTGACATATCTTCCATTTATCAGCATTCCCAGAGTTATTACCAGAGTCAACCAAAGTAGAAGAAAAAATTTACCCAACACAATCCGAAGTTCAATCCATGGTGAAACCAGATATGTCTTTTCCATGTGATGAAAGAGGTCTGTTGTTTGTTCTTTCAAACTTCTTTTTACTGGCGTAATTTCAGGCTCGCTGGGATCCTCGGAAAACAAATCAAAGTTAATTAAATAACCTGAGGCAGTTTGGTCAATTGTTGGGATTGCATCTGGATTCGTTGGGATCACTGGAATCTCGTGATCACTTGTTACATTTGTGTAGTCAGATGCTACTTCATTTTAGACAGGTGTTTCTTGACGAACTGTTATTTGGGTTTCAAGAGATACAAGTTCCATAGCTTTGTTGCTTAGTCCTTCATTGTGTGCTGCAGATTCTTCAATGGTGATGAGTCTCTCAGTTTGAACCTCTCGGATAGTAGCTAGAGCTCGGCGTCTGCTACATTGTCGGAGTCCACTTGGCCTATGGCTTATTATCGGCCACATGATGTGGTTTGATCAGGTCGATGGTCACAAACCTGTTCTCCTTTTTACCAGCAAGAGGCAGCAGTAATACTGTTCTTGATCCGTGGATTGCTAGGACAGGTACTGGTTGTCTGTAAGAAGGCCCACATTCCTTCTTGTCCGTGATCTTTTCTCTGACTAGATTCCCAAGCTTTGGGATCCAGACAGGCCTTGCTGGGACGGTCGGTTTTTCCTCAGTGGTGATTGGCTTCAGGAACACGTTGCTTTGTTTCGTTCTTATTTCTTTTAAGTCCAGTAAAACAGCCAAACAATCCTTGATATCAAAATCTTTTTGGTCCACCACTGACAATCAAGGTCCGCAACCAGCATCCTAGTCCCAAAAAGGACCTCATATGGATTGATACACCCTAGAGAACTTCTTGGCAAGTTGTTAAGACTATGTTGGACACTTATTAGCTGTTTGACCCACCAGTCAGCCAAACCTAATACCCTAGCTGTTATAGATTGCTTTATGTCCCGTTTTTTTTCTCTCCACAACCGAATTTCCCTCAGGATGGAATGGACTAGAATACCTCAATACAACGCCCAAACTGGCCATGGCCTCTTTGTAAGCTCGAGAGCTAAACGCAAGACCCTGGTCAGAATGTAGCTTGCGGACTGCTTATGTGCCGATAAAGATTCGCAAATCTTTTATAATAGTTCGAGCGTCAGCCAAGCGATGAAGCCACATCCAAATTAACCTTGTCTTAATAGTTGTGGGACCGCATTTGTCCACAAGGACGTTTGCGTGTAGAAAGTCTAATGCTGTCTAACATTGGTGTCTGTACTCGGCTGGCAATACTATAGTCAGGAATCTGGCGGCGTTCTGTGCTGCGATCTCTATTGCAGTCTTTGCAGTTAATTACAAATATGTGAATGTGTGCATTCATTCCTGGCCACCAGTACATCTCTTTTAATTCTAATATAGTTTTAGAGATCCCCTGATGTATGAGACCCTCTCCCAGATGTGCTTTGTTAATCAAAGCTACCCTACGTTTCTTGTTTGGAATTATTCTCTCCCCCACTCCAGGGATTCCAGCAAAAGGAACGCTGTTTGCATCAATTATATATGAGTATTTGAGTGGAAAGTTTTGAGGTAACACTGCACCGATGCTTTTGCATGTTGCATTGACAGCTAGCATTATTTCGCTATCTATTTTCATTTTTGAACGAGTGATTGCAGCTACGGAAGCCGTTTGCACAGCTGCCTTCATGGCTTCATCACCCAATGAATTCCCTTCAACGTGAATGCCATCACGTTGATGACTCAGCGTATGTATCACATGAGTGTTTTATAGTCCTTATTGTAACTGAACTACTTGTTCCCAAAGCCTTTTATGCTTAATTGTGCCACCTTTTGCATCTTTGAAACCGTTTTGAGGCCAGTTTTGCAAGTATTCATTGTAAGATTGAACACAATAAAATGAATTGCACACTATGAGCGTGGGGAATTTGCGATCCGTATTCTCAAGTGCCATCTTGAATACCTGTAGTTCAGCTCGCTGAGCTGTATAATCTAATAAGGATTGAGTTTTAGTGACCATTGGTCTAAATTTTGCCATCGTGCCAACGACCTTTAACAATTGTGCACGCCGCACTATAGGCTTGTTTATCCCCCGTAGCGGGTTGAGCTGATCCGTCAGCATAAATTATACATTCATACTGTTCTAGAGGCAGAATTTCAGTAGGCAGAGGACACTCTTGTTCACATTGTAAAAATGCTTGTGTTTTCAAATAAGGATCAAGAACGTATTTAACATCAGTTGCAGCAAGAGAATTAACCCATTGTATCCATCATGGATGTAAAGCTTTTGCATTTGGAATGCTTGTTTTCGTCACGGCCTCTAAGGCAAATACAGGTTTAACGACCATAATGCGCTTACCCTGTGCAGGGGCTCTTTCTTTTGCTACAGCAGTTTGAACTGCTGTCATAAGTTTTTTTCTGTAGATGTGAATTTCATTTCTGCTTATGTATACAAGTGTGATTTGTATGCGATTGGTACTTTTTCACCTTTGTTAAAAGTTAAGTAGGTGAATCCGCATTGACCTGGAATGATCCGGATCACTAAGTTGCGTACGTATAGGCGTGTTTGTAAATGTTTAGTTGCTAACATGTCTTTTTGCAAGGAACGCAACATTTCTGTGTGTTTTTGTGTCCAAATTACTGTTTCAAAATCAGGTTTTATTAATTCGTAGAGAGGTTTAGCCCTTTCTGCGTAGTTTAGAATGTAAGTTCTTCAGAAATTTTTTCATCGTTTTTGGTGGTTGGAGCAGAGCACACTTTTCTAGAAAGTTGGCTGCCAGGCTTTTGCCTTCACTTGAAAGTTCATATCCTAGAAATAGGACGTTGAGATGGGCAATTCTAGATTTTTTAAATTGAATTTATAACCCTCAGAGGTGTAGCCAAGTATAATGGTATTCACCCTATTCAAGTGCCTATCCAAGTCATCGTCTATCAGAAAGATATCATCGACATATGACAATGCTTCATCATCATAAATTTGCAGCAACTCTGTTACTCTTGCTGAGAATAACCCAGGACTATTCTTGAATCCCTGAGGGAGATAACAGAAGCGACGCTGTGTCCCCATAATTGAGAAAGTGGTCAAATACCTACTTTCTGGTGCAATGTTTTGACAAAAGAAACGGTTAGAAATATCTAATGTGGTTTTATATTTTTTCAGGCACAATGTTATTCATTAATGCCATACTGTGTGCATTCTGCACTGCAAATGTTTTGCAACAAGAATTTAGATGTCTGTAATCCAATACTAGACGCTATGTATTGTCTGGTTTGGAGACAGGAAACAAAGGATTGTTCATTGACGAGGTGCATGTTTGAATTACCCCCTGGTATTCAAGTTGATCTAAGATCTCCCTGACCTGTTTTTTAGCTTCTTCCTTAACTGGATACTGCCTTTGGTCGATTTTTTAACAGAATTTTATGGTGAGGGGAATCCTCAGCCCATCCTACATGATTTTTGTATAATGCAGGAGCTTGGGGTACTGCCCATTTCCTGGCATAAGTATATTTGAAATGAATTGGAATGTGGTTAGAGAAGGCTGGCATAATGATGTCCTCTCCATGTGGGCACTCCCTGGCAAATTGTGGTGGCCAGTCTTGTTCAGCTAGAAGAATGTCATAACCCTTAGAAAATCACTCCCAAAAGAGTGCTTTTATTTTCCTTGGTATGTCTCCCTCCATTCGGAGTGTTATTTCATATAACCTATGTGGAGAACTAACCCTTGTATCTGCAGTTTCAACTTGAATGAATTCATTCAAGTCCACTGTCTCCAGAAGACCCTTCAGGTTCTGGCGAGCTATTGTGACTTCTGCTGCGCTGTCCAACATTGTCTGAGCCCATTCTCCGTTCTTGAGTTGTGTCCTCAAGATCCTCGGCATGTCTGATTTTTAGACCTGCTACCTTCTTTTCGGTGAATTGAGGTTTCTTATTTTTCTGAACATGTTGATCGTCTTTGGACTTCACGCGTTCTTCCTTGTTTTCTGACCGGCCTCTTCTTTTGGATTTCTGTGACGAAGTCTGAAAGGTACCAGAGGAACGTGTATCAATGTCTTGATATCTGTCAGGTTTTCTCCACTTATCCCTATTCTAGAGGTTATACCTCTTTTCAGAGGGATCCTTTTGAGGAGACCAACCTCTGGATTGAGAACACTTCTATTCAGAAGTTTGTTTGCTATTTTCCCAATTCTTTTTAGAAGAGTAGGAAGTGTTTTTAGTAAAGACCTTTTCAGGACTTTCAGACAGTTGGGGTTTCACTGGTTTCCCACCCAGACTGTCTCTGCCTAATTCTTCATAGGATTTTTCAATTACTCTGGCTAATTCTTGTGGTTGCTCAGTTACATCAAATTCCCTTAATTTTTGGCGGATCACACTGTTGCTGCTTCACCTTTAATATTGGCTAATGTTATTGCTAAGACCTGTTTGAAATCTTTCAGTAGTTTCATACCCAAATTTAAAGCAGGCTCTGCCCCGTATTCATTTTGAATCTGTTTCAGGACATCAGGTATTACCACCATGGACGGAACACTGTGCGTTTTAGTGTAGATTGCAGCAAATACTGTACCCCAAGAGGTGCAGTCTTCCAGATGTGGTGGGATCCCCATTGGTAAACAGATTGTTAAAATTCTGTGTTTCTCATGAGGGCTAGTATTATGAAATACTGCTTTGATTTGAGTAATTTTTGAGCTATCCAGAATGGAGTTTGATCCCGTTTTGCAGGAAACTTACCATTGACCAAGTGTAAAGTCTGTGGTGTAATTTTTAAGTGTATTCCCCTGATGAGATGTATGTTGTGGAATCACTGTTGCAGGTTGGACTGTGAGAGTCCGCATGACATATTGAACCAATTGTCTATAGATTTTGATTAACTCTTTGAGTTGAGCTAGTAAGTTTACATCTGACATTTCATTAATGCCAGGATGTGGTGTAAAGCTGGCTAAGACCGGCCATGTTGCTCTCGGTCTACCTAGTGGACCGAGCCTGGTAATGTGATTTAAATGTTTAGGGTGCCTTTAAACCAGAACTCATGCTCCCGGTATGTGAGTGGAATTTTAATATCCTCGATAGGAATATATTCCTCTGGTGGTTCATCTTCTTTGTAGAAGTGAAACACATGTGTTACTGGATTTGCTTCAGGGAAGACTATCCATGAATAGAATACCTCTGTCTGGTGATATTCATGTTCCTCTATCACAAAAACTGCCCTACCACCTCTCAATGTTAGGCCATGTTTTATAAGTTGTATAGTGATGGCTTTCCTTAAATTTAGAGGAATGCATATTGCATCTGCGTCGGTTTCTTGGAAACCTGTGAAATAAAAAGCTGCATCGGCTTGATCAGCCGCAGCTCCACTGGTTTCGGTGTTGTTGCTGTTATTGAAATGAAATGAAATTAAATGAAATGAAAAGGGGTTTTGTTGAGCGCTACAGCTGCCCTGAGGCGTCCAGGCGCTAGTACTAGAACAATGCTTTCCCAATGAACAGTCCAGAGATGGTCTAATTAGTTAAAAAGAAAAGTCTTGAGCTGTTTACGGAAGCTTAACAGGTTTGAATTGGTTCTGAGATGAAGGAGAAGTGTGTTCCATAATTTAGAAGCATTGTAGGCAAAAGATCGGCCTCCTGCTCTAGCTCTCTGAATCCTGGGGACTTTAGCCAGGAAGGCATGTGATGAACGAAGTTGTTTAATGGGTTGGTAGGATGAGATCAGGGAGTGACTAATTTCTGGGCCAGATTCCAATATGCTTGATGGGCAATACACATAGATTTAAACTTGACTCTCTCCCTAATGGGAAGCCAGTGCAGAGCTCTTAGACCGGGCTTTATCGAGATTCTGCGTGGAAGTCCAAGCAATGTGCAAGCTGCACAGTTTTGAGTCCGCTGGAGTTTTTGCAGACTATACTCAGGCGCCCCGAGGTACAGGGCATTACTGAAATCAAGGCGGGATTGAATTAAGCCTTGTATCACTATCTGCTTGGCCTCAAAGGGAAGGAGTGGAAGGATTCTTTTTATCATCCTAAGGAGGCCAAAGCAGGTCGCTGACACCTTGGTCGCCTGTGTATTGAAGGTCAATGGCCTGTCCAACCACACCCCTAGACTTTTTATGTTATCTCTGGGAGTGGGAGGCGCGCCCATGCTCAAAGGCCAAAACAGCTCCAAGGTGGAGGGGGCTGATGGGCCAAGGAGCATAAGCTTTGTTTTATCGTCATTGAGCATTCGACATTGTTCGACATTGTTTAATGAAAATTGCAGAGCAATGTACCAAACCTAGGTCTAGTACCAGGGAAGAAATAGCTTTTCAGGAAGTGAGCTGAGGGGTAATGGGTCAGCTGCTGTTAGGAGTAAAATTGAATTGAGTGTTGATATAAACACACCACCCTCTGTAAGACTACTTATATTGCTCACTCAATAAAAGGCTCCTGGAGGGGTGAATCTGTATGGTTGAGTTAATTTATTAGGAAGAGCTGAGCTTCCAGGAGGATCTGAGATGGCAAACGCATAGTGGATAAGTGGATCCCAACTGTTAGTAAGACCAACAGTCAAATTAGCCTTTACCCAACCTGTGACAGGTTGGTGTCCTGTTGTTGCCAAACTGTCAACCGTCTGGCTAGTTGGTTTCTCTTAATGACCACACATTGCTTCTTATTTTTGTCTGTTCGTGTTGTTCATCCTGAAAAATCATTCCCAGGTTCTGGGATCCTTCTGAAGCATGTGAGGGACTGCAATATGATTGTCCTTTTTTGCCCAAAGGATGTTTAGGTTCGCTCAGGTCACATTTATTTTCTCTTCCTATTATTATTTCTTCCTTTTACCGCATCCCTGCCTTTGAAATTTGTTTCGCTTGGCTGCTCATTTCACCATTACGATCAATGGGCCTACTGTGATTACACTGTTAAGGCGTAAAATACATATAAAGCAGTAAATTCTTTATTAATTTGCCACTTCCTCTCACAGTGGCATTTCGGCAACAACTACGCTCAAATCTGATAGCATTGGCGTGGGTGGGTCGACAGGTGAGGGTGGCATGGGAGATCCTGACACTGCTGTTTGACCAGGGTGAGATGGCAGCCCTGGCCATGGAGCTGTATTACAACTGCGCTCAGGCACAGTTTGCCTATCACTGGGTATTTGCAACCCTTTTCATGGTGCACATTGGTCCAGAAAGTGACAGGCGGCTCCAGTTTCCCTTCATATGGTGGTGTTTTGGTCCCAAGGGTGACCAAGGTCAATCCGGTAGGCTTCACAGTGTGAGCATGGTGAGAGCTTAGACGCAGAGCACAATTGGAGAATATATTCGCCCCCTTGATCCCACTCATTTAGCAACCGGCGCTGCCGTTCACCGCTAAGGCAGGCTCCAGGTTCCCTTCATATGGCGCTGTTTGGGTCCCAACGACAACCCCGCGCCAAGGTCGATATGGTAGGCTGCAAGGTGGGGCATGGTGAGAGCTTAGACGCAGAGCATGATTGGAGAATATATTTGCCCCCTTGATCCCACTCATTAATCAACCGGGGCTGCCGTTCCCCGATGAGGCAGGGGTGGGTTAGCGACTGCGAGGGCTTCAGTTGAATACTATGGGGCGGGCGTTACGAAATGGGATGTTTGTCACCATTGACAAGGCATTAGGTGATGAGCACACAGGAATGCTGGACAGGTTCACTTTCTACCAATTAAGATCAGAGCTGCATGACGATATGAATCATTCCATATAGCACCGCCAACATTCCAGGTGCTAGAGGACTTCCTCAAGAACCCCTCGCCACGAAAGCTCATCACCTGACTCTTCCCCCGGGCATGCATCTCACCTCCCCGGTATGTATTCCAGCCGCATAGCGAGAGTACGAGAAGATTCTGGGGGGCCCGCCTGAAGATGGTACATGGGCTTATTGTTGCTCACAGGTGAAAGAAATGTCGCCTAATTATAGATTGAGGCACAGGGTCAAGGCTGATTTGCATTTAGCCATTGTCTGACCTAGGGTGATGTGGAGTGCAACAAAACGATCGATTTAAGCCCAGATCTTTGTACTGGGGTGTATGTAAGACATTGTTCTACATTCTGTCCATCAACTGTGGTTTTTGTAACTATAGATTACGGCTGATTCATTTTCAATGTTTTCATAGGTTGCATAGGACCCCTGTATGGTTGCATAATGCTGGTCTGAGTGAGAACGCGAGGTGTGTGCGTGGCCGAGCACCGGAGGCCTCCTTCATTTAACTTGAATGAGAGTGTACCATGGTGGCAGGGTACTAGGAACGTATCTTTGAGGTGCTGGCCTTGTTGACGAATGCTATAATTGCAAGCTCCCCTCTGGTGGCTCTGCTGGGGTATGTGTGTAGTGTGGCTGCTGGGCACAGGAAACTAGTGGCCATGCTCTTGCTCTTGGCCAAAAGAAGGGTGGCTATTTGCTGGGGCCGCAGGCACGGTCCGAAGGCAGCAGAGTGGCTCAAGGATGCAGCACTTTGCCATAATCAGCTGTCTGAATATTGTGAACTGATGCCTGCACAGTCTCAACCCAAAGACATTTGGGCATCACTGTTGAGTTAACTAGACTCCCTGTCCCCTGGCGATGGAAACAATGTGATGTCAGTGGCCTCAAGCTGAGCGTTGGCTGGGTGGCACCATTGTGGCTTGTAGACAATCTGGTCGTAGTAGGAGCACTTGACCTTCAATTGGATAAGTGAGGAACCCTATCCTCCCTGTCCGGCTCATCCATACCCGTTCTGTTCTTCTTTCTCTATATTTTGTCTGCTTTATTTGGTTGGCGCTGGACCCTGCCATACCTTTTGGGGTGACCGATCCTATGGAATACTGAAAAGGAATCTAAGGACATGGATAATTTGCGCTGACACAATCCTTGCTCTGTGTATCACCATTGTATGAGATTATTTTCTTAATGGTAAGCCTACCAGCAAGTTTGTAAGGAGCAACAATGTAGCTCTGGTCTGTATTTTTGTGATTGCTTACTCTCTTAAAATACAATAAAAAGAACTTTTAAATAAAAAATAAAAATAAAGCAGTAAGTTGGCTCCCTAGCAAGGGTTTCACTGTCCAGATGCCTAGATGCAAGTGAGAAACATAAACACCTAATACACAGAACTAATTAATGTTATCTAATAGTTGGAAACAAACACAAAGCTTTCAAAAGAACACACAGGTCAAACCATGCTACATCCAATCAAGAACAGATATGCCAATTAGCTAGCTATCACCAAGGGCCAACTTTAACCACACACGGTGCAACAGTCTTTTTGGTGACCTATCCCAGTGACCTCCTTCTTCAGATTCCCTCACTTCCACCTTCCAGTGGTACAACTAATTTCTCCTTAGCTACTCTCTCACAATTATTTTATAGCACTACTTACTCAATGTAGACTATCAGGGTGCTTTAAATCAAAATCATATTATACAGGTGCAATAAGTCATAGAAGTGCGTAAATCAATGTATAGAAATGTTACTTAAGACAACAATGAATGCAAAGTGTAAGGGTCAAATGTAAAGTTTTGATGACAATCTCCTTCTTCCAAATTTAGTAGATCGGGATTAGCGGAAAAATTAATGGCTGAGTGCATAGGACTGTACCACCCATGGTATACCTCATAAAGGTAACAAAACTGAATCATTATCTATAGCAACTGTTTCTAGCAACCTTGGAAGAAAGATTCAATGGACAACCAAAAGGGTTCTAAATATGTGCCTTGCCATTGTTTCAATGGCAAATCCTCATTTGACATTGATACAACCTTATATGAAGATGACACGCCATTGATCTTAGTCTTAGACAAAGATTATAATGAATCAGAGCTTAACTTCAAATAATGGCTAACAGAGGTCATCCGATGGATGAGGCTTAATCATCGTAAACGCAATATGGATAAAACCGAGACAATGTTAATAGGCAAAGATAATCCTTTCAATCCGGTCCAATGGCGGCCAGAAACGCTCCTGCCCAGCCAAATACAGTAGAAATAGTTAAGAATCTTGGGGTAAGGTTCGATGCCTCTCTTTCGTTCAGGCCACAATCCCTCGCAGTGGCTGGGATGTGCTTCAACCTAATCAAATCTCTATAAATGTTTTTCGATCCTATCCCCTACTCTGAAAGAAAGACAGTAGCATTTATTCTAGCCAGATTAGACTACTGTTTTAGCCTGTTTGCATGGGCAAACAAACAAGTACTAAAAAAGTTACAGATGGCAGAACATGCAGCTGCATTCCAGGTGTTGAAACTGCCCAGCTGCTGCTCAGCTTCGCAGCCCTTAAAACTCTTCATTAGAAGATTATTCAAAAAAACTTCTGTTAATCACTTTTAGAGCCTTTAGAGAATCAGGAACTACATATCTAGCTGCCAGGTTTACACAGTATGTCTCTGCCAGGACTCTTAGATCCTTCATAGCAAACCTGCTAAAAACCCCTACATTTAGGTACAAAACCAAAATTTAAAAATCATTGGCAACCCGGGACCAGAGCGTGGAAACTCATGCCTAGCCAGTTGAGACTGATGCAATCAGAAACTAAATTCAGGAACGCCTTGAAGACCTGCATTTTTGCATCCACCGATGCACTCTTTTCCTCACGTGCATAAATCGCCATACTTCACATGCCTGTCTAAATCTCTTTGCTTACTTCCTCACAGTACCAGGATACTCCCTTCGGAGTGACAGTTGCGCTTTACAAATATATAAATCAATCAATCAAGTTGAAAGCAGGGCCTTAATGCCAATTCATAGCTCAGTGTGCTATATTAGAAGGATTGTTAATTATGAATAAGGTTCCCAGTTTTTCGTTTTTACTTATACTTACAGAGAAAGACAAACAGATAACAAGGTATTTCTTGTCTACCTTTACTTTTTATAGTGGAAAAATACAGAAAATGTTACTCCTTTTGAGTGACTTTTCGTGCTTTCTTTAATCAATTCCAAGCCAACAGCTGAGCAGATAGATGGCACAGAGAGTGAAAAGCAAGCTGAGATTTATTTTAATAATAACATATGCCAACATCCATTTGTACTAAAACACGACAGGCGTCTGAGTAGAAGAGCACATTTATTAGTGAAATAAATGTGGAAATATATCATTTTTACGACTTTAATTATTTACATTAGATGAAATAAGTACGAAAAAATACTGATGAGATGGCCACAAAATAAATATGGATGAGTACAGACGGAAATGTAAAAAAACAAAAATGCCATAAAATGGGGAGCCCTAATAATGAATTCAAAGTACTAAGTATCCATGTGTAAAAAGCAACAACCCACTGAGCTATCTACATAAAATACTAATTTCTGATCATCATTTCAAACGTGCTTTAAAGCAGGAACAGTATCCCTGTATGCTACTTTTAGTACAATCTGTGACTAGAACAATGGCAGAGCTCTCCCTCAAGTGCATTAATCACAAGAATTATCTTGCCATTGTATTTATCCCCTGAAAAATGCCACCACTCCGAGATCTCTACAAGCTGCTTTCATCTACGTTGAGCCGGCCATGCAGAGGGTGGTCCCTTGACCCTGGCACCCAGAGCGATGGCACTGGTCACACCACCCTAAAACCACCTTGCACACAACCTCACCTTCTACCATGACGTCACATACCAACTCCCGACAATACAGATGAGACAGAACTAGCAACATACAGTCAGCTTTCACCATACCGAAAATCACTCACTACAAACACTCTCTCACTCTTTCTCTCTCCCTCCACACACACACACTCTCTCTAAAACACTATTTTTCTCCCTGCAAACACTCTCTCTCTTTCTCTTTGACCCCCCAAAGGCACGAATCAATAACGAAGATAGATCTAAGCGGTTGTCAGTCCATGCAATCAGTTTCACTAGATGATCTGAAGAATAGAAGCTGTGGTGTGTGCTACGATTCAGTAGCGAGGCTGCAGTCTTTTTCTTATTGTGTAGCTTCAGGTCAGATTTCTGTGTCTATCTTCATATTTCAACGATTCTGTAGGAGATCAGCAATCAACGAACTTTCTCCTGGTAATCAAGGAGTGATCTAGCCTTGACTTCCGGTGGTGCACTTCTCTCTCTGCCTTAATCATTTTCTGGTTGTTCTGCTGTCTCAGTGTTAAATGGCATGAAGAAAAAGTCCACAAAAAAAAGACAGCGCACCAGCAACATGCTAGGGTCATGCATGCTCAGTGGGAGGCTGTGATGATAAAACGTATGTACAAATACAGAATTGTCTGAGTGCCTTGTCGCCAGGCCATATTTGAGTTATAGACATACTGAGCACTACTAGACAGACTCTATCATTAGATCTGAAAGAGTAAAGCAAATTGTAAAGCCGATATCGATACGCATCTGCAAGTTGTCAAAAGGCATTCCCATGTGTTGGCAGACAGGCTGAATATCCTCTGACTTACATTTGTCTACAGCATAACACCAGTCGACATTTCAGCGTCCCAATGGACTTGAATAATGTATGCAGGAGGGCGTATAAACAAGTCTATAAGGCCTGCAATTCAATTAACTTCTCATTTCAGTTTCCTTTAGATGTCATCATATGTTTAGGTTTTCACTGTTAGTGCCCCTGCAATATTCATGGCAAACATTTTACATTCAATACATGTTCTTTACAAACAAAAAGGAGTTCAGTTTTCTTCAGCCAGTGGCCTCTCTTGCTCAAAAATGTCCATCCACTGGATTAGCCCATAGGAGTATTTTAGTCTCACAATTTTTCTGTTGGTTGTTTGTGTGTCGTCCATACCCTTTGTAGTGCCTTTTTTGCCTCTATGGAGGCTCCTCTTAACAGCTGTCCTTGCAAGTCATGTAAATAGCCAAATGGTTGTCAAATGTATGGTGTTAAAATTTACTTCAAACGTGGGCTTTTTGTGTGAAATATATGAAGTTAACTTTTATCATCTGAACTTTTTTACCACGAAGATGGTGAACCCTCTTCTAAAACCAGTGATTGGCCCTATTTACAATAGAGGTTCCAAAATGCAAGATGGCCTCAAAATAAGGCTTGAAGTGCTGTATTGCGAGGTGTTCATTGCTCCCCCACTCCTGCTGTCCCCACTTCCTGTATGTCATCTCCTTCTCATTCCTGCCTCACTTTTTCCCAGCACCGCCATCTTTACCATTTGCCCCGCTGGCTCTCCCTTCATGCAACCAATCTCCCATTGTGCTTTTTAATAACTCTCATCTTGTGGCCCTTTTTTCACAATTGAGGTCACTGCTGCACCTGCTTGGCTGCCACCATAATTAGAAAATCCTTGAGTGCTGCTGGTGGGTGAAGGTCTCTCCCCATTGTGTAGAAAATGGCTGCCAAACACCTGTTCACTGTGTCATCTTGACCAAAGTTCATATCTGCATATTTCCCAGCAGTCAATCCAAACCAGTGTACGGAGGTCATATTGGACTCCTCAACCATGATTTGTTGCCTTTCTTGGGGATGAAGGTGCCAGAGCTGAGAGGTATGCATTAGTAATGGGATGGATCTAGATTTAAAGCGCTAAAGCATGCATGCTTATAAATGCACAAATGTACACCTGTACATGCTTATGTTAGCATTCATCATAAAAGCCTCAAGCCTATTGGCTTTGCCAATGTTTGTTGTATTCTGATCGAATTTGTGGGTAAGTTCTAATTTATATTTAGTCTAAAACCCTGCAAGAATTCTGTCTGTTCCAGACATTACAACAAAACCCCAGTCCAATATCCTAATAGTGGGACGTTTAAGGGGCTCGTTGGTAGGCCATGAAGTTCTAGTAGAGTCTTCTGTCAATCAAGTGCCCCAAGTCCCTTATCTACACCAAATAGTTTTCAATACAATAGGATATCGGAGATAAAAAATCTATGAGGTACTCGAAAGATGTAATTATTAGGAAAGCCAGTATGTCTGGTGTCTTTGATAGGGGTAATGTTTGGAAATATTTGGGCGACGTTGGGGGTGCTTCTGTCTGGATTCTGACAAAGATAATACAATAATGAAGAAATAATAATAGTAGGCTACTTTCTTTAATATTCTGAGTTAGCATAGATCATTTTCGTGGCTTTGTAAGTCCCAAAATAGATTTTGATAAAGCGCTGTGCCAAAAAAGCGACGCAACCTTGATGCAAAGTCTTAGTAAATCTGAGTCGTGGTAAATATCCCCAGAAGTTTGCACTGTAAGTGGCGAATATATAGACAGGCACAAGAAATTATACATAGTATACTTAGTATCAGTTTTTTCGTTGCATCTTTAGGAAAGCATACATGCATGCACGACTTTACTTTGTGAACTAAAAAAATCTGTAAATCGAACGTGTTACTGTTACAGCTGAGTTAATGAGACCGGACAATTAGCGAACAGATATGTGCCTTAATGAGAAGCTAAAACATCCACACAGCAAGCTCTTCTTAAACATAAAACAATCCATAAATCACTAATTTAAATGCCATTTTTTCAACAAAGAAAATGACTGAAAACACACACTGGGCCTCTAGCTGCAGCAGTCTAACAAAACGATGAATTGATTTCCACGACAACCAAAATCTAATGGGATCACAAAGTGGACATAATGCCAAAGCCTTGATGGACTGCCGTGAGAAACAATGAAAAATACATGCACCAATGTTTGAAGGAGTCTGAACCACTTCCTCCCTCTTCTCATTGTGTGTTTTTGAAATATTTAACCACCATATCTTCCAGGAAGCTAAAACTATCTGCCTATCTGCTCCCAGACCCACAAATTAACAAATCGACTCCTCAAAAATACATAAATACTCAATTTCTGCATGAAATCCTATGTGAATTGCGAATTCTGAGATGTTGTCAAATATGTAATGCTGTGGATTTGGCTATATACTGAGATGTGTCTCAAGTCACCCACTTGCATTCATGGCAGTTATTAAAACCTTCTTCTTAAGACCAGTGGCAGCTGGTAGGGAATGGTGGTGGGGGGGGGGGGAAGGGGGGGTAGGGAGGACAGAAAAAAAAACGTCCCTGCTGGTTGCGTCCCTAGCCACTGCCTTTCCGCCGCCTCTCCTCCACTCTCCTCCATCGCAGGAAGCACCCGAGCTCCCTGGCTCCACTGCAATGAAGCGTTGTGATTGATCTAAGCACTGTGAGTCGGCACTCAGGCGGGAACAAGGAGCCTGTGCATGTTCCGAATCAGGTTGTGTATTATAGCCTGGTGAGTAATATGCAAAGTGTGCATGACTGTTTGGCCAGGCCAAGACAGGTGGCCAAGCAGTCATGCGCACTTAGGACCTGAGGTTTCGACGTAGAGCAGCAGCAAGGAATCTTGCTGTGCTGCCCTACATCAAAACAAAAGGGCAGAAATGTGCTGTATCTTTGAGATAAGGTGCATTCCTGTCCTTTTCCCCTGCACTGGTGCACAATGGGCTGCCATGTGCCAATGCAGGCATCCTTTCACCATGGTGCAAGGGTGCCTGCATTGCAAGGCTGATAGATTTGTGTAGAAAGGGACACCATCCAGCACAAAATCAATCAATTCAGGTGATTTCCTCTTTCTATGTGAGCTGCATAGAAAAAGGAAAAAAACAGGACAATTGAAAACATTTCTCCTCTTTGTGCCTCCTTAATGCCACCAGTGGGGTGGCATTAGATCCTGACACATTCCTAGGTTTAAGACTTCTCATAAATCTAGGAATACTTCAGATTCCATAGGTGATGTGTGGGAACACCCACAGCATGGAATGCCCCTTCGGCAGATATTTACAAATCCAAGAAAAGCCTTATAAAGTGACGTTAAGTGGCTTTCTAAATATGTTGGGGCACACTGCGGCACCAGAGCGTCAAAAAAGTGACTTCCAGTGGTGCAAAACTGCACATAAATGAGGCCCTTAGAGTGTGCTCACCACTCCTCCCCTGCTCCTGCCCTGGGCTGCCCCGCCCCCTTCCCACACCTAGGAACGGAAAAATAAATTGATAATGAGGTTCCGTTATTACTTTTATTTTTCCTCTGACCTGCTTTTCCGCCTCGCCGCTGGTAAAGGCAACCTCTTCCGTGCACATGTCGGACTCCAAAACACCATCTCCTTCTTTATTCTTCCTCATTCATGTGCACTTTATAAAAACCCTGCGTTGCAATTAAGGAACTCGCCAACACTATGCGGTAGGTTTCTGCAGTGTTGAAACCTGTTGCATGGCAACAGAAGGCTCGAGCAGATGGCATGGCTGGCCAGTGGTCCATGGCAATGCTCCATGCAGAAACAAGTAATCAGACAAGTGCCATGCTGGGAAGCACACCCGCAGCAAAAACATGGCACTCTTCCACCAGAGGCTCAAGACGGCTTGGCACCTGACTGGCATGCTATCTACTTGCTATAGATACTTTGAAGCAAACCAAATGAGCTGCCCAGAGTTCTGAATTCGAAATATGCCACCTTTTGCTCCAAACGCTTTTTTCTTGAAACTAGTATTGGAAGATATCTTACAATTTCTAGATTATTACAAACATTAAACTTTACTTCTCTTTTTATGTTACCAATTCCTCAGTTCGCTCCATTCTCTCCCCGTTCTCTGTTTTTATTTGTGCTAAAAATGAAGCTCTGGTCGAATGCTTTGAAATGTTTCAACGAAAAAATACAAAAAGCTTGAAATATTACACTTAAATCAAGTTTCACAAGACATAATATTTCCTACGAAGGTAATACATTCAAATAAATTCCTTTTAATACGGTTCATCTTATTAAGGTTAATCTTGTACACTAAAGCCCTGTTCCTTCCGTTTTATGTGCATGTTTGAAAGTTTCTACAAGTTGTTACATTTACTCGTAGCCCTGGGCTCTGCCATGAGGAGCTACAAGCTTAAACATAAATGTAATGTAATGTAATGTATGTATGTATACTTGTAAAGCGCACTGTTACCTCGTTACGTGGTGTCCTGGCGCTGTATACCGCTGGGGAACCCGTCCTGGCTTTCCCTGTGAGAGGGCACCCCCAAGGTGAAGCCAGGCATCCCCGGCGCTGCTAGGGCCGTTGTGGAGATTAAGCAAGCTATTGCCCAGATTTGCAGAGTGGGACCCATGGTTAGCGTAGGCACCTAGGCGAGAATTATCGAGTCCGCGGACATTGACCCAAGACCCTGCCGCGTCCGGAATTGAACCCTGGTCCCGGGCCGACTTCTGCTTCAGGGTCTGCCCCTTCTAACCAGTGAGCCACACTTCTCCATAAATCATATATTCATAAATCGCCCGGTGCTTCCATCGCTTTCCCTTACTCCATTGCTTACTCTTGCATTGTTCACACGTGGCTGAATATGGGCAGCCAGAGAAAAAACATATCAGTCCAATTTGGATCCAGTTTGTAGGGGTGATAATCAGGGTTTGAGGGAAAATTGTGGTAAGAGTCTTGGATGGGGAGTGTGGGACCAGGCATCAGAGTTCGGGTTGAAAGATTGTGTGAGGCTGGAACAGGAGGCCGGGATTAAAACCAACAGCCAATAGATTGACGAAAGGCATTATGTAAGGGATGCGATCAGTGGTTAATGGCCAGAAGACCAGGAAGTCTGAGCCTGGGCCTGTATCTATTGTTGTCCACATGAAAGGAATATCTCCCTCTCACATTTACCACTATGATAGCATGCTGTCACACGTGTCACAGTTGTCCTTAGTCAGTACTGTCAAAACTCAAAAGTCTCGCATATTTTTTTTGCAACTGCGTTATCAAGGGACATATGACCAACTGCCATTTCTCTTATATGGCGGTTCCTGGGGACAATCAGATTGCCAATGATACCATGTCATCCTCGAGCAGAGGACGGCTTGAAATCCTGGGAGAAAACCAACTGCTGATGAAAGGCACTGTTTCTGAGGCCCTCAGCACTGCAGAGGAAAAGAAACTGTTGGACCTATGCAAGTTGACACCCCTCAGACCGCAATAATGCCTGTCCGCAATCTCTTTCACTGGACAGTCATCTGAATTGCTACTCCACTTGCACCAGAAAAAACCTCATGGATGCTTCTCCCGGCTACTAAGGCCTCACCTCTACTCCAAAAACCTACCCAGCCTATAACTTCCCCTCCTGCCACCTCTGTTGCACCCTTTCCCACAAGGGAAAAAACTCCTGCCTTCGCCCATCTTCTCATGGAGAAATAATCCAAGCGAGGCATAGTTCATACTCATTGCAAAATCTCCACCCCGCAACCTCCCAGGTGTCACCGTCAACCCTCAATGTATTGGGGTGGTTGACATGGGCAAAGGCTGCCATTTGCAGGACTGCATCCTTTCAAAATCGGTCCTCTGTATGGTGTGACATCTGTGAAAGAGATGGCAACACGCACAGCATTTCCACCCACTTGGAGAACATTGCCGACCATTAGCAAACCCTCCCAAGATTGCGAGAGAGAGGTATTTTTACAAAAGCTCTGGTCTTCATTAAGTTGCAGTCAGGCAATGTTCTGCATGTCAAGGGAGAAGGATGCAAAATGCCATACGCCAGTCAAGCAGCTAATACAGACCCTGGCTCACTACTGGACATCATAAGCTGCAGTCAAGCAGGCATTTCAGACAATAGTGGAATAATGACCATTGCATGCCCCACCAACCCACCCAACCCACCTCCTTCCAGTGTGCAATCTGATCCTCAAACAAATATAGTACAATTGTTGCACAGCTAAGGATGTGGATGCCCCTCCAGTGGACAGCAACAGCCACCCATAAACATTGCACTCATCATTAACTTTTCTATCTTCACTTGTCACCACCTTGCATGTGTCAACTCATATCAGGACTAAGAATTTGTTTTGGTAACTTCCCTGAATTAATTTGAAAAATAAACACTTTTTGCACCAAACTTACGGCTGTGTCTTATATCATGCATGCCTGCGTCTGAAGAAGATAGCGTATTAAAAATGTAATCTAATGTGTGGACCAACATTATTCATGCACTTAGTTCGCTCTAATCATCACACACATAAAATATATTTTAAACCAAAAACAAATTTTAAAAAGTGAAATGTAGGGGTATGAAGTTCGGAGATAGCTGGTAAAAACTGCATGAATTGGAAAACCCCTAACTAAAATAGTTTCTGACTCCAGGAACTTTTTTCGTTAGGAAGGAGGGAAACACAACTTGAAGGGTGCGCATACAAATATAAATGTAGGGAAGTAAGGGGGCATTTCAGTTGTTATGTGCAAAGGGTAAAATTAGGGAAAATAATTATATGTTCCAATCATAATTCCTAACAATATTTCAAAAGTCCAAAATCAAAGTCAGTTTAAATCAACTGCCCAAACTATTTAATATGAAAGTAAAAGTCAGTCCCCAGCCCAGATATGCTGTCATCCTGGGTTTGGGACCCAAACTCTTGTCCCTCCTCTTTATCAAATGTAATGTCCATCTGGACCACCTCCTCGGTCACAGACATAGTGAGTGGCAGGCAGAACCAGACAACAACGTAGGAATGGGACAACCTGTGCGAGACGAAGGGATGGAGATGGGAGACTGATTTTGGCTCCAAATGACAGCAAGTAAGTGGGGATTAGAGGGTTGACAAGGGATGGGCATGTTTAGAGTCCAGTAGGACAGATACAACTAACTCTCAGCCACTGCTGGTCATTTTGCCGAGAACTGGCTGTGGGGAGAGGAGGTATGAATCAATGAACTTCAGACTGCAGTTGTGAGGACTTTCACATTGTTCTGAGAGGTAGCCTCAGACCCTACTGTTGACTCACAGAGTCATTCTGATGATAAGAGCTGACTAGCAATGGCATTCTCCTCATGGCTGGTCATGTCCGTGGTGGTCATCTTCTGTGTGGCTGAGAACTTAACCTGTAGAACTTTATTCCTAGTGTGCTTACTTCCAAGTGGTCATACTCTCCCCCTCATTGTGAGTGTCATTGTCCTCCTTCTCCTTCCCCCTGCAGCTGAGGACTTCATATGCTTTTGCCTCGCATCTTGGTACTTTCCTCCTACTTCCTAGCTGCTTCTCGCAAGCAAACTTGAAGGGAGTGAAAGAACCACAAGTACATGTGTTCACCGTTTCACGTCCACCACAGATTCATATTCTCATTTGTTTATGTAAAACACTGTGCTGTCCTGACTTTAAAAAAATTGGATCTTTGCAGCTACCATTTTGTGGTGGATCACTTCCGTGAAAGGGAGAAAGTACATTCAACTACACAGCATACTGCACATGTGAAATGATTAGGAATTAACTAATGCCATGTTCATTGACTTTAAGACCGATATTAAGGTGACCACTGGACATGAACCATCTGGTATTTCTGAGAAATGTCCGTTGTCTATAATTGTTTTTTATAATGGATGGAGTTTTGTCCATAATTCTAAAGTTTGCCTGGGTGCGTCTCTGGCTAGAGCCATACTGCCTCTCTCTATTCTAGTTGGGGGACCGGCGCGACCGCCAGTATGGCGGCATGCTCGAGTCCGAGCTCCGCCTCGCCCAGTGTCTGTGCTTGTGTCAGTGTCTCCTACGTCTGTGTGTTGTGCCAGCATTTCGTATCCTAGTGTGTTGTGCTTTTCTATCCCAGTGTTCTGTCAGTGTCTCCTGTCTCAGCGTGTTTCCTCAGTGTTTCCTGCCTCACCCTGTCCTAGTAATTGTCTGATTGTCTCCCTGCCCCAGTGTGCACATGAGTGTCTCCCTCTTGCAGTGGAATGATAACACTGAAAGTAGGTATTTCTCACGAATGAAGTATATTGATTATTAAAACATGTCAGCCTGTTGTGGTGGTGTCATCAAATGTGTGTGGTATTTTATGTGATTGTGCTGTTGTGTCTTTCTGTTTCTCATATCTGCATATCTCTTATGTGTTTGAGACAGCTGCTCATTTAGGCCTTCATTTATGAAAAGTGACGCATCGCTGAGAGAAAACAGCAATGCATCACTATTCATTGCGCCCTCCTTGCGATACCAATGATGCGTCATATTTAC